>NC_133503.1:50024285-50332142 GCF_049354715.1 Callithrix jacchus | reverse complement strand
ACACAAATGTGATTGGGTGGTAATTTCTGTTAATTTTACCAGGCCCACAGAAAAGTCCATGTGAACTCACACTGCTCTGTCCAGAGTGTTATGGTCCAGAGAAGCACACAATTCACATCACTAACAGGGATGGTGGGTAACAGAGAACCCAGAGGAAAGGAGAGGTGGCCTAGCTAACCCTTTACAGAATGCCTAAGAGTCTGACTTCTGAAGTCAGTCAGACTTGGGTCCAAGTTCATGTTCCTCACTTACTAGCTTCATGAACTTGGGAATATTGCTTAACCTATCAAAGGCTCAGCTTCTTTACCTGTAAAATGGGATAACAGTGTCTGTTTCATAGGGCTGTAGTCAAACAATATAAATCCAAGTAAAGAGCCTAGCACAGTGCCTGTCACTAAGTTATTGTCTTCCCCCTGGAAACTCAACCCCATACATGTCATTCTTCTTTCTTTAAATAAAAACTCTAAACCAACATACTTCTTTTTTGTTGTGTGTGACCCCTAACTAATTTTTGGCTACTAGAAGTCAGTGGCCCTAAAGAACAAAAATTTACATTCTTGATCTAATTTATAAAGAAGGCCCGGCATGGTGGCTCACGCCTGTAATCCCAACACTTTGAGAGGCTGAGGTGGGTAGATCACGAGGTCAGGAGTTTGAGACCAGCCTGGCCAATATGGTGAAACCCTGTCTCTACTAAAAAATATGTATATACAAAAATTAGCTGGGCGTGGTAGCGCGAGCCTGTAGTCTCAGCTACTTGGGAGGCTGAGGCAGGAGAATCACTTGAACCCAGGAGGTGGAGGTTGCACTGAGCCAAGATCATGCCACTATATTCTAGCCTGGGTGACAGAGCAAGACTTCATCTCAATAAGAAGGAGGAAGAGTAGGAGAAAGAATAAGGCTGGCTACAGTGTCTCATGCCTGTAATCCCAGCACTTTGGGAGGCCGAGGTGAGCAGGTACCTTCAGGTCAGGAGTTTCAGACCAGCTTGGCCAACATGGTGAGACCCCCATCTGTAGTAAAAATACAAAAATTAACCAACTGTGGTGGCGCACATCTGTAATCCTAGCTACTCAGGAGGCTGAGGCATAAGAATCACTTGAACTCAGGAGGTAGAGGTTGCAGTGAGCCTAGATTGCACCACTGCACTCTAACCTGAGTGACAGAGCAAGACAGACTCTGTCTCAAAATAAATAAATAAAATAAGAAAGAAGCATAGCAAGTATTCACTGAGTGTTTCCCATGTCATAAGTGGTTTTCAGTCCTGAGCTCATCCTTATTACAGCCCATCTACCACTCTGTCTTGAAGACAGAGTACCAGGTAGGAGAAATCCTGACATGATTTGGCCACAATCTCTAGCTTCTTGAAACGCTGATGCACACACACCAACTCACATTCTGTGAGAGAGTCTCTGTGACATGGATGAGGACTGGGGTTATAGGAATTCAAAAGAAGGAGGATTAATTATGACCAGGGCACAGGAAGCATGACAGGAGCCTCTGGGACTTGAGCAATGAGCAGAAATATAACAGATTACAAAGGGAGGGAAAGAGCCTTCTTAGCAGAAGGAACAGCGCATGGAAAGGCACTGATTTTGAAGATGTATTGCATGCTTCAGACATTCTCTGGAATGGTTACAGCATCAAGCACAGGAAGGTGGAGGCAGAGGGAGGAAAACACTCTCAACATTGTAACTGAGTCAGACAGAACCACTGGACCTGAAATACCATGGACTTTGAATCCCAGGCTCAAGTTTGTAACTCTTTCCTGTAGGCAATGAGATATGATTAAAGGCTTTTTGAGCATTGGAGTAACATGGCACTAATCTTTCCTCTCCCTTACGTCCCTTAAAAGCAGTGGGTTTTTTTTTTTCTATTTTTGATAAAAAATTAGTTCCATTTGGTTAGTGTTTTGTGATTGTAGACTTTTGGAGACCATCAGATCCAGCCCCTACCTTTTAGCAGGTATGAGAGATGGGAAAGTTCTTCAAAGCTTATATCTTAGACTACATTATAAGGAGAAGGAGTTACAATCTCTTGCTCTATTGGCCATTATCCACTATTTGTATAAACATATATATATATATTCTCTAAATCAGCTACATCTTAAATCTACTACCTTGACTCACTCCGGCATGTCTGAGCAGAACTGGGCAAGCTCCAAACCCTAGTGCATGCCATTCCTTATGTGGAAAGTCTCCTCACCATCTCCTTTCTCATCTTTCTCTCCTTTCTCTCCTTCCTTGTCTTCTTCCTCATCTTCTTTCTGCTTATCTATTCAGGAAATTTCCAAGTTTTTACCCAATCACGGCAGGCATAGAGCATGAGGTCCCGTTCTGGCCAATGGAAACCAGACATGGCAGTAGGGCGATTGTGTCTGGTTATGAAAGTTACAAATGTCCCTCTTGTCTCATTAGCCTTGCTGAGTGATCCATTGTCTCAGTGTGGACTTTTCCTGATGTTACAAACCCATTTCCAACAGCAGGTAAAGAGTATATCCTAATTTTATAGATGAGGTGTATAAAGTTCAGGGAAGTAAAGTGACCTAAATATTTAGGGGTAGATGCTGAATTATTTCAGGTCTCCTGAATTTCAATCCAGCAATATTTCGATCCATAAACATTACACACTCTCTGACCTCATGTGAATTCAATTATAAAGTGTTGATGAAAAAAGTCAAACTCTGTAAAATATTTGAAGAAATTTATTATGAACCAAATACTAGTGACCACAGCCCATGACACAGCCCTCAAGAGATGCTGAGAACATGTGTCCAAGGTGGTTGAGCCACAACTAGGTTTTATACATTTTCTGGGTTAAAACTATAGAGACCAAGGTTCTTACTATGCAGATGAAGACTCCAGGTAGCAGGCTTCAGAGAGAATAGACTGTAAATGTTTCTTATCAGACTTAAAAAGAGGACAGACTTAGTTGATTCTCTCCTGGATCTGGAGAAAAAGGCCTGGAAAGGGCAGGGGGTTCTCTATAGAACGTAGATTTTTTTTCCCCCCCACAAGAAACGACTTTGCAGGGCTATTTCAAGAGATGGCAAAGAAAATATGTTTGAGGTTAAGATGTTTTGATTTCCTTATCTGTTATGCGATGTTATGCCAGAGTCAGGACTGAAAACAAGCCACATTATATAGGGTTAAATAAAACCCTTCTGATGAGACTTTATGGTCTGTAGGGCGTGGCTTCCCAGGCCCCTTAGATAGGAATTTGAACAAGAAAAGAAAAAAGGTAAGAGTTTAGTCCTCAAAAAGACAAAGAGTTCTTAAAGAGCAGGCATGCTGGGTGCAATGGTTCACGTCTGTAATCACAGCACTTTGGAAGGCTGAGGTGGGGGGATCACCTGAGGTTGGAAGTTCGAGACCATCTTGACCAACATGGACAAACTCCATCTCTATTAAAATACAAAATTAGCTGGGCATGGTGGTGCATGCCTATAATCCCAGCTACTCAGGAGGCTGAGGCAGGAGAATTGGGAGGTAGGGGTTGTGGCGAGCCAAGATCTCACCATTGCACTCCAGCCAGGGCAACAAGAGTGAAACTCCATCTCAAAAAAAAAAAAACCAAAAAAACCAAAACACCAAAAAACCCCACACAGATGGATTTAAAGATGACTCACAGAGTCAGGGGAAAGCTAAAAAAGCAGACCTTGAAAAAGACAGGGACCGGGCAGATTGAAGTCAGTGGGACTCTGCCTCCAGGATAAATTTCCACCAACTGTTTTCTGTTCTTGAGTGTAATGCTCAAGATACAAATTCTATGGAAAGAGTGTCCTATTGCACAAGCCCATCTGTTGGGCAAGGAAAGTCTGGGCTTTTTGATTGACAGTGCCACCAAGACACTTAAGCAGTGAGAGGGATAGTACCTCAAAGCAAAAATGGGTTCTACACCAAGAGTGGGGAATTGGGGGATGTTAAAAGCAACAGATGTCCACACAAGTAGACATCACGTGACAGAAGTCACAAGGTAAGGGTAACTGAAAAACAGGAGGGAGTTAGATATGACATTAACCAACTTAGAAAAATGGTCAGAGTTATAACTTCAAATACTAAAAATAGTTAAAGCTCTAGATCAGGAGGAAACTAAGTTTAAGTTAAAGTATGCATCTCTTAAACCTCTCACTCATTAGTGCTTATTCCAACCTCAGAGTATAAGCCATTCCACCCTTGCCATTTGTAGGCATGAAGCCAGCTTGCTGAACGGCCAGTAGGGAACACTGAGGATCTGACAACAAAATATAAAGCCAAAAAGATACAGAAGGAAACCTCTCTTCTTAAAAGGCTTAATCTTAGAACCTGAACAATAACCCATAAACTCTCTAGAATTGTGTGCAAAAGTAGTATGTAAAGGTAGTTTTTGCTGTTTGTTTGATTTGGTTTTTGCTTCTTTTTTTATTGTTTTGTTGTGTTTTTTCCCTAAGATTCCCTAGTTTTCCCCAATTTGGCAAAAGGGACTGTGAAAAGTTTTGAACCTCTGCTAACAAAGAGGCTGCCCTCTCAGACTATCTCAGTGAGAATTTACTTCCTCAGAGCTACCTGGCTCCATCCTGGCCACTGTTACTATCAGAGACATGGATGAAAATGTAAATCATTTCTCGATTTGGAAAATGAGAATTTGTAGAAAGCCCTCTAAGGCATTTCCAGTTTGGATGGAAATTCTGGGTTTTTTCCCCTTGGAAATTCCCAGGATCTCCACAGTCTTCTCACATAACTAGGTTTAAAAATACGACTTTCTCTCCCTGCCTACCATGCCAGGTGGGAAGAGTGGGTGACTGAGCAGGTGCCATGACCAGGAAAGAGCACATAGGGCTTAGTCTAAAGTTACACATCTCCAGCTGGTGAGGTCCCATGGTGGGTCATTTCCAAGTCTCAAAGAAGCCAGGAATTCTGGTTTTGTGTATGTGTGTACAATTTCTCCACTATGTATTTGCTATTATTTCTTTTTTTTTCCCTCTAGGTCAGTGCAAAAGTACCAGTTTTTAAATAGCGGCAGCTAATTCAAAAAGTGTGGTACTCAGGTGACCAGTTTGCAGCCAGGATCTAGATTTTATTCCCCAGGTATTTATGAAGGCCTTTAAGCACCCCCTGCTTTCACACCCACACCCACACACATACATTCTCACATACACACCTCATTTTAAGAAAATAAGATTGGTTATGCCTAATAAAACGGGTTTTTTCTGTATCTTTTTGACTATATTTTGTTACTGGAAGGTCTTCAGGGTCCCCTACTGGCTGTTCAGCAAAATGGCTTTATGTCTGTAAATGGTGAGCATGGAATGGCTTATACTGTGAGGATGGAATAAGTACTAATGAGTGAGAGGTTTGAGAGATGCATATTTTAAGCTCAATGTAACAAACAGCTTTCTTATACTGGATGAGTAGGGGATAGTGAATGCCCCATCTCCAGAGGTATTGAAGCAGAGGCAGGACAAACACTTTTCAAGAGAGGAATCGTTTTGCTATATAACCTATGAGAAGCTCCTTCCAAGTCTGAGATTCTCTTCCTTGGTTTTTCTAATAAGTCAAAATAAAAAATTAGTAATTAAATTACTGAATCTAAAGGATGATATTTTGAGCTACTGTCTGATGCATTATAAATTGCAGAGTATAGAAGGCATGAAACACATATGTTTGCCTTGGAAGTATTTGCTCTAGATCTGTAAACTGCTAGCTCTCATTTGTTGTAAATATACAACCCATAGATTTCTCTTCCTGCAATTTTTCTTCCTGGCTCACCCCTAATATGTAAGAACCATTTTGGAGGCACCCTGAGTCAGACCTCTTGGGCAAGTAACTAATAATTCATGGGGCACAGATAAGGCAAATGTAAGTGCCTCTAGAGATAACACCCAGAAGGGGGAGGATACATGTTGGGTCTCCCAGAGAGTTAGTTTCAGAGGGAGGACTAGAACACAGGTCTCCTGATTCCCAATCTAGGATGAAACGTGTTATGCAGCTTACATTAGAATATTTTCTGGAAGATGAAAACATTTTAGAGAAAAAAATTTGAAGAATTTCAGAAATGAAGACATTTATCTTCATGGATAGTGTTCTTTTTTTTGGTCATAAAATTCTATGATTTTATTAGCAATCACAAAGTTATCATTTTCCACAACATTTTACAATTGTCTTGTTTCACAGGGAAGGTGAACTAAATTAATGTTTCTTAAACAAGTACATGTTGCTGAAGAAATGTTAAGTTAAAATGCACTACATTATGTAGTGCAGAAAAAAGTGCAGCTGGCAATTTAAGACATGAAAACAGTGCTGAATCAGTAGTGTTTGGAGTGACGCATTTTGTGCATCTCTGGCCAGTCCTAGAGTAGCCCTCAGCACAAGCTGTAAGACACATGTGAATTAATGAGGCTAAAGTACTGAAGACCAAACAGAACCATTCTAGAGTCAGCTTCACAAGGACATACTCCACCCTTTGGTCTGGAAACAGTGATCTGCTGTAGTTCCTGTCCTGCCCTGGCACCTATCCCTGCTGCAGTACCGATTACCAGATCAGATGTCCTCCAGCCAGCCAGCCTCCAGGACAAGTGGTGTCCAGTGAGTCACAACCCAAGGAGAAACAGCCGCAGTTTACCGATTTGTGTTCCTGTACATTCTTGACTTGGGTGGCAACAATGTTCTCATTTATCTTGAATATATTTACTTCTAAAAAGACTGTGTCTGTCTTTTTGGGAGGAGAGCAGAGGAATGTTTACTTGCTAGAGAACGTAATACCAAATACCAGTTATCACACATAAACAAAGCCTATTGTCTGTGTCATGAGAAGAGGACTACCTTGTCAGGAAGATTTCACTTCTTACCTCTACAAGAAAAATGCCCCATATTAAAATCAGCCTGTGGCTACCTCCCTTAGAAATGTTGTTTTCAGATATTCCCATTCCTAGTTTTAGAGGCAGCCATGGAATAAATAGTCTCCTCTGACCTTGGAGTCAGGAAGAAAGGGAAATCTATTCATAAAAGGAGTTTAAATTCTGACCTTGGCCACTCAAACATGCTTCAGGTCAAAGAAGATGGTTCAACTAACAGATTCCTCCAGGTGAAATTCTTCTCGGACCAACGACTCACTCAAGTTGTCACTCACGGCCATAAGGAGAATGGTTAGAGCAACCAGGTATTCTGAGAATCGGATTTGGCACAATGAGTTGGGGTTGCCATGATTGATTCCTTTAACAACGGCTCACACTTGTGCCCACATGCACACTGTGGTTACCCACCAGGCAGAACCTTCTTCACAAGAGTGTCTCTAACACATCTTTCTGAGATGCGAAGTTGATGGGAAAAACACACTTTGCACTCATTTGGCTGACCACCTAGGCAGGGTCTGGGAAAAATGCCTTTCACCCCGCCTTTGATTCCTTGCTTCTATGCTAGAAGACTAACACATCTATCCCTACTGAGCAAGGAGTTTGTCTGGGGTCAGGGCATTCTCATCAAAAGGCACCTTTGATATTTTTGACCTGGTCCATGGCCAGATCTACAGGGAGGCTGAACTTGAGGCTGCTGAGGCGACTGAGCAGGTTGAGGGCACTCTCAAAGCCTGTGCGTGCTACTTAGCTCTTGGGCTGGTAGTGAGGCTTGATGAGTGACCTGGACTTGCAGATGAGGTTCCCCCAGACACCAGACACTGCTCGTTCAGTGCCACATATCAAAGCCTTCAATTCTGAGTCTGCACTGTGCTTTAAAGGGTCGTGCTCTGTCAGCACCATGAGGACGGCTGTCAGTAGGCTCTCTCTGGGGGTCACAGTAGTGCCTCCTGTAACAGGAAGGGCAAAGGACTGGGGATTCCACATAAGCACTGCCATTCTTAGAGTGATAGTACTGTAACCTCCCAAGGGGTTCACCTTGCCGGCTGCCTAGACAGAGCAGATTTATCAAGAAAGGGGAATTGCATAAAGAAGGAGTAATTCAAGCAGAGCCAGCTGTGCAGGAGACCAGAGTTTTATTATTACTCAAACCAGTGTCCCCAAGCATTCGGGGAGCAGAGTTTTTAAGGATTACTTGGTGGGTGTGGGGAAGCCAGTGATCCGGGAGTGCTGATTGGTCAGGGTTGAAATCAGAGGAAGTCAAAACTGTCTTTTCACACTGAGTCAGTTCCTGGGTGGGGGTCACAAGATCAGATGAGCCAGTTTATCAAGCTGGGTGGTGCCAGCTGACCCATCAAGTGCAGGGTCTGCAAAATATCTCAAGCACTGATCTTAGGACCAGTTTAGGGAGGGTCAGGATCTTGTAGCCTCCAGCTGCATGATTCCTAAACCATAATCTCTAATCCTGTGGCCAATGTTAGTCTAATCCCCAGGCAAGAAGGAGGTCTGGTTTGGGAAAGGGCTTTTACTGTCTTTGTTTAAACTGTAAACTACAAACTAAGTTTCTCCCAAAGTTAGTTCAACTTATACCCAGGAATGAACAAAGACAGCTTGGAGATTAGAAGCAAGATGGAGTCGATTAAGTTAGATCTCTTTCACTGTCTCAGTCATAATTTTGCAAAGGCAGTTTCAATACTTTACAAAGAACTCCCAGGAGCATGTGGCCTCAGGGGCTGAGGAGAAGGCTGGCAGCAAACAAGCAATAGGAGCCATGATAAGTCTCATCCCTGAGGAAGAGGCATAGAGTTTATGGGCTAGCAGGTCCCTCAAAGCCACCATCAGCTCCTTCTACACAGCCATGGCCAGCTCACCCTTGCCTCCCAGAGAGAGGTCCTGGAGGATGGCAGAGGTAATGATACGGTCTCGTGGCTGATGCCTCAAGGCTAGCTGCTTCACTCTGTCCGCTGACACCCCCAGCATCTTCAGCAAGGGAGAGAAGTCTCTGTCAGCCTGGCCTCTCTGCTATAGGGGTGGAGAGATCTGGCCTGTGGCACAACCAAATTGGCTAACGCCAAAATCCGGAGCATCGCCAGCACTTGTGGCATCAGGTGCAGCATGGTCTCCCGGCCTGTCTTCACATCCTCTGACTTTGTTTTAATGTGTCCTGGAGGCAGTGGGTCTGCTGCTGTCGGTTCTGGTGCAGCCATTTCCCATCTCCCCAGAGACCTTGCACTCACAGTATCCACCACCTGCCTGCAAGGGGCTTCCCACTTCATCTTGGATGAAGCTGACGAACATCTAGAGGTCTCCAATCTGAGTTTTCAGTTTCTCAACCAAGTGATCTTCGACTAGGGCTGGGTTGACCATCTGAGCCACTTCTGCATCTGCAAGCTGACCAAGCTCTTCAGTGGACAGGAACTGATGTCCTCATTCAGATTCATGTCTAGTTTCTTTATTAACTCATCTAGAATCATCCGCTGTCTTTCCAGCACCATGAACTGTGGCAGGGCATCATAACTGCTCTTGGACAGGTCAATGTTTCCAGGTCATCTAGCTGGGTCTTGAGCTGCAGTATCCATTCTTTCTGCTTCTGCCTTTGGATTTCCAGATGCTCTTGTTTTTCCTGCTCACTCTGGTCCTCACTCCACAGCTGTGGCTGGTCCCCTGGCAGGTAATTCGTAGATTTTTAGTAGAGAGGGGGTTTCACCACGCTGGCCAGGCTGGTCTTGAACTCTGAACCTCAGGTGGTCCACCTGCCTCAGCTTCTCACCTAGGGTTCTTTTTAAATATTCTCTTATTATCCTTTTAATGTCAATAGGATCTAGAGTGATGTCTTATCTTTCATTTCTGATCTTGGTAATCTGTGTCTTCTGTCTTTTTTTCTTGAACAGTCTGGGTAGATTTTATTGATCTTTTCAAACAAGTAACTTTCTGGTTTATTAATTTTCCTCTATTGTTTTTACACGGTTTTCAATTTTGTGTGTTTTTAAATTCTTTTTCTCCCCTTCACCTTGCTTTGAGTTAAATTTTTTTCTAGTTGCTTGATGTCAGAGGTTAGATCATTGATTAGAGACCTATTTTCTAATATAAGCACTTAATGTGATAATTTCTTGTATGCCTGCATTACTATAGTAGTTGCTAGCCACATTGAGCATTTGAAGTGTGACTAGTCTGAATTGAGATGTGCCATAAATATAAAATAAATACTAGATTTTAAAACTGTAATACAAAAAAATGTAAACTATTTTAATACTTACTGTTACACATTGAAATAGTAATTTTTTGGGTATACTGTGTTAAGTTAAATATAATGTTAAAATTAGCTTTACCCCAGAGAGGGCAAGCTAGTCCCCGTGGCCACAATTAAAGTGAAGAGAGCCAGGCACAGTGGCTCACACCTGTAATCCCAGCACTTTGGGAGGATGAGGTAGGCAGATCGTTGAGGCCAGGAGTTCGAGACCAGCCTGATCAACCTGGAGAAACCCCGTCCCTACTAAAAATACAAAATTAGCTGGACATGATGGTGCATGCCTGTAATCCAAGCTACTTGGAAGGCTGAGGTAGGAGAAGAGCTTGAATCCAGAAGGCGGAGGTTGCAGTGAGCCAAGATCATGCCATTGGGTTCCAGCTTGGGCAACAAGAGCTAAACTCCATCTCAAATAAATATATAAATACTGTAAATTTCAATTAAAGTGGGGAAAAACTACTGCCTACTGGGCCCATAAAATGGGGGAGACTATGACATCTGGGTGCTGAGGCACCAAGAGGGCCAATGTTAGGCTGTCTCAGCAGGAGACGACACAAAGATGGAGCCAGAGAATGGTTCGAGTCCACAAATCCTGCTACCATTGAAGAGACTATAGGCTTAAGGACATTACCAGTGCCAGGCTGGGGGCCTGGGCTTCTCTCCCCTTTCTCACCTTTCCTGCCCCTGAGCAAGCATTTCCTCACCTGGGAGAACCCTCCAGGACTTGGACTTTGCCAACTCTGACTCAATTTTGATTATTTATTGTGTAATTTACTATTTTTCCTATGGAAAGTCCACACATCTCCTCTGTCCTTCCAAGAGAGACAGGTGTCCGTCTGAGAGGGACAGGTGTCTGTCCATAGGCTCCAGAGTCCAGGCTGCTGGGTGAGTGCAGAATGGCCTCTGCCCCTCAGGCCCAGGTAGCTGTGTGCCAGCCAAGGGGCAGGGGATGGGTGGAGGTAGCAGGTGACCCAGCAACCTCCTTTCCTCAACTCCTCCAACCACCGCCCACCTCTTACCCTCCCCAGTGTCAAGTGTTTCTATCTGTTGTTGGCAGTGGCAGTAATGGCAGATGGTGGCTATGGTGCTGGTGGCAGCTGCTATGAGAGATGATGTATTCCTCCTTCATGATGAACCAGGTCAGCCTGGAAGATTGCTACTGTGACCTCTTCTGCCAGCTGACTTCACAGGGATTAAATAGGAAAGATATGTATGGCAAGGCCCAACTTCTGCCCCTATTATGTTTCCCGTGACTGAAGACAGATATAGTTGGTGTTTGGCAACAGGATCAAAGACCTTCTAGGTTGATAGAATTGTCAATATTTTGATGGGGCAAAGACCCCAATTTTGCTGACCTTATTCACCAGGATTTAACAGAATAGGAAGATGGAGTGTGGGAGAAAAACTTTACTATAAATGCCATGCTTTTCAAAGCATTTCACAATCAGTTCAGATGGTGTTTAATGAACCAGAATTTTGCACATATTGGCAAGTGGTTTGTATAGTCTCATGAAAAAGATTAAAAACCTGTAAATGTAAGTGAATCATTGTCCTGCTCTTTCGCCTTTTTCTTGCATAGAGACATCAATCTTTGTACCAGTGTGGAAATTAGCCAATATCAACCTGTATATATTTTTGGTGATGATCACATCACCCTTGATGAACAGCTTAATAGCCCATTTAAGTTATCTTAAGCCAATTTGGACTAAATAAAGACTCCACTTAAAAGACATAGACTAGTGGACAGAGCTTTAAAATGAACCAACTATATGGTGCTTATAAAAAAATATAAAAAAACTCTCTTGGCCAGGTGCAGTGGCTCACACCTGTAACCCAGCACTTTGGGAGGCTGAGGTGGTGACCTGAGGTCAGAAGTTCGAGACCAGCCTGGTCAACATGGTGAAACCCTGTCTCAACTAAAAATACAAAAAATGAGCCAGGTGTGGTGGCACATGACTGAAATCCCAGATACTCAGGAGGCTGAGGCAGGAGAATCACCTGAACCCAGGAGGCGGGGGTTGTGGTGAGCTGAGATTGCACCATTGCACTCCAGCCTGGGCAACCAGAGTGAAACTCTGTCTCCAAAAAAAAAAAAAAAAAAAAAAAGCTGGGCACAGTGGCTCATGCCTATGATCCCAGCACTTTGGGAGGCCGAGGTTGGTGGACTACCTATGGTCAGGAGTTCAAGACCAGCCTGGCCAACATGACGAAACCCTGTCTCTACTAAAAATACAAAAATTAGCCTGGCGTGGTGGCGAGTACCTGTAATCCCAGCTACTCCAGAGGCTGAGGCAGAAGAATGGCTGGAATCTGGGAGGCAGAGGCTACAGTGAGCTGAGATCACATCACTGCACTCCAGCCTGGGCAATACAGCAAGACTCCATCTCAAAAAACAAAACAATAACAAAACCAAAAAAACAAAACAAAACAAATCTCACTTTACTGGTAAAGATACTTAGAGACTGAAGGTTAAAAGATATTTTACATGAACAGAAACCAAAAGCGAGCAGGAGTAGCTATACTTATATCAGATAAAACAGACATTAAATGAAAAATAACTAAAAAAAAAAGAATATAACTAAATAATGGTAAAGAGATCAATTCAAGAAGAGTATATAGCAATTCTAAATATATATGCACCCAATGCTGAAGCACCCAGATTTGTAAAACAAGTATTAAACTTAAAGAAAGAGACAGCTTTACAATAATAGTGGGGGACTTCAATACTACACTCATAGCATTAGACAGATCATTGAGACAGCAACAAAGAAACACTAGACTCAAGCTGGACTCTAGGCCAAATGACCAAATAATTACAGAACATTCTGCCCAACAATTGCAGAATATATTCTTCTTATCAGCACATGGAATACTCTCCAAGACTCACTGTATGTTAGTCCACAAATCAGTCTCAATAGATTTTTAAAAACTGAAACCATATCAAGTGTCTTCTCAGACCATAGGGAAACAGAACTAGAAATCAATTTGAAATACCATGAGGAACTTTCAAAACTATACAAATACTTGAAAATTAAACAATATGCCCCTTAACAATCTTTGGGTCAATGATGAAATTAAGATGGAAATTAAAAAAATTTAGAAATGAATGAAAATGGAGATACAACATAATTCTGGGATATATATTTTAAAAAAAGTAATGCTGAGAGGGAAGTTTATAGAGTTAAATGCTTACATTGAAACAAAAATAGATCATCAATTAACAATTTAATATCACACCTCAAGGGACTAGTAAAACAAGAACAAACCCAACCCAAAGCTAGCAAGAAAAGGAATAATAAAGAGTAGAGCAGAACTAAATGAAATTGAGAACAAATAAATTATAAAAAGAATCAACAAAATAAAAAGTTGGTTTTTTGAAAAGATAAGCAAAATTGACAAACTTTTAGCTAGACTATTTATTGATTAATCAGTAACTTTGATTTATGACATAAACAGAATTAAGGGCAAAAATAATGATTATCTCAACAGATGGAGAAAAATAATTTGATAAAATCCGGCATTTCCTCATGATAAAAACTCTCAACCAAATAGGCAAAGAAGGAACATACCTCAAAATAATAATGGCCATATACAATGTTATAAGTAAAATTTCGATGCTGCAAAAGAAAGAGCACTCAAAGATAGGTCCTCTCAGCAAGGCAGTTTACTTCTATAGAAGGGTGTGGACCACACAGTCGGAGCAATGATGGCCACTCCATGCTTGGACAAGGGAGAAAGGGGTACTTATGCCTAATTGGGGGTTGTCCCTGCTGCTGTGTTGTACCCTATTGGCTAGGATTAGACTGCACAAGCTAGACTAATCCTGATTGGCTATTTTAAAAGGAGCAGAGGTTTGAGCTGGAGTGATAGGGTGGGTGTTTTGGTAAGAAGGATGGTTACAGGTGTGTCAGAGTAGTCAGCCAGGGGTGATCAGGTGACCGGGATGAGTCAGGATGAAGGGGGAAGGGAAGCAGATGTGAACTACCGATTGGAACTGGTGGAGAAGGTTGTTTACTGGAATTACAAGGAAGTTAAACTTTAAAATAGAGAATTGCAGAATAAGAGAGCTGAATATACTGACATACTGATTCTTTGAAGAGAAACCTGGGATTGATTATAACAACAGCAAACCCATGGCCAATATCATACTGAACAGGGAAAAGTTTAAAGCAAGCTCCCTAAGAACTGGAAAAAAGACAAGAATGCCCATTCCCCTCACCATTCCTATTCAACATGGTACTGGAAGTCCTCGCCAGAACAATCAGGCAAGAAAAAGAAATAAAAGCATACAGTTGGAAAAGAGAAGTTAACGTAACTCTGTTTGATGATGATATGATCTTATGTCTAGAAAAACCTAAAAATTCCTCCAAAAACAAAAAGACTCTTAAATTTGCTGAATGAATTCAGCAAGGTTTTAGGATATAAAATCAATGTACAAAAATCAGTAGCATTTCTATATGCCAACAGCAATCAAGCTGAGAACCAAATCAAGACAGCAATCCCATTTACAGTGGCTACAAAAAATAAAATACCTAGGAATTTATTTAACCAAGGAGGTGAAAGATCTCTACAAAGAAAATGAGAAAACAGTTTAGAGACTTAAACATAAGACCTGAACATAAGACTTTATGTTTAGAGACTGAAACTTAAGGTGTGAAACTATTAAAAAATACTAGAAGAAAACCTAGGGAAAACTCTTCTGGACATTAGATTAGGCAAAGAATTCATGACTAAGACCTCAAAAATACAGGCAACAGAAACAAAAATAGACAAATGAGTCTAATTAAACTGAAAAGCTGCTGCACAGCAAAATAATAATTAACAAAGTGAACAGACAACCTGCAAAATATGAGAAAATATTTGCAAACTATGCATCCAACAGGAGACTGACATCCAGAATTTACAAGGAATTCAAACAACTTAAAAAAAAACCAACATTGTAACTACATTAGAAAGTTGGCAAATGACATACATAGACATTTATTAAAAGAAGGTGTAGAAATGGACAAAAAGCATATGAAAAAATGTTCAACATCACTAATCATCAGAGAAATGCAAATTAAAATCATGATGAAATATCATGTTACACCAGTCCAAATGGCTACTATTAAGAAGGCAAACTATAACAGATGTTGGCAAGGAGCAGAAAAAAATGAATGCTAATACTTTGTTGTGTTTACATTAGAGAATATAAATTACTTACACTGCTGGTGGGAGTGTAAATTAGTTCAACCATTGTAGAAGACAGTGTGGTGATTCCTCAAGGACCTAGAAATAGAAATTCCATTTGACCCAGCAATCCCATTACTGGGTATATATCCAAAGGACTATAAATAGGTCTACTATAAGGACACATGCACACGAATGTTCATTGCAGCACTGTCTACAATAGCAAAGACCTGGAACCAACCCAAATGCCCATCAATGATAGACTGGACTAGGAAAATGTGGCACATATACACCATGGAATATTATGCAGCCATCAAAAACGATGAGTTCGTGTCCTTTGTAGGGACATGGATGAATCTGGAGAACATCATTCTCAGCAAACTGACACAAGAACAGAAAATGAAATACCGCATATTCTCACTCATAGGTGGGTGATAAACAATGAGAACACATGGACACAGGGAGGGGAGCACTACACACTGGGGTCTATTGGGGGGAATAGGGGAGGGACAGTGAGGGGGGAGCTGGGGAGGGATAGCAAGGGGAGAAATGCCAGATGTGGGTGAAGGGGAAGAAGGCAGCAAATCACACTGTCACATGTGTACCTATGCAACTATCTTGCATGTTCTGCACATGCACCCCAAAACCTAAAATGCAATAAAAAAGAGAGAGAATATAAATTACTACAGCCTCTATGAAAAGAAATCTCCACACAGAGATTTCTCAAAAAAACTAAAATAGAACGATTATTTGATCTATCACCCACTACTGACTACCCAGAAGAAACGAAATTTTTTTTGACTCCTCACTGTTCCCCAGCTGTGTATTATTCACTGAGGCTCTGATAGAGTGAACAAATGAAATAGATTCCTAACTATTCCACAGGTGTGCATTATTCAGTGAGGCGCTCTCTCTTTTTTTTTTTTTCTTGGAGAGAAGGAAAGAAAAAAGGAGTGAAGGAGAGAAAGAAAGAGGAAGAAAAAGAGGGAGAGAGAATGGAAATGTTGCTTTATTCTAAAAATGGGTATTAATAACGGCCAGTCAATATTTCATTTAAACCTATGAGTAGGTGTGATGTGGTATTGACAAGAAAGTATATTTTGTATATTTAAAGTGGAGAGCTCTGAAAATATTTATTAAGTTTACTTGTTCCGGATCTGAGTTCAAGTCCTGGATATCCTTATTAATTTTCTGTCTCGTTGAGTCTAAATCTCTTTATAGATCTTATGTATCTGGGTGTTAGGGTCGTTAGCTTTTATTGTTGCATTGATCCTTTTACCACTATATCTTTGTTGCTTTAAAATCTATTTTATCAGGTGCGAGAATTGCAACTCCTGCTTTTTATTTATTTATTTATTTTTGCTCTTCATTTAGTTGGTTAATCTTTCTCCATCCCTTTGTTTTGAGTCTTTGTGTATCTTTGGATGTGAAATGGGTCTGGATGTAGCATACCGTTGGGTTTGGGCTGTATCTTTTGATTGGGGGACTTAGTCGATTTAAATTTAGGATTACTGCCATTTGATGTTAACTGGCAGTAATCCTAAATTTTGGTATATTTTTAGAAAGGCTAATACTGGTTGTTCCTTTCTATGTATAATGCTTCTTTCAGATGCTCTTGTAAAGTAGGCCTGGTGGTAATAAAATCTCTGAGTACTTGCTTGTTCATAAAAGATTTTATTTTTCCTTCAGTTGTGAAGCTTAGTTTGGCTGGATATGAAATTCTGGGCTGAAAGTTCTGTTCTTTAAGGATGTTGAATATTGGCCCCCACTCTCTTCTGGCTTGTAGGGTTTCTGCTGAGAGATCTGCTGTAAGTCTGATAGGCTTCCCTTTGTGGGTAACCTGACCTTTCTCTCTGGCTGCCCTTAGTATTTTCTCCTTTGTTTCAACCCTGGTGAATCTAACGATTATGTGCCTTGGGGTTACTCTTCTTGAGGAATATCTTTATGGTGTTCTCTGTATTACCTGGGGTTGAATATTGTCCTGTTTTGCTAGTTTGGGAAAGTTTTCCTGAATAATATCCTGAAGAGTGTTTTCCAGCTTGGATTCATTCTCTCAGTCGCATTCAGGTACACCTATCAAATGTAAATTAGGTCTTTTCACATAGTCCCATATTTCTTGGAGACTTTGCTCATTCCTTTTTATCCTTTTTTCTCTATTCTTGTCTTCTCATTTTATTTCATTAAGTTGGTCTTAAGTTTCATAAGAAACTTCTGTGAGTTAAAAGAACATGTTGTAGCGCAATGTAAAGAAACTAAGAACTTTGAAAAAAGGTTTGATGAAATCCTAATGAGACTAGACAATTTAGAGAGGAATATAAGTGAATTAATGGAAGTGAAGAATACAATATGGGAACTCCGAGAAGTATGCACAGGGTTAAATACTCGAATTGATCAAGCAGAAGAAAGGATATCAGAGGTCGAAGATGAAATTATTTTATAAAAAATATACCTGCACTTGTATGTTTACTGCAGCGCTATTCACAGTAGCGTATATAAAGAATCAACCTAAGTGTCTGTCAATGGATGAATGGATAAACAAAATGTGAGATACACACACACACACACACACACACACATACACACATACATACACACCAGACCATAGCCCATAATTTGCTTGTCTCTGCTTTAATCAAATCTGACTAACGCCTGTAATACCAGTACTTTGGGAGGCCCAGGCAGGAGGATTAAACCCAGGAGTTTGAGGTTGCAGTGAGCAATTACCCATATGTTAAACTGTTTGGCATTGTCTCACAGCTAGTGGTTGTTCTAGTTTTTTCACTGTTCTTTTTCTGCTTATATTTCAGTTTGGATAATTTTGACTGACCTATCATCAAGTTTGCAGATGATTTCCTTATCTTATTGAGTCCACTGATAATTTTAACAAAAGAATTCTTAGGCTGGGTATGGTGGCTCATGCCTGTAATCCTAGCACTTTGGGAGGCCAAGGTAGAAGGATTGCTTGAAGTCAGTAGTTCAAGATAAACCTGGGCAACACAGCAAGACCCTGTCTCTAAAAAAAAACCACACACACAGCTGAGTGTGGTGGCATACACCTGTGGTCCTAGGTACTTAGGAGGCTAAGGCAGGTGGATCAGTTGAGCCCAGGAGGTTCAGGATGCAGTGCACTACAATTGTGCCACTGTACTCCAGCCTGGGGAATAAAGTGAGACCCCATTTCTAAAAGAAAAATCAAAAAAGGAATTATTTATTTCTGTTACTATTTTTTTTGTTACTCACATTTCCATTTGACTCTTTTGTATGATTTCCATCTTTCTGATGAATTTTCCATTTGTTTACACGTGTTGTCCAAATTAGTTTCAGCAATGCCATGTAGTATGAAAAATCGTCATGTCCCTTAATTCCCAACCTGCTGGGAAGGTGGGAAGCTTTCTTGGGGTGGGTTCTGTCTGTGAATATAACCTTTTATCGAGAAAGATTAGGACAACTCGGAGACTGTGCTAGAGTCCCAGAATCTCAGAATTCTGGAAGCTTGTAGTTTTGGAATCATGGAAACTAGGATTCCAAAAAATATTTCATAAGACTTTAGAGTTGAATTTTAGAGGATGAGCATTGCCAGGGATAGGAGTTCACCAAACTGACAAGGTAGCTGAAGCCAAAAGGAAGCTGTCTTCCTTCAGGTGGAATAATCTTGTTAATGTACCATTAAAAGGAGGCCAGTTCCCATCCAGAGTGTCACAGTCACAACAAAAGCAGAATCTCCCTCCCCTTTCACTGTCTCCCACTCCCATAGATACCAGAGTGAGATAGCCCCAAACCTGAAGAAGAAAAACCAAGGAAGATCAGTACACATTTGTTCTGTTTAACATGTTTGTAATGCTATTAGGTAGAAAGTGTTAGTTTCTTCCCAAACTAAAAAGGATAATATTAAAAAAAAAAACTAAGAGATTAAAAAAATCCTATACATTACCTTTTTGCACATCCTTTTTCTAAAATTTGCTTTTCCAAGTCTCTGTTGACTGTGGAAGTTGCTAACAAGATCAAATATTAGAAATTCTTTTAACTTCACTAAGCCTCAATGATCTCATATCTAAAGTGGAATAAATTTATGCTCTGTTTCCCTATTAAGCTTTAACATATTATAATGTGACATCAAAAAGGCTAATAATATATCATTAAGTGAGAAAGGCAGGTAGGTAGTAGGACAATATTATAGTGCAATGTCATTTGAAAAAATGAATGTGTGTGTGTGTGTGTGTGTGTGTGTGTGTGTGTAGGGCTAGGGGGATAATAGTTGATCTCTGGCTGGTAGAATTATGTATATGTTTGTTTTCCATTTGCTTTTATATTTTTTCTCATTTTCTACAATGAATATAGTTTATAGAAAATGAAAGTACATCAGACCTCCAAAGTTCTATACAAACACAGGAATGATTTTCATTGGTCCACGCAAGGTCTCTCACTGAATTATTTATTCATCTTCCCCTTGTATTTATACCAGTGGTTCTCAACTGGGAGCAGTGTCCCTGGAGGACATTTTTCAATGTCTGGAGACACTTTTCGATTGTGACATAAGGAAGCGATGCTACTGATATCTAGTAAGTAGAGGCCAGGGACGCTGCTAAACATCCTGCAGGGCACAGGACAATACTCCACTTCAAAGCGATTTACTTCATTTTTATTTATTTATCTATTTGAGACAGAGTCTCTCTCTGTCACCCAAGCTAGAGTGCAGTGCTGCAATCTCAGCTCACTGCAACCTCCGCCTCCTGGGTCCAAGTGATTCTCCTGCCTCAGTCTCCCGAGTAGCTGGGATTATAGGTGTGCGCCACCATGCCTGGTAATTTTTGTATTTTTGGTAGAGACAGGGTTTCACCACGTTGGCCAGGCTGGTCTCGAACTCCCAACCTCAAGTGATCTACCTCTGCTTCCCAGACTGCTGGGTTTACAGGCATGAGCCACAGTGCCTGGCCTACAAGCAATTTAAATTATATATTGGTCACA
Organism: Callithrix jacchus; assembly: GCF_049354715.1. Classification (NCBI taxonomy): domain Eukaryota; kingdom Metazoa; phylum Chordata; class Mammalia; order Primates; family Cebidae; genus Callithrix; species Callithrix jacchus. The sequence continues at coordinate 50,311,932 of NC_133503.1, read as the reverse complement.
GGCAAGTTGATATTGAGTAAGAAAGTACAGATTTGATATTACAGTTTAATGAACACATCTTATAAAATATTGAATTTGTTTTCAATATTCTACTGTTGCAAACAATGCTGCAAAGAATATTATTATATACACATTCTTAGGAAATGTGGGAAGGTTTCTTCAAGGTAGATACAAAGACATGAAGTATCTGGGCCAATGGGAATTTCCATCCTTACTTTTAGTAGTAACTGTAAACCTAGCAACATGAATGGAGCCTAACAAACAAACAAACAAAAGAAACAGAATGAGATTCTAATGTGGTATCATTTACATTCATTAAGCAGACACAACAATAACACAATAATATACAGCTTTACACAAGTACGGACTAGACAATATACACTAGATACACCAGAATTGTTATCTTTAGGGGGTTGATCATATACTGGCTTGAAGCTGTCTGCCTCAGATATGGTCTGCTTCCAATACAGGATGGTTTTTTAGTTAACTTCAGTTTTAAATTTCCAGTGAATTCGGATAACCATTTAGGAACAAAGGCCTTTTTAAAATAAGAAATAAGCCCGGGAGCAGTGGTTCATGCCTATAATCCCAACACTTTGGCTGAGGTGGGCAGATCACTTGAGGTCAGGAGTTCGAGACCAGCCTGGTCAACATGGCAATACCCCAACCCCATCTCTGCTCAAAATACAAAAATTAACTGGGCATGGTGGCACACACCTGTAGTCCCTGCTACTATGGAGGCTGAGGCATGAGAATCGCTTGAACCCAGGAGGCGGAGGTTGCAATGAGTCGAGATCATGGCACTGCACTCCAGCCTGGGTGACAGTGCAAGACTCTGTCTCAAAAAATGAAATAAAATAAAATAAAATGAGAAATATGCCAGGCACAGTGGCTTACATTTGTAATATTAACACTTTGGTAGGCTGAGATGAGAGGATGGCTTGAGGCCGGGAGATCCAGACCGACTTGGGCAATGTGGCAAGACCCTGTATCTACAAAAAAATTTAAAAATTAACCAGGCATAGTGGTGCCTGCCTGAAGGCCCAGCTATTCAAGAGGCTAACGCAGGAGCATCACTTGAGCACAAGAGTTTGAAGTTGCAGTGAGCTATGAATGCACCACTGTGCTCCAGCCTGAGGGAGTTCAGTCTTGGGTAGGAACAGGTTTACTTTATGATTCTTGCATTTGACGATTCATTACTTGAGCAGCCTGAATTTGAAGTTCTAATGCATGAATTGCTTGCTTTTTAGCTGCCCTTTCAGGGGTGCTTTAGAGAGATTTTTGGACAGATTAAGCAAGTCAGAGGTTTTCATAGTAGCTCAACTGAGATGATTCCAATTTGCTATCATGTTCTTCTTCCAATCTACTGATAATGGTTGAATTACAAAGGGAAGTTGTGTAATTTATCTTGCCTAAGCCAGAATATTGCTTAAAAACTTTGCGTAGTCTGCAATGAATTTGTAGACTGGGTCATCTGGTTCTTAGGTACATTGTTGGATTTGTTTTTCCAGTCAATAGTATTTTAGAACACTTCAGAGATTTGCTTATGGAGATCTTTTGCCAATTAATGAACATCAGTAAGATCAGTTGCTCTTCTCTTAGAGAAATCATCTGAAAGGTTATACTAGTCAGCTTTTGCCATCCACATGTTAGCATGTCCTTCACCAGCAAGCATGTGTATCAGCTGGTAAAGGTTGAAATAGTCAGGCTGGTAGGTTTTAGTAACCAAGTTGAATTCTTCTGCAAAGACAGTTAGATTTTCTTTCTTTCTCTTTCTTTCTTTCTTTCTTTCTCTCTTTTTCTTTCTTTCTTTCTTTCTCTCTCTCTCTTTCTCTCTTTCTTTCTTCTTTCTTTCTTTCTTTCTTTCTTTCTTTCTTTCTTTCTTTCTTACTTTCTTTCTTTCTTTCTTTCCTCTGCTCAAAAAAGGCAATTAGATTTTCTAAGAGGTCAAAGGGTCAGGGAAGTGCTTTGTTCTAGCCCTGGGTTCTGCCTTTATTGAAGGGGACTGAGTTCCTGAGGAGATCCTTGAGTGTCCTTCATTAGATTTAACTTTAAGTGGGGAATGGATGAAGGGGGCAGAGGAATCAGAAATAGGGTCAAGGGGTTTATTAAAGAAGAGGAGTTCGGATAAGTTTGGGTAAATAAGTGAAGAGAGAGAGGAAGAGGTAGAGGAATGAGGGGAGTTGAGCTTGGAGGAGGGGAAGGCAGAAGGCAGATATACTAGGGAGCAGCTCATTCAGTGGTGGTTTCAATTTTAGAGGTCTCATAAGATTTTTCTAATTTGGAAAGTTTATAATCTAGCCTCAAGATATTTTCTTTTAAAAAGGCAATTTTAGATTCCCAAAGTTTTTTAGATGCCTCAAGGTACTGGTTAAAAAAAATTAGTCCCATTTAGGCTGAGAAATTTTTGAGCTCAATCCTTCTCATTGCCCCAGAGAAAAGCCAATTCAGGAAGAACAAAAGAATTTTAAAGGAGCCTTGCAATTCAAGTCATTTTTAGTAAAGTTGGTCCATCAGTTAAAAAATTTACAAGATAAAGGTTCATAGTTTTTATGTGCGTAACCAGTGGAAGCGCCAGAGGGGGACAACTTGTTAGTCACACTCTTAGCATGGGAAATCCCCACGACTGCTCACCAAAACAAAGATTCTTTGCAACCAGGATCACCAGAAAAAAGGAGAAATCCATTGTAAAAGCTGGCAACAGAAGACAACCAAAAAAAGGCCTGAACCTCAGTTAGGATAAGATGGGAGTTCAGGACACAAGTAGATTCATCCGGTGAAGTTTGGGGTCATTAGGGGTCAATGAAATGCAAGGAGTTCCTGTAGACACTTTTGCTTTGGTCTATGGGGACACAGGAGATCAGGAGGGAGTCACTTTGCATCCCACGTCTGACACCATATAATGTCAACTAATAAGAAATAAAACCAACACTGCAGAGTGGCAAACAAAAGAAAACACATTTTCATTAGGGTCTTAGGAATGGCAATTCAAGAGACACGGATCTAGCAAAGCAGCTAAATTATGTTCTATCTAGACAAGGTTAAGCAGGGGCTTATAAGGGCCACAGTAAGTTTACATATCAGGAAGGTTTTAGCACAGTTTGTGATTGATGATGGCAGGTTATCAGTGTAGGATGTCTCCAGTCAATGATCAATCCAATTCAGGGTAGCTGTCTCTCCAGGAGGTTGGTGATTAGGCTCAATATAAACAGTTCAAATCAAATGCAGCTGGTTGAACAATTCGGCCTAGTTGAACAGGTTGAATTCCATCTGGATGTGTACATAACTGGGGTCCAACTCCTCCTACCCTCCTGGCTCCTTTCTAGAAAGGACACCTTCCTGATGTAATCACCTTCATGTTGGATTTTTTTTTTTTTGAGACAGAGTCTTGCTCTGTCACCCAGGCTGGAGTACAGTGGCATGATCTCAGCTCACTGCTAACTTAGGAGGAGATCATCCACCTCCTAAGTTCAAGCCATTCTCCTGCCTCAGCCTCCCTGGTAGCTGGGATTACAGGTGTGTACCACCACACCCAGATAATTTTTCTATTTTTGGTAGAGACAGGGTTTCACCATGTTGGCCAGGCTGGTCTTAAACTCCTGACCTCATGATCTGCTCACCTCAGCCTCCCAAAGTGTTGGGATTATAGGCATGAGCCACTGCGCCTGGCCAATGGATTTTTCTTTTAACATCCTGTCAAAATATTCTGTCCCCATAGAGAGTTATTAGCAAGACAAGGAGATCCCCTCAGTGCTCCAATGAAATGTTTTCAAATATTCTGCCTCGCTAGGATTTTAATTGTAAGTGTGTTCCCCTCTGGGGCAAGTGGAAACCAGGTTATCTTCTTCCCCAGCAGGGTCCCTGGCCATCTTTATCCCCCATCTGGACCTGGTCCTTACCCATATGAACTTGGTGAGCAGCAGCACCCTTCCCCTCATCATCCTGCGCCTCCTGGAGATGACCACCTGCTACTCAACATGAACTCCTTCGTCATCACCAAGCATGCCTTATCAGCATCCTGGGCTTCGTGGGATTTTTGGTGGAAACCTACCAGGCCCTTGACAAGCTGATCCAGTCTCAAGACCTCTCCTCTTTCCCAACTCTACTGGTACCTTGAAACAGCAACAAATTTTCAACTCAATGCCTCACTCTTCACTTCCTAAACTGACATTCTAGCCTTATTTGAACAAAGATTCTTCTTTAATTGCCAATGTGTTTATTTATATGAGGCCACCATGGTGTTAGGTGGAGAGCACAGGAATAGGGTCAGAGGATCTGAGTTCTATTCCTGAGCTCTATCCTTTAACCCCATCAGATCCAAGTGGGTCACAGCCCCTTGGGAGCCTCAACTTCACAAATCCAATTAAGTTCAGCCTCACACACCTCAGAATGTTGTCAGGAATGTGTTAAGAGTATCTGAGCAAACATATTTTTAAAAGATAAGAAGCTCTACAAACATCAGTGATTTTCATTATTCTACTATTATCTCCTGTGATGGCCAGAAGAGGCATGAACAAGACCCCCTTTTCTCCAAGCCAGGCTGAACTACTCCTTGCCCCAATGTCTTGGGAGAAAATACTAATGTGTGATCTAGGAGACCTGGGTACAACAACAGGAACAGGCACCACCAGTGGAGGCACACTGTGGGCCAGGCAATGTACAAAATGCATCCCATAAGTTATGTTGCTGAATCATCTGCAGAACCCTCTAAGGTAGATAGTGCCTTCTCCATTTCACAGAAAAGGGCATCTAGGCTCCAAGAAGTTAGGGAACTAGCGCTAACTCATACAGTTAGTAAGTGGCAGGGCCAGATATAAACACTGGCCTATTTAGTGCTGAAGCCCTTGTTCATAACCATTAAACCCTGTAGCTATCTCAGCTGCCTGATTTTAGACAAGTGACATCTCCTCTGAGCCTCAGTTTCCCTAGCTGTAAAATGAGAGGGTTGACTAGATGACCTCTGAGGACACCTTCTTTGCTCTCCCCACTTCAGAAGCTTCTTTGCAAGAGTTTGGTCTCCCTGCTGACTGGTGGGGCCAATTGTGACTTTGTCTCCAGCCTTCTGTTTCCCCCCTGAGCTGGCCACTTTCCCTGAGCCTATCAAACAGGACAAGAATGTTGATGCATTTGCAATTGCTGGGCACCTAAACCAGGTGAAGATGCTGTGTAAGCATTAACATTGCCTTTATATGACAGAGGCAACATCTTGATTCAATAGAAACAGCACTTGAGCAGAGGTTTATACAAAACTATATTTTAGTTCCAGGACTACTTCTAGCTAGCTGGAGAGGGTGGACCTCCAGTGATGTCCCATCATTGCCTTCCCATCATCTTTCCATTTCTTTTGGAAACAATGCTTTGATTGTGCCTTGGGGAACCACCCTTTCTCCACTCTCTAAGGGATTTTAAAGGAGCAGACTCTACCCCAACTCCAGGAAGTGAGCACATGACCTGGGCTTGGCAAATAAGTACTATCAATCCTCCTGCCCATAGTGCTTAGTTCTGGGATGGGCATATAATCAAGGGTTCATAAGCCCTTGGACTTTAAGCAGTGATATCAGGAAGATGGTAATCTTAATGCTGGGGTTGGTAAACCCAGATGAACTAAGCTGGAACTGAAGTAAACATGTTCCCAGACCGCATAGCAGAAGCATATATCAAGCAGGAGAAAATTATACCAAGAGATGGAAGAAAGGCCTGTTACTATCCTTGGAGTTCCTGCTTCCACTGGTGCCTGAGGCAGGTTTCACCATGTACTTTCCAGTTACATGGATCAATTTCTTTTGGCTTAAGCCACATTCAGTTGGGTTTCTGACATTTGCAATTCTGACTAAATCTCACGGTGACTTTAAGCAAATTCCTTTATTCCTCTTAGGATTAGTTGACTAATCTGAAATGAGAGTGTTGAAACACTAAGATCCTTAATAGTACCAGTATTCCATAATTTAATAGTATAATTAAAATGAGATCTCACTAAAATTACTATGATCAAAGAGGCAGACAATATCAAGTCTTGATGAGGACGTAGAGAAACTGGAAACCTCGTACGCTGAAGATGAAACTCTAAAATGGGGCAATCACTTTGAAAAACGGTTTGGCAGTTTCTCAAAAAGGGAAACACATACAGCTTACCCTTGAACAACATGAGTTTGAACTGTGAAGGTCTATTTATAGATGGATTTTAAAAAATAAATATATTGGAGCTGGGTGCAGTGGCTCATGCCTGTAATCCCAGCACTTTGGGAGGCTGAGGCGGGCAGATCACCTGAGGTCAGGAGTTCGAGATCAACCGAACCAATATGGTGAAACCCTATCTTTAAACAAATGTTTTTAATTAAAATTAAAATTAAAAGAAAAAAATATATGTATATTGGAAGTTTTAAAGATTTGTGACAGTCTTAGAACTTGCAGATGAACCATGTAGCCTAGAAACATTAAATAAATTAAGAAAAGTTGGGTAAGTCATGAATACTTAAAATACATATGTTATATTGCACTCAGCACAGAAAGTCAACACCAGAACAAAAGAATGCCAAATTACAGGGTTTATTGCCGGCGACCACGGAGGACTCATGTCTCTCCAACCCGTGGCCGAGAAAGAAGAGTGACAAGACCTTTTTATACCCACAAAACTACCTTGGGAGTGGGGGTGAGGAACGGAGATGGGAATGAAAGCTGTCAATCACTTCCTAGGCTGAGAGGAGGGTGAGGGGGCTCCAGATATTCTAAGGGCCAGGGGACTTTTGTCATTCCGATTGCCACTTAAGTGGTTTACAGAGGTCAAGGTAAACATTAGTTTATACATTATTTGGACAGGTGTGGGGTCCACATAATTTTAGGTTACTTGACGCCAGGATGGAATTATCTGGGGTGCTTACTTTGGTAAACAAAGGCCAGCAATTCTGGCAGTTACAGATAAGAGAAAGTATGCAGCTTGTCCTCTCTTTGCATTTTGCAAGGTAATCTTAGTAGTTTACAGAAGCCATGGCTAGCAGTCATTGTGAGGAGAATGGAAACAGTTTTCCCATTTTAAAATGGCATTGTACTGGTTCTAATTCTAGGCCAGCTATATCACACATATAGACACTAGGGTATTTTACTGTTCGTTGCCATAAAACACACACAAATCTATTGTAAATGTTAAAATTTACAGCACACACATGTACTTACAGACCATACATGGCACTATTCACAGTAAAGAGAAATGTAAACATAAAGATGCAGTTTTAAACTGCATTAAATTAACTATGGTACATACTGTATTGTTGTAATAATTTTGTGGACACCTTCTGTTGCTATTGTGGTGAGCTCAAGTGATACTGATAATCTCTGCATGAGTAGTTCATCTCTCCAGTAAATTGTGTGTTACAGTAAAAGTGATCTCTTGCAGTTCTAGTGTATTTTTCATTGTGTTTGGAGCAATCCCATAAATCTTGAATAACACCATGGGACCCATACAAAGTGCCACTAATGATGCTGGAAGTGCTCCCAAGAAGCAAAGAAAAGTCATGACATTTCAAGAAAAAGTTGAATTGTTCAATATGTACTATAGATTAAGATCTACAGCTCTGCTAACCAGTTATTTCAAGATAAATAAATCCAGTGTAAGGATCATTGTAAAAAAAGAAAATGATAAATCCTGGGGAAGATCTGGTTCCAAAATGGTGGTATTGAAGCAAGCTGACTTCAGTTTCCCCTACAGAAAACCAAACACAAATATACAGCATGAAGAGTATCCCCAGCAATATCCCAGAACTCAAATATGAGGATTAAGCAACTCTCAGGGCCACAGAGAAGTGAAAAACCATCAAGCAGACAGTAAGAGAATCTGAATTCCATATTCACGGCAACACTCCTTCCAATCTGCCCAGCTCCAAGTGTTTGAAAACTCAGCCAAAGGAGATGTCAAGTCAGAGTGGTTGTTCCGCAGCACCATGCTATAGGACATACATTCCATAATTCCCCTGGGTGTGAACTCCTAGCCAGGCTTCCCACACTGCTTGGATATCCCCTTTGGGACCTCTGTCATTTGTGATGGGCAGCCAAGGCAAACCTGGGCTTAACGTGTCATCCAATGCCAAAACACAGATGGAAAAAAATTCAACAGGTAAATAACAAAGAATCTCTAAGCAAACATAACCAATAAACACCAAAACAAAGACAGAGAAGACTGGAATAAATAATCCTTCCATGAAAAGACATAAATGTACATTCACAGGAAATAACAGTACACAGAGAACATGACTTCCCCAAAGAGACAAAGCAATGAACCAGTAACTGATCCTAACAAGACAGTGATAAGCAAGCTCTCTGATAAAACATTCAAAATAGCACTTTTAAGAAAACCCAGTGATCTCCAAAATAAACAGAAAAGCAACTCAGAAATTTATCCAAGAAATTTAACAAAGAGATTGAGATATTTAGATTAAAAAAACATATCTTTTAACTGAGAAATACATTTGCTGAATTGAAAAACTCATTAGAGAGTCTCAACAGCAGAATCAATCAAGCAGGGCTGGTCTCTGTGGCTCATGCCTACAATCTCAGCACTTTGGGAGGCCAAGGATGGGAGATCATCTGAGGTCAGGAGTTTGAGACCAGCATAGCCAACATGGTAAAGCCCCATCTCTACTAAGAATACAAAAATTAGCTGGGCATGATGATGCACGCCTGTAGTCCCAGCTACTTGGGAAGCTGAAGCAGGAGAATTGCTTGAACTTGGGAGGTGGAGATTACAGTGAGCCAAGATCTCACCACTGCACTCCAGCCTGGGAGACAGAGCAAGACTCCATCTAGAAAAAATAAAAAGAATCAACCAAGCAAAGGAAAGAATCAGAAAGCTTGAAGACAAACTAAAGCAAATGATAGAAGAATCAATACTACAGAGAAACAGTGAGCTTGAAGACAGGCTATTTGAAAATACACATTGGGGAAAAAAGAAAACACAATGCCTACAAGTTATTTAAAAATTATCTCAAAAGGCCAAATATAAGAAGTAATGGTGTTCAAGAGTTAGTTGAGCAAGAGTAAGGAGTAGAAAGCTTATTAAAAAAAATAACTGAAGACTTTTCAAAACTTGAAAAAGTTAAATATTCAGGTATAAGAAGATCAGAGAACGCAGTCAGATTCAAGCCAAATAGGGATACCCAGGCTTATAATAAACAAACTCTCACAAGTCAAGGACAAAGAGAGGATTCTAAAAGCAGCAAGAGAAAAGCAAACAATGTATAAAGGAGCTCCAGGTCATCTAGCAACAGACCTCTCAGTGGAAACCATGTAGTTCAGGAGGGAATGAGACGGCATTTTCAAAGTGCTGAAATTTAAACAACAACAACAACAACAACAACAACAACAACAACAACAACAACAAAAACTGTCATCCAAAAATACTGTGTCCAGCAACACTATTTTTCAAATATGAAGGGGAGAGAAGTTCTTTCCCAAATATACAAAAGATGAGATAATTGAATACCACCAGACCCATCTTATAAGAAATACTAAATAGAGTTCCTCAGCTTGAAAGAAAAAAAACACTAATATGCAAAAAGAAAACATTTGAAGCTACAAAACCCACTGGTAAAAGTAAGTATCCAGACAAATACAAAATATTCAAATACTGTAATTATTGAATGCAATCCACTCATAATTCTAATATGAAATTTTAAGAACTATCTGAAAGTAGAATATTTTGTCTGTTTATCAAGTACCTATGTTAACTATTTGGGGAGTTGCAGAACATGATTGCTTCAATTTCTCTCACTACTTTTGACTCTAAAATATTTTATATCTATGCACTAAAACTTTATTTTTTAGTAAATATTGGGATAATATAAGAAATTTATTAATTTTAAAGCTCTATAAGATGTTTTGAGTTGTTTGTTCAGCTCAATAGATAAAAGAATGTTGCTAATAGGTTGAATGCTAATTACAGTTAGTAGCTTTCATCATATTGTTCAATTATATCATTGTGAAAATAAACACATTCAGCCTCTAGAACATAGGTCTCAAGGAGCTTTGAGGCTCACTACACATAGTATACTCTATGAGAAGTATTGTCAGTGCTACGGAAGAGAATCCTGATAGAATATCATCAAAATGTGAAAGGATTACACCATTGAAGATGCCATTGGGGTTTCTATTTACAGAAAAACCCATAAAAGCTATCAATCCTGAAACAATAAATTTCTGCAGAAGAAAACTGTGTCTAGATGTTGTACATGACATTCCCTTAATGGCCAAAACCATGATTACTTTTGCACCAACCTAATACAACAGAGCCAATCAAGAAAATAAAGAGAGATTGTGGATATGACAAAAAAAGATGGGCAGTGAAGGTTTTCAAGATATGGATCTTGTTGAAATCCAAGAGCTAATAGACACCATACCAGAGTCATTAACAGAAGATGACTGGATGGAGATCAGTGCTTCTAAACCAGTGTCAGCTGAGGAGGAAGAAGAAGAAGCAGTGCCAGAAAACTAACTGGCAATAGACAATCTGAGAGAAGGGTTCTGATGATTGAAAACTGCTTTTGACTTCTCTAATGAAATAGACCTTTCTATGATACAGGCACTGAAACTAAAGCAAAAGATAGAAGAAGAATCAATACTTTAAATTCAAGATGAGATATTTTTTAGAAAAAAAAGAAGAATCAATACTATATAGAAACATTTTAGATAAATGAAAAAGCAGAAAAATCAGACAGAAGTTACACTGTATGTCTATGAAATTACACTGAGGGTGCCTGCCTGTCCTACCTCCTCTTCCACCTTTTTCTGCCCCTGCCACCCCTGAGACAGCACGATCAACCCTCCTTTTCCTCCTGCTCCTCAGCCTACTCAATATGAAGACAATGAAGATGAAGATTGTATGATGATCCAATTTTGTTTAATGTATAGTAAATATATTTTCTCTTTTTTGTGATTTTCTTAGTAACATTTTCTTTTTTCTAGCTTACTTTATTATAAGAATACAGCATATATAATACATATAATATACAAAGTATGTGTTAATCAACTTGTGTATGTTATTGATAAGGCTTCCAGTTAATAGTAAACCGTTAGTAATTAGGTTTTGGAGAAGTGGAAAGTTATACATGGATTTTCAAATATCCAAAAAGCCTGTGCTCCTAATCCCTGCATTGTTTAAGAATTGACTGCTGGGGAGGATCCAAGATGGCCGAATAGGAACAGCTCCAGAGTGCAGTTCCCAGTGAGAACAGTGCAGAGGGTGAGTGCTCACCAGATTTTCAAACAAGTTTTCACTGCCCACAGACCAGGAGATTCCCAGGCCAAAAAGTGCCATGAGTTTTCAGTGCAGCAGTTTCAGCCAGTGCCAGGTCAGTGCACAGAAACTCACACAAGTCTGGGCAGCCGATTTGACCAGTGCCTGGAATGCCTGAGAGACAGAGCTGCCCATTCAACTGAAAGGGGTGGTGGTGCTGAGACAGGGAGCCAGGCGATCTGGCTCAGCAGGTACCACCCCCACAAAACAAGCAATCTGAAATGCTCTGCATTGAGAGTTTCACCGAAAGTGTAGTTGGACCCAGGACAGCCCAGCTCAGTGGGGGGAAGGGCATCCCCACTACTGAGGTAGTCCACCACTAATGAGGCAGTTCACACAGCAGCTGGGCAGAGCCTGAGGCAGCTTTGCAATGTCTCTGCAGGCAGACTGTGACTAGATCACTCTGTGCAGGGCAGGGCATCTATGAAAAGAAAAAAGGCAGCAGCATGACAGAAACTTATAAATAAAGCTGACCTTCCTAGGACAGAGCACCTTGGAAAAGAGGTGGTTATGAGGTCAGCTGCAGCAGACTTAAAAGTACCTGCCCAGCAGCTCTGCACAGAACAACGAAGCTCCCAGCACAGCACTTGAGCTCCTATAAGGTACAGACTGTCTCAAGCAACTCCCCAATCCCCATATACCCAAAGAGACACTTCATAAAGGAGAGCTCAACCTGATATCTGGGGGGTACCTTGTGGGATGAGGATAGCAGAGGAAGAAATTGGCAGCAACCCTTGCTGTTCTGCAGCCTCTGCAGGTAATCCCCAGGTGAGCAGGGTCTGGAGTGTACCTCCAGCGGTCCTGCAGCAGAGGGGCCTATTAGAAGGAAAACTAAGAAGAAGAAAAAAATAGCTTCAACATCAATAAAAAGGACATCCACTCAAAGTCCTCATCCAAAAGTCACCAGCTACAAAGACCACAGGTAGATAAAGCCATTAAGATGGGAAGAAATCAATGCAGAAAGGATGAAAACACAAAAATCCAGAACACCTCTCCTCCTCCAAGGGATTGCAACTACTTACCAGCTAGGGAACAAAGATGGAGGGAGAACGAATCTGATGAATTGACAGAAATAGGCTTCAGAAGATGGCTAATAACAAATTTCTCAGAGCTAAAAGAACATGTACTAACCCAATGCAAAGAAACTAAAAACCTAGAAAAAAGGTTAGATGAGATGCTAACCAGAATAAACAGCTTAGAGAAGAATATAAATGACTTGATAGAGCTGAAAAACTCAGCACAAGAACTTCGCAAAGCATTACAAGTTTCAATAGCTGAATCGACCAAGCAGAAGAAAGGATACCAGAGATTGAAGATCAATTCAATGAAATAAAATGAGAAGGCAAGAATAGAGATAAAAGGGTGAAAAGAGATGAACAAAGCCTCCAAGAAATATGGGATTATGTGAAAAGACCTAATCTATGGTGTACCTGATTGTGATGGAGAGAATGAATCCAAGCTGGAAAACACTCTTCAGGATATTTTCCAGAAAAACTTCCCCAACCTAGCAAGACAGGCCATGATTCAAGTCCAGGAAATACAGAAAGTATCACAAAGATATTTCTCAAGAAGAGCAACCCCAAGGCACATAATCCTCAGATTCTCCAGGGGTTAAATGAAGGAAAAAATGCTACAGGCAGCAAGAGAGAAAGGTCAGGTTACCCACAAAGGGAAGCCCATCAGACTCACAGTGGATCTCTCTGCAAAAACGCTACAAGCCAGAAGAGAGTGGGGGCCAATATTCAGCATCCTTAAAGAAAAGAACTTTCAACCTAGAATTTCATATCCAGCCAAACTAAGCTTCATAAGCAAAGGTGAAAGAAAATCCTTTATGGACAAGCAATTGCTGAGAGATTTCATCACCACCAGGCCTGCCTTAAAAGAGCTCCTGAAAGAAGCACTAAACAAGGAAAGGAGCAACGAGTACCAGCCACTCTGAAAACACACCCAAATGGGGTCTGTTGGGGGGGTCAAGGGAGGGACAGCAGAGGAGGAGGGACAGCAGGGGCATGGGAAGATCAGGGAGGGATAACATGGGGGAGAAATGCCAGATGTAGGCGACAGGGGTATGGAGGCAGCAAACCATATTGCCATGTGTGTACCTATGCAACAATCCTGCATGATCTGCACATGTACCCCAGAATCTAAAATACAATAAAAAAAATAATCAATTGTTGAGGATATACCCCTTAAGCACAAAAAAATTTTTGAATTTAATAAAAATAAAATAAATTTTAAAAGAATCAACTATTTGACATACAACTGAACAATTCTACTTCTGGCTATTTGTCCACAAAAAAGTGTATGCAAATATTTATGACAACATGACTCACAGTAGGCCAAAATTAATACCAGTCCAGAGACCCATCAACTGGTAAATGGATAAACAAAATACAGCATACCAATATAATGGAATATCAATCTGCAATTAAAAGAAACAAACCAATGGATGATCCTGAAAACATTCTACAGTGTTGATGAACCTCAGAAACGATATGCCAAGTCAAAGAACCCAATGCAAACAACTACATATTGTGTGAATCCATTTATATGAAATGTCTAAAAGAGGCAAATTTGTAGAGTCAAAGAGCACAAGGAAGTCACTGTCTAGAGCTGTTAGAGTGGTATGACTGGGGAGAGCAGATGGGCAGGAGGAGACTATTAAGTGTGCTAAAATGTTCAAAACTGGCATGTGGTGATTGCACAATTATAAATTTACTCAAGTCATTTAATTGCACACTTGCACTGGATGAATTTTGTGGCATGCAAATTATAATAATAAGGCTATCTAAAAAATAGAGCTTCTCTTAGTCTCTTATTTGCTAGCTAAAAGTCTTTTAGGAGAATTAGCCTAGAAGAGAAAGAGAGAAGAAAAAAAATAAGCCTCCTCTAGAAATTTTACTGGAAAGTTTCTGTTTCTAACTATTTATGTTTTTCTTGCAATTCTGTGTTGTATCAGGAGAATCATTAGAGATACAGGTTGAGTGGGGGTAGCCAGGAGATTTCTAAAACATTCGTGGATGTTGTTTGAAAGTTAACTGACTCTGAAAGGCATGGATGTACTAGGAGTGTTAAAATGCACGTTCTGAATGAAGAGACTCCCAAACAGGCTTTGTGTGAGCAACATGGCTGTTTATTCACCTGGGTGCAGGCAGGTGGGCTGAGACTAAAAAGGGTGTCAATGAAGGGGGTTGGGATAGGAGTTGGTTTTATAGGTTGTGGGGAAGGCAGTGGAAAATTACAGGAGTTACAGTTGAGGGCCAAAGACATGATGATTGAAACAGTTTGCTATTTCTCTACGGAGAAAGATCATTGGTCCAATATGTCTGTTTAATAGCTTTAGGACTCAGTAATTCACCATACATGATCTCTTACATAACGTCATTTGAATCACTGAGGCACTTATAAAAATGCAGATTCCTAAATCAATACTCCAGGGTGGGCCTTGGGACTCAATACTTTAACAAGCTTCCCAGGTGGCTGTCGTGCCCACTGAAGTTTGAGAACCACTTCTCCAATCAGTAATGTTGAATAGATGGGGTACAGGAATTTCTCAGAAAACATGTACAACAAACACCAGATGAGAAGTGTGAAATTAGACTAAGCCTGCAATCCTAGCATTTGGGAGGCTGAAGCAAGAGGATTGCTTGAGGCCAGGAGTTCAAGACCAGCCTGAGCAACATAGGAAGATCCCATCTCTACAAAAATTAGCTGAGCACAATAGTGTATCCCTGTAGTTTCAGATACTCAGGATGCTGAAGCAGGAGGATCTCTTCAACCCAGGAGTTCAAGGCTGCAGTGAGTTAGGAACACCACTGCACTACAACCTGACTGAGAGTAGAACCTTGTCTCAAAAAGAAAAAGAAAGTTAAACTAATTCTGGCCTGAGGCTGTCTCCCTGCTTGGATATTTGCCTGAGACACTGCAACCTAACTTACTATGCAAACTAACTGAAAACATGATTTAAGAGCATACTTTTTTTTAACAAATGGGTGAGTCTCAGACAATCACAGTTACCCAGCTTCAGTCAATCACAGGCAGCCAACTGAGCAGACCATACTCAAATAAGGCAAATGCTGAGCCTTAACCAATCAAGTTCTCTCTGTCTTTCACTTCCATTTTATGACTGTAAAAGTTCTCTGACCCAATGCAGCCTGGAGCTCTCTGAACCTATTCTGGTCCTAGAGCTGCCTAATTCATGAATTAGTCTTTGCTCAATTAAACATTGTTATATCTTATCTGTCTATAGGTTTTCTTTTTCTTTCTTTCTTTCTTTCTTTCTTTCTTTCTTTCTTTCTTTCTTTCTTTCTTTCTTTTCTTTTCTTTTCTTTTCTTTTCTTTTCTTTTTTTGAGACGGAGTTTTGCTCTCGTTACCCTGGCTGGAGTGCAATGGCGCAATCTCGGCTCACTGCAACCTCCATCTCCTGGGTTCAGGCAATTCTCCTGCCTCAGCCTCCTGAGTAGCTGGGATTACAGGCATGTGCCACCATGCCCAGCTAATTTTTTGTATTTTTAGTAGAGACGGGGTTTCACCATGTTGACCAGGATGGTCTCGATCTCTTGACCTCGTGATCCACCCGCCTCGGCCTCCCAAAGTGCTGGGATTACAGGCTTGAGCCACCGCGCCCGGCCAGGTTTTCTTTTAACAGATGTCACAAGATTTAGGTTTTAATCCTGTAAAATGCCAGCGGATTTCTGGAAGCAAAAGAGTGAGAAGTCACAGAGTTTATGCTCAGAAAATATATATTGACTTAAGTCAGAGCTTGGCAAGCTTTCTGTATACAGAGCCAGATCGTAAATATTTTAACCTTTGTGGTCCGTATGGTTTCTGTCACAACTACTCAACTCTGCCAATGTAGCATGAAGGCAGACATAAAGAATATGTAAATGAATGAACATCCTGAGTTCCAATAAAACCTTATTTCTAAAAACAGGTGTCAGGATAGATTTGGCCAATAGGCCATAATTTACCAACCCCTGATTTAGCTTATTTCAAAAGAATAGGTAAGGCTGGGCACAGTGACTCACACCTGTAATCCCAGCACTTTGGGAGACCGAGGCAGGTGGATCACGAGGTCAGGAGATCGAGACCAACCTGGCCAACGTGGTGAAACCCCATCTCTGTTAAAAATACAAAAAAAATTAGCTGGGCATGGTGGCGCACACCTGTAGTCCCAGGTACTTGGGAGGCTGAGGCAGGAGAATTGCTTGAACCCAGGAGGTGGAGATTGCAGTGAGCTGAGATCGTGCCACTGCACTACAGCCTGGGCAACAGCGCGAGACTCTATCTCAAAAAAAAAAAAAAAAAGAAGAGATAAATCAGATAAAATTAGTCTTAATACTTGGCCCAAAAGGCCTATCATTCATCTTAGAAGGAAGTAAAAGTCCACAGTCTCCTCCCCTCCAAAAACAGCACTGGAAGCTCCATCTCTCCATTAACAGAAGAGCCACCCAAATTGATTAGTGCTCCTTTAAGTGCCAAGAACAATGATGGGTTTTGCCATGCTGACACTGGCAGCCAATCACATTTCTCTCACTACCTACTACCTATTATCGCACAAACAACTCTAAAGTCCTTTGCTATGTGGGCCTGTGGCTAAAGTGAGGTGCAGGCTGAGACCCAGGGAAAGGCCTTTTGTGGCTTTGTGAAAGGGGGCCCGAAATCTAGGAAATGAAGATTCTCCAGTTGTCTACCACTACACATGGACATCTCTGAACCTATGGAACTTCGAGCTCCTCATCTGTAACCTGGGAACTATAGTTTCTACCCTTCCTCCTCCTAGATTTGCTCATGTCAATGAGATTCTTGATGGGTCAAGTGTTTGGGGAACTGCATAGTCCTGTACCCATGGGAGCACCCTGCTTGTGTGAATATTATCATCAGCTGCCTGGCTTCATTTCCTCACCCCACATAGCTTTCTATTTTTATCTTCCTTTTTGATCCACACTTTTGAACAGGAAATCATGAGCAGGTTGCAGGGAAATGATAGGTCTGGAGTTAAATTTGAGAGAAAATTGACCCCAGTTGTGTAGCATGTTTACTGAATTTGTGACAGAGAACTATGGCCAAGAAGAGGGGCTGACCACAACCTGATGACCAGTGGTAAGCTTTAATGTGGGAGGATTTTTTGAACTGCTTCCTTCTTTGTCCTTTTCTTTTTTTGAGACAGAGTCTTGCTCTGCTACCAGACTGGAATGCAATGGTGTGATCTCAGCTCACTGCAACCTCCACCTCCCTGATTCAAGCAATTCTCAGGCCTCAGCCTCCAAAATAGCTGGGACTACAGGCATGTGCCACCATGCCCAGCTAATTTTTATATTTTTAGTAGAGATGGTTTTTCACCATGTTGGCCAGGATATTCTCAATCTCTTGACCTCATGATCCCCCCTCTTCAACCTCCCAAAGTCCTGAGATGACAGGCATGAACCACCACGCCCCCTTCTTTGTCTTTGAGTAAGTGGATGAGAGGTTGGTACTTGAAATGGGACTTCAATGTCGAATTTCTTCTTGCAAAAATTTAGGAAGAGAGCCAGTGCCTGAGGGGCATTTCAGGGAGAAGATTCAGCACAGCAAAAACACCTACTATATGCCCAGCACACAGTTCCTAAGGTTGAAAAGGAACACAAAGACGACAGCCCCTCTCCTCCTAGAGTTGACTTACTGGCTCCTGCTGGGAGGAGGTGTGTGTAACAGATATACTGCTAATCACTCTCTTCTTCTAGCACTTTATCAGACCTTCCTGTATTCCTTTTTCTTTTTCTTTTTTTTTTTTTTTGAGATGGAGTCTTGCTGTGTTGCCCAGGCTGGAGTGTAATGGCATGATCTTGGCTCACTGCAACCTCTACCTCTTGGGTTCAAGTGATACTCCTGCCTCAGCTTCCTGGGTAGCTGGGATTACAGGTGTGTACCACCACACTCAGCTAGTTTTTGCATTTTCAGTAGAGACGGGGTTTTCCATGTTGGCCAGGTTGGTCTTGAACACCTGACCTCAGGTGATCCACCCATCTTAGCCTTCCAAAGTGCTGGGATCCTCCGGCATTCTTAATATATCATTTGTAAAACTTTTATTTTGTTATAAAATAGCACATTAATATCAATTTTTAAATATGCCTTTAAAAATCGAAAACATTGGAATTAAAATAAGAAATTTCTACATCTGCTTCACCCCTAAGTGTCCCCTTATATTCTCACATTGTAGGAGGAACTACTGTGAATTCTTCCAGATCTTTCTCAAGCATATACAACCATGTGTATAAAAGATGTGTATAAGTGTGTATTTTGTATGTTTGGGTTCTTGTGGTTGGAGATGTATGCAGTTTTTTGCTTTTCTCAAAAATAAACTGATTTCATTTGTTTTTTGAAAAATGGATTCATCTTGTACATAGTGTGACAAGCATTTCATATATCATAGTAATGTATCCGAAATCTCCCTCCATGTCATTATATGCAAATGATGCTTGAGTCCTTTCAACAGCTATGGCAATATTCCATTCAATAGAATTAGGATAATTTATAAACAATTATCCTCCCATGTTATGTGCAGGTTGTCTCCATTTTTTGCTACAGTAAATATCCTGGTGTATATGCATGTGAGCATTTCTAGGATAAATTATTAGAAATGATATTGCAGTTAAAAGGAATGTGCTTTTTCAAATTTTTATAGCTATTACCAAATTCACTTCCAGTAGTATGCCATATTGTGGTATTATAACAGAATAGCCTGGTGCCAACCTGCCATTTAAAGGTATTTTTTTCTTTCCCCTTTCCTCCTTTCCCCTGCAGTTTCAAGCAGCCTCAGAATGTTTTCTTTCCTCCATTGTTTTCCTTTTCCCATTCTTCACCCCCATGCCTTATGCCATTCCAGACCCTGTCTTTAAAACCTCTTATGTTCCCTTTACAAATTGAAGAGTAAAGAAATTTGGAAGGAATTTCACTCATTCCTCCCCTTGCTCACATGGATAATGAAAATATCACTCTCTTTTTATCACAACTATCTTTCTACAAGTGGCAAGAAGCCAGACCTTTTGCTGGTTACAGTAGATTGTTATTTTAATGTGTTTTTCCTCGGTCAGCCGGGAGGGGTTACCATGGTCTCTCCTGCATCATCGCTCCTAATGTTCAAGTTGTATTTCCCCTCTGTGGTGAACATCTGCTCTACTGCCCAGCATCTAGCCTCCTTTTTTTCTGGTAATTATTCTCTAATTTTCCGTTGAAAAACCACTTCTGCCAACCCCCATATATATAGTTCTGGTGAGGCTGACTCTGCCCCCAATCCAGGGCTGAGCCAATAACCCAATCCTGACCATTAGGGTCACAATGATTGGTTCAGGTGTGTGCATGTGCACAGGTCCCAAATCTAGACAACAGGAGTTAGTGTCAAGACTATTCCTGGAGCTACTAGACAAAAGGGAGACTGGGCATGAAACCATCTGGCCTTTCTTTCCCCCTACCAAAGCAGAGTCCAATTCAAATAACCTCTAACCTCAGCTGAGGGAAACGGTCCCAGGGACATGGCAGGGTCAAATCTCTCCATGCTTCAGTTTCTCCATCTATAAAATGAGGAGGTTGGACTCTATGATCCCCAAGACCATTTTAGCTCATATGATTATAGCATGCATGAAACACAGAGAAGTACAAGGACTTATCTAAAGTGCAGATATTATCCTGGTAGAAGAACATTTCCTCAAGAGTGGTTGTTCTGCACTGATCAGATAAAATGACAATGTCAGTATTTACCCAAATTAATTTAAAACTCATGCCAAACCAAAACATCCATGAAGATATTTACAGTAGCTTTATTTATTTATTTATGATGGAATCTTGTTCTGTTGCCCAGGCTGGAGTACAGTGGCAAGATCTCGGCTCATTTCAATCTCCACTTCCCAGGTTCATGTGCTTCTCCTGCCCAGCCTCCAGGGTAACTGGGATTACAGGAGTGCACCACCATACCTGACTAATTTTTGTATTTTAAGTAGAGATGGGGTTTCACCATGCTGGCCAGGCTGGTCTTGAACTCCTGATCTCAAGTGATCCACCCACTTCAGCCTTCCAAAGTGCTGGAATTACAGGCCTGAGCCACTGCACCCAGCAAATGGTAGCTTTATTTATAATTGTGAAAACTTGGGAGCAACCAAGATGTCTTTCAGTAGGTGAGTGAATAAACTGGTGCATCCAGAAATGAAATATTATTCACCATTAAAAAGAAATGAGTTACCAAGATATGAAAAAACATGGAGAAAACTCAAATGCATATTACTAAGTGAAAGAAAACAATCTGTAAGGCATGATCTGTATGATTCTAGCTGTATGACATTCTGGAAACGGCAAAATTATGGAGACAGTGAAAACATCAGTACTTGCCAGGAGTTAGGAAGGAGGGAGAGATGGACAGGTGGAGCACAGAAGATTATCAGGTTAGGGCAATGAAATGGCTTCATGATATTCATGGTAGATACTTGCCATTATACATATGTCCAAACCCATAGAATGCACAGCACCAAGAATGAACCCCAAAGTAAACTCTGAGTGATAATGGTGTGTTAGTGTAGGTTCACTGATGTAACAAATGTACCACTGCATTGCTGGATGTCAATAGTAGGGAATGCTGTGAATGTGTGGGGCCGGGGGTATATGGGTACTCTCGGCCCTTTCTGCTTATTTTGCTGAGAACCTAAAACTGCTCTAAAAGAATAGTCTATCTTTTTTTTAAGACAACATTAGGTTTTGGTAGACAATTTCTAAACTGGGAACCATGTTTTAGATGCTATGCCTGGTTCTATCCTAAACGCAGTGTCATTGTGTGCACTCACTTCTCATCTCTGGGCCTCAGTTTCACAATTTGTAGAATGAAGGGACTACTATGCCTCTAACTAAGTATTATGAGTCTATGATATCTATATATATTATATGTATGCATAGCACACACCCACCCACATACATAGGTTTTCAGCCATGGTTTTCAACACATATGTTTTCAACCATGGGTCCTGGTTTATAATTCCTATAGCCCTTGTTAGAGTAAAGAGAATCTCTATCTCTAGCTTTCTCCTGCCCTTCTTTCACCTGCCTGAGGCCAGACTCTAATTCAATTGTAGGTCCTAAGACCCTTATTCCACAGGGGGGCTAGCCCCATATCCTGGAGTAAGGAATGCTGCATAGAGAGGCCAAGAAGAATCTGCACAGGCCTTGCTGGGTTTAAATAATACTCTATTTGTCCAATCACATTCCAACATGGTTATCCATGCTTTAATCATGCCTATTCAATGAAGCCTGCAGAAAATACCTAAAGGGATGAGGTTCAAGGAGCTTCTGCATAACTGAACACATGGAGGCTAACAGAAAGGTGAACAAAAATTTGTCTGTGCACCAGGAGGATGGCACATCCCAACTCCCCAGGAACAGATGCTCTTGTGTTTAGGACACTTGCAGACCTCACCCTATGTATCCCTTCAGCTGGCTGTTATTTGTATCCTTTAAAATTTTCTTTGTAATAAGCCAGTAAGCATAAATGTTTTCCTGAGTTCTGTGGGCCGCTCTAGCAAATTAATCAAACCTGAAGAGAGTGTTGTGTGAACTCCAACTTGAAGCTCACGGAGGCCTGAACTTGCAACAGTTGGGAAGGAGGAGATGATCTTGTGGGTCTGTGCCCTCAACCTGTGGTTTCGGAGGGCATCTCTAGGTAGACAGAGTCAGAATTAAGTTGACTTGGAGGACACCCAGCTGATGTCCATTGCAGAATTCATTGCTGCTTGATGTGTGGGGAGAAATCCACACATTTTGTCACAGAAGTGCTGATTGTTGTTGTTGAGTGAGAGAAGAGAAAGAAGCATAGTTTGAATTGGTATTTTTTCCAGGAAGGAAGGAAGGAATGAAAGAATAAAAGAAGGGAAGGAGAGGAAAAAAATCACAAAATTATTAAGTGGTAGTTAAGAGAATTAGAGAAGAAATCAGGTGAGCCAAAGCCATCAGTGGTGTCCCATTTGGGACAGAACAGTATTCTCTTTGGGAGAAGAAAACGGGTTGACCCAGGAGCCACATCTTGGTCTTCAGTTTAGATTGAATGAGAAAAGCTCAATGTCCCAAAAGAGAATGTTACATTTATGTGACGAGTACTAAGTGAACACTAATTGTGTACACAGCCTTATGGTAGGTACTCTAACCCAACCAGGAAAGAGAAATACATGTGTGAAATACTACACATGTAGTAGCTTAATGGCTAATGGTTTGCTTCTGAAGTCAGACAGGTCGGGGTTTGAATATTGGCTGCATAACTATGATAGGCTGAGTAATCGACTCCAAAGATGTCCATTTTTTAATGCTCAGAAACTACAAATATTATCTTATATGGGATTTTGCAGATATGAGCAAATTAAGGCTCTCGAATTGAGGGAATTGTCCAAGTAGACTCTAAATATAATCCCACAAATCCTTATAAGAGAGAGGCGGAAAGAGTTCTGACTGCCAACAAAAGATAAGAAGACCATGTGACAGAAACAGGATCAAAGAGAGAAGATGCTTTGTGAAGATCAAGGAAGGGTTCATGAGCCAAGGAATGCAATGAATGTAGCTCGAGAAGCTGGAAAAGACAAGAAAATAGATTTTCTCCTAGAGTTTCTAGAAGGAGCATGCCCCTGCCAACACCTTGACTTTAGCCCATTGAAACTAATTTCAGATTTCTGGACTCCAGAACCATAAAAGAATAAATATGTGTTGTTTTAAGGCACTGAGTTTGTAGCAATTTGTTACAGCAGCCACAGGAAACTAATACAGATTTTTGCACTGGAAGTGTGGTGTTGCTGTAAGAAATATCTAAAAATGTGGAAGTAGCTTTGGAATTGGGTGATGGGCGGAGGCTGCAAGAACTTTGAGGCATACTATACAAAAAGATTTGAGTTTTTTGAATAGGTGGTTGATAGAAATATGGGTGTTAGGGGCCGGGCGCAGTGGCTCAAGCCTGTAATCCCAGCACTTTGGGAGGCCGAGACGGGTGGATCACGAGGTTGAGAGATCGAGACCATCCTGGTCAACATGGTGAAACCCCGTCTCTACTAAAAATACAAAAAATTAGCTGGGCATGGTGGTGCATGCCTGTAATCCCAGCTACTCAGGAAGCTGAGGCAGGAGAATTGCCTGAACCCAGGAGGCGGAGGTTGCAGTGAGCCGAGATCGCGCCATTGCACTCCAGCCTGGGTAACAAGAGCTAAACTCCGTCTCAAAAAAAAAAAAAAAAGAATTATAGGTGTTAAAAACTTAGGCAGTGAGGACTCAGGAGAA
Organism: Callithrix jacchus; assembly: GCF_049354715.1. NCBI lineage: Eukaryota > Metazoa > Chordata > Mammalia > Primates > Cebidae > Callithrix > Callithrix jacchus. The sequence goes on along the minus strand of NC_133503.1, from coordinate 50,288,377 downwards.
GTGAAGAGAATGATAGAGAAAGCCTATATTAGCTCACAGAATTCCTATATTGTCATAATAGACTGTTGGTAGACATATGAACACTAAAGGTGCTGCTGGTGACAGCTAAGAAAGAAATAATAAATACGTTATTAGGAACAGGTAGAAAGGGGATCACTATGAACTGAAATTTGTATTCCCAAAATTCATATGTTGACTTTAAATCCCAATGAAACTACATTTGAAGATAGGGAGGTAATCAAGGTTAAAGGAGTTCATAAGGGTAGAATCCTCATCTGGAGGATTGCTGGCCTTATGAGAGAAGGAGAAGAGAGAGAGCTCTCTTTCCCTTTTCACATACACACACCAGGGAGAGACCACGTGAAGACACAGCTAGGAGGCAGCTGTCTGCAAGCCAGGAAGAGAGCTCTTACCAGAAACCAAATCAGCCAACACCAGATCTTGGATTTGCCAGGTCCATAACTGTGAGTTAGTAAATACATGTTGTTTAAGCCACACAGTCTATAGTACTTTCTTATGACTAGTACAAGCAGACTAAGACAGGGATTCATACATAGTGACAAAATGCCTATATACATTATATTCATATATATTCAAATGTTTATCCAATGGTATTTGCTTATTTATCTTTTTTACATTCTGATAAAATTGGCCTTTGAAAACACTGGCATTAATAAGCATAGTACGAATGCCGCACTTAGTAAAGATGCCAAGTATGGTGAGATGAAGCATAAATATTGGTGGAAAAAGATTTTTTAAAAATCTATATGAAAGATTCCTCTAAGAGACTCCTAGACTTTACTTGAACTTCAGTAAAGTTTCAGGATGTAAATTTAATGTACAAAAATCAGTTGCATTTTATACACGAACAATGTTCAAGCTGAGAACCAAATCAAGGATTCTATCCATTTGTGATAACCACACAAATACACAAATACCTAGGAAGGCATTCAACCAAGGAGAACTACAAAACACTGATGAAAAAAATCACAGATAACACAAACAAATGGAAAAACATCCCATGCTCATGGATTGTAAGAATTAATGTTGTTAAAATGACCATACTGCCCCAAACAGTCTATAGATTCAATGCAATTCCTATCAAATTACCAATGTAATTTTTCACAGAATTAGAAAAAGCAATTAGAAAATTAAAATGGAACCAAAAAAGAGCTCGAATAGCCAAAGCAATTATAAGCAAAAGTACAAAGTTAGAGGTATCACATTAGTTGACTTCAAAGTATACTATGAGGCTACAGTAACCAAAAGAGAATGGTACTAGCACAAAAAGAGACTCATAGATCAATGAAACAGAATAGAGAACCCAGAAATAAAGCAACATACCTACAACCAACTGATCTTTGACAAAGTCAACAGAAATAAGCAACGTGGAAAAGACTCCCTCTTCCATGAATGATACTGGGTAACTGGCTAGCGGAAGAATAAACCTGAACCTCTGTCTCTCACCATATACAAAAATTAAATAAAAATGGATTAAAGACTTACATTTACACATGGAACTATAAAAATCCAATAATAAAAGCTAGGAAAACCTCTTCTGGACGTTGACCTAGACAAATAATTTAGGTTTAAGACCTCAAAAGCAAATTCAACACAACCAGAAATAGACAAATGGCACTTAATCAAAGAGCTTTTGCAGAGCACAAGAAACAATCCACAGAGTAAGCAGACAGCCTACAGAATGGGAGAAAATATTTGTAAACTATGTACTCCACAAAGGACTAATATCCAGAATCCAGAAGAACTCAAATTAGTAAGAAAAAACAAGTAACCCTGTTAGAGTGGATAAAGGACATGAACAGAAATTTATCTAAAGAAGACATATGGTGGCCAACAAACATATGAAAAAATGCTTAAAATTACTAATCATCAGGGAATGCAAATTAAAACCACAGTAAGATATCATCTTACCCCAGTTAGAATGACTTATTAAAAAGTCAAAAACTAACAGATGCTGGTGAGCATGTGTAGAAAAAGAAATGCTGACACAATGTTGATGAGAGTAAATTAGTACATCTCCTATGGATTGGAAAACAGTATGGAGATTTAGTAAAGAACTAAAAATAGAACTACCATTTGATCTACCAATTCCACTACTGGGTATCTACCCAAAAGAAAATAAATTGTTATATCAACATTAGGAGAAATACCTAATGTAGATGATGCAGGGGAGGGATGCAGCAAACCGCCATGGCATGTGTATACCTATCTAACAAACATGTACCCCAGAACTTAAAGTATAATAATATAAAAAAGAAATTGTTATATCAAACACACCTGCAGCTGCATGTTTATTGCAGTACTGTTCACAATCGAAGAGTCATGGAATCAACCTAAGTGTTCATCAATAGTTGGCTGAACAAATAAAATATGGTTTATATACACCATATTATGGTGTATAAATACTATTTATCCATAAAAAATATAAAACCATGTCCTTTACAGAAGCATGGATAGACCTAGAGGCCATTATCTTAAGTGGAATAACTCAGAAACAGAAAACCAAATACCACATGTTCTCACTTGTAAGTGTGAACTAAACAATGGGTACACATAGACATACAGAAAAGATCATGAACAGTGGAGACTCCAGAAGGGGAAAGAGCAGGGGGGAAGTGAAGACTGAAATATTATCCATTGGGTACCATGGTCCCTATCTGAATGATGGGTACACTGGAAGCCCAAATCTTACTATTACACAATATATGCATGTAACAAACCTGCACATGTACCCCTGAACCTAAAATAAGATAAAAGTAAATAAAATTTATATTAAACACTCTTGAACATCTTTGAGATTGTATTTATGGAAGTGAGTTTTTAAAAATTATTTAATTTTTTTATTGCATTTTAGGTTTTGGGCTACATGTGAAGAACATGCAAGATTGTTGCATAGGTACATACATGGCAGTGTGATTTGCTGCCTTCCTCCCCATCACCTATATCTGGTATTTCTCCCCATGCTGTCTCTCCCTAACTCCCCACCCCCAACTGTCCCTCCCCTATTTCCCCCCTACAGACCCCAGTGTATGGTGCTCCCCTCCCTGTGTCCATGTGCTCTCATGGTTCAACACCCACCTATGGGTGAAAACATGTGGTGTTTGATTTTCTGTTTTTGTATCAGTTTGCTTTGAATGATGGTTTCCAGGTTCATCCATGTAGTTTTAAAGTTAGGCGCAATATAGAAGTTGCTCAACTTAAATATCAAATAATTTTAAAGTTATGGTTATTACATTAAATGGACTTTTATAAAAAATACACTTCTCAAATGAAAGCATTTCTTTTTGGCTGATAAATTAATTGATATGTGGAAAGTTTTCCTCTAAAATGGATTCGGATATAGAACTCTAAAAATTTATTTTGGTTAATTTTTACCCAGGATTGTCTTGTAATTTACTTATTATTAATAATTTCCTGTGTGTCCCATGCATAAATAATTGAGATTGAGAGAAAATCACACCTTGGATATGTATTAGTTCATTTTCATGCTGCTGATAAAGACATACCAGATACTGGGCAATTTACAAAAGAAAGAGGTTTATTGTACTTACAGTTCCACCTAGCTGGGGAGACCTCACAATCATGGCAGAAAACGAAATGCACATCTCATCTCATATGGCAGCAGACAAGAGAAGAGAGCTCAAGCAGGGAAACTTCCCCTTATATAATCATCAGATCTCATGAGACTTGTTCACTATCATGAAAACAGCACAGGAAAGACTTGGCCCCATGATTCAATTATCTCGCAACATGTCCCTCCCACAACACATGAGAATTCAAGATGAGATTTGGATGGGAACACAGCCAAGCCATGCCAGTCCTCTCTTGCCCTTCCCAAATCTCATGTTCTCACATTTCAAAATCAATTATGCCTTTCCAACAGTCCCCCAAAGTCTGAACTCATTTCAGCATTAACACAAAAGTTCACAGTCCAAAGTCTCATCTGAGACAAGGCAAGTCTCTTCCACTTATGAACCTGTAAAATCCAAAGCAAATTAGTTACTTCCTAGATACAATGGGAGTGCAGGCATTGGGTCAATACAGCCATTCTGAATGGGAAAAATTGGCCAAAACAAAGAGATTACAGGCCCCTTGCAAGTCTGAAATCCAGTGGGCAGTCAAATTTTAAAGTTCCATAATGACCTCCTTTGACTCCATGTCTCACATCCAGGTCACACTGATACAACAGGTGGGTTTCCATGGTTTGGGGCAGCTCTGTCCTGTGGCTTGCAGGGTACAGCTCCCCTTCTGGCTGCTTTCACAGGCTGGCATTGCCTGTGGATTTTCCAGGTGCATGTTGCAAGCTGTCAGTGAATCTACCATTGGGGGGTGGATGGTGGCCCTGTTCTCACAGCTCCACTAGGTAGTGCCCCAGTAGGGACTCTGTGTGGGGGCTCTGACTCCACATTTTCCTTCTGCACTGCCCTAATAGAGTTTCTTTATGAGCATCCCACCCCTGTAGTAAAATTTTGCCTGGGCATATGGGCGTTTCCATAGATCCTTTGGGTGGAAGTTTCCAAACCTTAATTCTTGACTTCCATGCAACCCCAGGGTCAACAACACATGGAAAGTGCCAAGGCTTGGGGCTTCCATCTCTGAAGCAAAAGTCCCAAGCTGTACCTGGGCCTCTTGTAGCCATGGCTGAAGGGGCTGGAATGTACCAAGTCCCTAGACTGCACACAGCAAAGGGACCCTGTACCTGGCCCATGAAACCACTTTTTCCTCCTAGGCCTCCAGGCCTGTGATGGGAGGAGCTGCAGTGAAGACCTCTGATATGCCCTGGAGACATTTTTCCCATTTTCTTGGGTATTAAAATTTAGCTCCTTGTTATTTATGCAAATATCTTCAGCTGGCTTAAATTTCTCCTCAGAAACTGGGATTCTTTCTCTATCACATTGTCAGTCTGCAAATTTTCCAAACTTCTATGTTCTGCTTCCCTTATAAAACTGAATGTGTTTAACAGCACCCAAGTCATATCTTGAATGCTTTACTGCTTAGAAATTTCTTCTGTCTCATGTCTTAAATCATCTCTCTCAAGTTCAAACTTTTACAGATCTCTAGGGCAGGGGCAAAATGCCACCATTCTCTTTACTAAAACATAACAAGAGTGAACTTAGTTCCAGTTCTCAAAAAGTTACTCATTTCCATCTAAGACTACCTGAGCTTGGATTTCATTGTCTATGTTATTATCAGCATTTTGTCAGAGCCATTCAACATGTCTCTAGGGTGCTCCAAACTTTCCCACATATTCCTGTCTTCTAAGCTCTGCAAAATGTTCCAACTTTTGTCCATTACCCAGTTCCAAAGTCGCTTCCACATTTGTGGGTATGTTTTTAGCAGCACCCCACTCTACCAGTACAAATTTACTATATTAGTCCATTTTCACACTGCTGATAAAGACATACCTGAGACTGGGTAATTTATACAGGGAAAAGCATTTAATGAACTTACAGTTCCACATGACTGGGGAAGCCTCACAATCATGGCAGAAGGCAAGGAGGAGCAAGTCACATCTTATGTGGATGGCAGCAGGCAAAGAGAGAACTTTTGCAGGGAAACTTCTATTTTCAAAAACATCAGATCTTGTGAGACTTATTCACTATCATGAGAACAGCACAGAAAAGACCCTTCCCCCATGATTCAGTTACTTCTTACTGGGTCCCTCCCACAACACAGGGGATTTCAAGATGAGATTTAGGTGGGGGCACAGCCAAACCATATCAAGTATATGCAAATAAATGACAAATTGTGATAGCAAAACCGGAAGTGTTACTAATGTGTAATTATGACATTGATCACTAAGAAAAATCAATGAAACCATGGCAAATAAGCACATGAAAAGATATTCAACACTGCTAGACTTTAGGAAAATACTGATTAAAACCACAGTAGAAGACACTATTAGAAAGTCTAACATGAAAAGGAATGGCTGCACCGACCTTGATCAGGCTGTGGAAACCTTAACACTCACATCCTGCTGGTGTGACTATAAAATGGCACAGTCATTTTGGTAAAGAGTTTGGTAGTTTCTCGGAAACTGTAACATACACTTTCCATATGACTCAGAAACCCCATTTCTAGGTATTTACTCAAGAGAACCAGAGGCACACATCCATACAAAGATTATACACAAATGGCCACAGCAGCTTTATTTGCAATTGTCCCAAACTGGAAAAATAACACAAATATCCATTAATACCTGAGTGGATAAACAAAACATGATATATCCATGCAATAGAATACTACACAGCAATAAAAAGGAATAAAATAGTGATGCATGCCACAGAAGGGATGAATCTTAAAACAACTATGTAGAATGAAAATTTCATTTATATCAAATTCTAGAAAATGCAAACTTGTCAGTAATGGTTGAAAACAGATTTGCTCTTGGCTTGGGATGAGATGAAGTGGAAGGGATGGGAAGGAAGGATTTCAAAGGGGCAGAAGGAAACTTTGTACATGGCAGTATATAAACCTGTCAAAATCATCAAAGTGCATACTTTAACAACATGCAGTATTCTGCATGTTAAATATACCTCAACAAAGCTATTAAAAGTACAAATTAAAAAATAGTAAAATCTGAAATATACTAGAAAATACTGGCTACCTACCCACAAATGGAAAATAATGGTTTAGAGATTTTATGGTATAGTGCCCCATTTTATCAACCAAGAGTGACTTGTTTTCACAGGATAAGACCCATGGTCTGTTCCGTCTTATGCATGACCTGCTCTGTGCCTGTGCATTGAGTTTATCTTGCTTGGTTTCCCTGAGCACAGGCTGCTCATAGCCAGTGACTCTTGTGTCCTGGATAACTGCAGCATTGAATTGTTCCCAGAACTAAATCAGGCATTCTGAAATCTTTGCTCCTTTCTGCTTGTACCTGAGACTCTTGTGGTTCTTAAAAAAGAAAGAAAGAAAGGAAGAAAGAAAGAAAGAAAGAAAGAGAGAGAGAGAGAGAGAGAGAGAGAGAGAGAGAGAGAGAGAGAGAGAAAGAAAGAAAGAAAAGAACAGAAAAGAAAGCCAATATGCACAACTAATTTTTTTATACCTAATTTTAGGGTTTATTTTCTCAAAGTGTTTAAGCAAGGCTGACCATGAAGGGTGAAGTCCTTTCTCTGCCATGCTGGGGCCTGGTGATGCCCGCAGAGGGCAGACAGAGCAGGGGGATGCTGGTGGTGTTTCTTGCTGGAGCAAAATACGTCACTTAGATTTTGGTCCCACAGGCCCACACTCCCATGAGCCTACTGAGCAGCATCTGCTACCTGAATGGGGCAATAGTGACTAAAGAGTGTTGGCATCACACTCTGTCTTGCCCAGGAGAAGCAGAGGCAGGAATGTGTCCCACCAGGGGGTTGGTTCCCTGCAGTTCATCTGTGAGTAATGGTCCAGCCATTGAAACTGCCTACTGGGGAGTCCACGTGTTCTCTGAGGAGTCCTGGGACAGGCCAGTGGGTGGCATCTCTCTGTCCCTGGACTCTTCTCCATCCCTCTTGGGGCTGGCGCTGCCTGCAGGGCTGTGTGTACCGTGGCCTTGAACCACCTGCTGCCTTGCTCTTCCCACAGATGCCTACACCCACCCTGAGAAGCCTGCCTGGGGGCCTTTCTGTGGCAGCCTGCAAGGTCAGGGTGAAATGGAAGGGAGGGGAGTCTGCGACTCCTGTGGCTGGGTAGGCCCATGGGAGGCAGAGCCAGGGAGCTATCAAAACCCACAGGGGCTCCTTCCATGGTGCTGGCTTCCAGAAATCTGAGGGAAAGAGACACTTTTATTCAACTTTTATCTTACAAATTAAAAAAGAAACAAGCAGATTAAGTTAGACTTGCTGAGTTTTAATTCAAAGTATTCAAAATATAGAATTTCTTTGCTTCTACCGTCAGTCCCCACCCAAGGCTTCTCCACTGTGGCCCCTCCGAGCAGGTGCAGGCTGGGCTGGTTTGAGGGCCTCTCTGGTGCCCTGGACTCACAGAGAAGAATGTACTGGGGCAGGGAGGCCAGAATCTGAGTCTCACCCCAAGGTTCCCTGCCCCAGCCGCAGCTCCTGGCTCGGAAATAGTGGGCCCCTTTCCTGTGCCCTGTGTCTGCTGCCCTGTCTGTGGTGCGTGTTTTCCTAATATTGGAAGGGTTTTCCTAGTAGTCCTCGGGATTAGGATCAGAAACAATCCCAATTTTCATTGCAGGACTGGATGTACTTTGCTTTTATAAAACATCCCCCATCTCCATTGGGTTAGTTCTGTTCCAGGCGCTTAGTGGGGACTAGTGTGTGTCTAACTGTTCTCCAAAGGATCAGATGTCACATTCATTTCTGTCGAAGGCAGGACACGGTGCCAAGGGGACCCTTATTCTCATTTAGCATTAAGTACGGACATGTGTCTGCTTTGCTGCCATCTGAGAAGAGCTTGCTCTGGATCGTCCTGAAGCCATTGGGTTGGGTGGGTATTTAGTCATGCTGGATCAGTATTATTGAAGCTTTGACCCTTCCTGTTTCATCACGAATTTGACAACTTTTTTTACCGTACTTTTGTTTTTCTCACAAAGGACTAAGACTCAGCCTTTGCAAAATTCTCATTTGCAGAGGGCAAGTAAAAAATAAACAAGCAAAAAAATGCATTTGAGTCCTTACGAGAAATACACCAATTTTACCCTGACTCTTCTTAGTGGTGTGATCATTTTGAAGTTTGAAGGGTAAAACACACACGTGCACCACACACACCTTCAAGCATGAAAAGAACTTGAATTAAGTCAGGCACGGTGTGAAGGGACAGGACTGAGAAGAGAGGCTCTGAGCACTGACAAGCCTCTTCTTTATTCTCCAGAGCTAATTGCGTCAGTTGACACACAGGCATTGGGAAGAGTGAAATTCTGACAGCCTAATATAAGCTTGCAGTTCCAATGAGATGTACATAAGGCACTTGTCATATTTAGTGGCAATCTGTTTAAAAGTAATCCATTCATTTGGTTGCCTGTGAGTGCAGTAGCCCTTTGAGATGAATGACAAGGCTTCTTTTGGGGTCTGGTTATGGTTGGGATAGCCTGGAGGCCAAGATGATAGAGGAGAGGCCCTGGCTGTCAAGCCAATTCAGGGGATGTGTGGGGCAGGGCCTGTGAACACTGCAAATACATGTGACAATCCTGCATTTGACAGTAAAAATGAGGTTCACGCCCTGGCCTTGATGATTTCCCCCAGAAGTGCCAAGATTTTAATTTGCAGAGATTCAAATGGTGATTTTTTTTTTTTTTGGATTATAGTCCAGCCTGCTGTAGTTTTAAAATAGATAGAGAAAACCTAAGTCTTTAAGGATTTAGAGGAAATGCTGAGTGTTAGAACAGAAAACAAACAAATAAAGCAAGCAAAGACCTGGAATCAACCAAAATGCCCATTGATAATAGACTGGATTGGAAAAATGTGGCACATATACACCATGGAATATTATGCAGCAATCAGAAATGATGAGTTTGTGTCATTTGTAGGGACATGGATGAATCTGGAGAACGTCATCCTCAGCAAACTGACACAAGAACAGAAAATGAAACACCGCATATTCTCACTCATAGGCGGGTGATGAAAAATGAGAACACATGGACACAGAAAGGGGAGTACTAAACACTGGGGTCTATTGGGGGGAAAAGGGGAGGGCCAGTGGGAGGGGGAGGTGGGGAGGGATAGCCTGGGGAGAAATGCCAAATGTGGGTGAAAGGGAGAAGGAAAGAAAAACACACTGCCATGTGTGTTCCTACGCAACTGTCTTACATGCTCTGCTCATGTACCCCAAAACCTAAAATCCAATAAAAAATTTAAAAAGAAAAGAAGGCCTACCGGTCAGATTTTGCCAGTAGGTGGCAACATCAAACCATGCCAGAACAGCTTCCTGGCACTGTTCTAATGGGGAGGTTACCGCTGTATAAAATTTCCAGTTGGCATACGAGGTGAAGTCAAGGGTTGTAATAAAGACCACTCAGTCTTTGAAAATGCTGCATGTCAGCAGCAACTGAGACTGGCCCTTTAAAAAGAAAAAACCCTCAGGAATGAGGATGACAAAGAGGGTATGAATCAGTGTCCTAGTTGAAATAGTGTCTGATGTCATGGCTGAAAATGAGCACACAGATCTCAGCTGTTTATCCTGGCCATAAAGTGGTCACATTCATTAGGTGACTGGAAATTTCTTTTTTATTATTGCATTTTAGGTTTGGGGGTACATGCGAAGAACATGCAAGATAGTTGCATAGGTACACACGTGGCAGTGTAATTTGCTGCCTTCCTCCCCTTCACCTATATCTGGCATTTCTCCCCATGCTATCGCTCCCCAACTCCCAACCCACCTCTGTCCCTCCCCTATTCCCCCCAACAGACCCCATTATGTAGTGCTCCCCTCCCTGTGTCCATGTGTTCTCATTGTTCAACACCCACCTATGAGTGAGAACATGTGGTATTTCATTTTCTGTTCTTGTGTCAGTTTGCTGAGAATGATGTTCTCCAGGTTCATCCATGTCCCTACAAAGGACACGAACTCATCGTTTTTGATGGCTGCATAATATTCCATGGTGTATATGTGCCACATTTTCCCTGTCCAGTCTATCATCTATGGGCATTTGGGTTGGTTCCAGGTCTTTGCTATTATAAACAGTGCTGCAATGAACATTCATGTGCATGTGTCCTTATAGTAGAACGATTTATAATCCTATCCTTTGAATATATACCCAGTAATGGGATTGCTGGGTCAAATGGAATTTCTATTTCTAGGTCCTTGAGGAATTGCCACACTGTCTTCCACAATAATTGAACTAATTTACACTACCACCAGCAGTATAAAAGTGTTCCTATTTCTCCACATCCTCTCCAGCAACTGTTGTCTCCAGATTTTTTAATGATCGCCATTCTAACTGGCATGAGATGCTATCTCAATGTAGTTTTGATTTGCATTTCTCTAATGACCAGTGATTATCAGCATTTTTTCATATGTTTGTTGGCCTCATGTATGTCTTCTTTTGTAAAGTGTCTGTTCATATCCTTTGCCCACTTTTTAATGGGCTTGTTTGTTTTTTTCTTGTGAATCTGTTTGAGTTCTTTGTAAATTCTGGATATCAGCCCTTTGTCAGATGGGTAAACTGCAAACATTTTTTCCCATTCTGTTGGTTGCCGATTCACTCTAGTGACCGTTTCTTTTTCCATGCAGAAGCTGTGAGTTTGATTAGGTCCCATTTGTCTGTTTTGGCTTTTGTTGCCAATGCTTTTGGTGTTTTGGTCACAAAGTCCTTGCCTACTCCTATATCTTGAATGGTTTTGCCTAGATTTTCTTCTAGGGTTTTTATGGTGTTGGGTCTTATGTTTAAGTCTTTAATCTATTTGGAGTTAATTTTAGTGTAAGGTGTCAGGAAGGGGTCCAGTTTCTGCTTTCTGCACATACCTAGCCAGTTTTCCCAACACCATTTATTAAACAGGGAATTCTTTCCCCAGTGCTTGTTTTTGTCAGGTTTATTAAAGATTGTATGATTGTATATATGTTGTGTTGCCTCTGATGCCTCTGTTCTGTTCCATCGGTCTATATCTCTGTTTTGGTACCAGTACCATGCTGTTTTGATTACTGTAGCCTTGTAGTATAGTTTGAAGTCCGGTAGTGTGATGCCTCCCACTGTGTTCTTTTTGCTTAGAATTGACTTGGCTATGCTGGCTCTCTTTTGGTTCCATATGAAGTTCATGGTGTTTTTTCCAGTTCTGTGAAGAAATTAAATGGTAGCTTGATGGCGATAGCATTGATTTTGTAAATTACTTTGGGCAGTATAGCCATTTTCATGATATTGATTCTTCCTAACCATGAATATGGAATGTTTCCCCATCTGTTTGTGTCCTCTCTTATTTCGTTGAGCAGTGGTTTGTAGTTCTTCTTGAAGAGGTCCTTTATGTTCCTTGTTAGTTGTATTCCTAGGTATTTTATTCTCTTTGTAGCAATTGTGAATGGTAGTTCATTCTTGATTTGGCTCTCTTTAAGTCTGTTATTGATGTATAGAAATGCTTGTGATTTTTGCACATTGACTTTGCTGAAGTTGCTTATCAGTTTCAGGAGATTTTAGGCTGATACAATGGGATCTTCTAGGTATACAATCATGTCATCTGCAATTAGAGACTATTTGGCTTCCTCCTTTCCTATTTGAATACACTTTATTTTTTTTTCTTGCCTGATTGCTCTGGCTAGAACTTCCAGTACTATATTGAATATGAGTGATGAGAGAGGGCATCCTTATCTGGTGCCAGATTTCAAAGGGAATGCATCCAGTTTTTGCCCATTCAGTATGATATTGGCTGTGGGTTTGCCATAAATAGTTTTTCTTATTTTGAGATATGTTCCATCAATACCTAGTTTATTGAGCAGTTTTAGCATAAAGCACTGTTGAATTTTGTCAAAGGCCTTCTCTGCATCAATTGAGATAATCATGTGGGTTTTGTCTTTGGTTCTGTTTTTGTGGTGAATTACATTTATAGACTTGTGCATGTTGAACCAGGCTTGCATCCCCAGGATGAATCCTACTTGATCATGGTGGATACGTTTTTTGATGTGCTGTTGCAATCGGCTTGCCAGTATTTTATTGAAGATTTTTGCGTCTATGCTCATCATGGATATTGGCCAAGTTTTCTTTTCTTGTTGAATTTCTGCCAGGTTTTGGTATCAGGATGATGTTAGTCTCATAAAATGATTTGGGGAGGATTCCCTCTTTTTGGATTATTTGGAATAGTTTCAGAAGGAATGGTACCAGCTCCCCTTTGTGTGTCTGGTAGAATTTGGCTGTAAACCCATCTGTACCTGGGCTTTTTTTGTGTGGTAGGCTCTTTATTGCTGCCTCAACTTCAAAGCTTGTTATTGGTCTGTTCATGGTTTTGACTTCTTCCTGGTTTAGGCTTGGGAGGAGGCCAGTCTCCAGGAATTTATCCATTTCTTCCAGGTTTACTAGTTTATGTGCATAGAGTTGTTTGTAATATTCTCTGATGATGGTTTGAATTTCTGTGGGATCTGTGGTGATTTCCCCTTTATCATTTTTTATTGCATCTATTTGGTTATTCTCTCTTTTCTTTTTTATTAATCTGGCTAGTGGTCTGTCTGTTTTGTTGATCTTTTTAAAAAACACCTCCTGGATTCATTGATTTTTTTTGAAGGGTTTTTTGAGTCTCTATCTCCTTCAGTTCTGCTCTGATCTTAGTTATTTCTTGTCTTCTGCTAGGTTTTGAGTTTTTTTGATCTTGCTCCTCTAGCTCTTTCAATTCTGATGATAGGGTGTCAATTTTGGATCTCTCTTTGCTTCCCATGTGGGCCCTTATTGCTATATATTTTCCTCTAGAGACTGCTTTAAATGTGTCCCAGAGATTCTGGTATGTTGTGTCTTCATTCTCATTGGTTTTGAAGAATATCTTTATTTATGCCTTCATTTCATTGTTTATCCAGTTAACATTCAAGAGCCAGTTGTTCAGTTTCCATGAAGCTGTGCAGTCCTGAGTTAGTTTCTGAATTCTGAGTTCTAACTTGTTTGCACTGTGGTCTGAGAGACTGTTTGTTATGATTTCTGTTCTTTTGTATTTACTGAGGAGTAATTTACTTCCAATTATGTGGTCAATTTTAGAGTGGGTGTAATGTGGTGCTGAGAAGAATGTATATTCTGTGGATTTGGGATGGAGAGTTCTGTAAATGTCTTAGAGGTTTGCTTGTTCCAGGTCTGGGTCCAAGTCCTGGATATTCTTGTTAATTTTCTGTCTGGTTGATTTGTATAATATTGACAATGGGGTGTTAAAGACTCCCACTATTATTGTGTGGGAGTCTAAGTCTCTTTGTAAGTCATTAAGAACTTGCCTTATGTATCTGGGTGCTCCTGTATTGGGTGCATATATATTCAGAATTGTTAGCTCTTCTTGTTGCCTCAATCCTTTTACCATTACATAATGTCCTTCTTTGTCTCTTTTGATCTTTGTTGCTTAAAGTCTATTTTATCAGAGATGAGAATTGCAACTCCTACTTTTTTTTCCTCTTCATTTGCTTGGTAAATCTTCCTCCATCCCTTTATTTTGAGCCTTTGTGTATCCTTGTGTGTGAGATAGGTTTCCTGGATACAATGCACCAATGGGTTTTGGATTTTTATCCAATTTGCCAGTCTGTGTCTTTTGATTGGGGCATTTAGTCCATTAACATTTAGGGTTAATATTGTTATGCGTGAATTTGATACTGCCATTTTGATGCTAGCTGGCTGTTTTGCCGGTTAGTTGATGCAGATTCTTTATTTTGTTGATGCTCTTTACCATTTGGTATGTTCTTTGGAATGGCTGGTACTGGTTGTTCCTTTCTATGTGTAGTGCCTCTTTCAGGAGCTCTTGTAACGCAGGCCTGGTGGTGACAAAAATCTCTGAGTACTTGCTTGTTCTCAAAGGATTTTATTTTTCCTTCACTTATGAAGCTTAGTCTGGCTGAACATGAAATTCTGGGTTGAAACTTCTTTTCTTTAAGGATGTTGAATATCGGCCCCCACTCTCTTCTGGGTTGTAGGGTTTTTGCCAAGAGATCTGCTATAAGTCTGATGGGCTTCCCTTTGTGGGTGACCCGACCTTTCTCTCTGGCTGCCCTTAGTATTTTCTCCTTCATTTCAACCCTGGTGAATCTGACGATTATGTGCCTTGGGGTTGTTCTTCTTAAGGAGTATCTTTGTGGTGTTCTCTGTATTTCCTGGAATTGAATATTGGCCTGCCTTGCTAGGTTGGGGAAGTTTTCCTGGATAATATCCTGAAGAGTATTTTCCAGCTTGGATTCATTCTCTTTGTCACATTCAGTTACACCTATCAAACGTAGATTAGGTCTTTTCACATAGTCCCATATTTCTTGGAGACTTTGCTCATTCCTTTTTGTGCTTTTTTCTCTAATCTTGCCTTCTTGCTTTATTTCAGTGAGTTGATCCTCGACCTCTGATATCCTTTCCTCTGCTTGGTGAATTTGGCTGTTGAAACTTGTGCATGCTTCGTGAAGTTCTCATCTTGTGTTTTTCAGCTCCATCAATTCACTCATATTCCTCTCTAAGTTGTCCATTCTCGTTAACATTTCGTCAAAGGTTTTTTCAAGGTTCTTAGTTTCTTTGCATTGGGTTAGAACATGTTCTTTTAACTCACAGAAGTTTCTCATTACCCACCTTCTGTAGTCTGATTCTGTCATTTCATCACACTCATTCTCCATCCAGCTTTGTTCCCTTGCTGATGAGGAGTTGTTATCCCTTGTAAGAAGAGAGGTGTTCTGATTTCGGATGTTTTCATCCTTTTTGCACTGGTTTATTCCCATCTTTGTGGATTTATCCACCTGTTGTCTTCGTAGTTGCTGATTTTCAGGTTGGGTCTCTGAGTGGACGTCCAGTTGATGATGAAGTTGTTTCTGTTTCTTATTTTTCCTTCTACAGTCTGGCCCCTTGCTGTAGGACTGCTGAGGTCCACTCCAGGCTCTGCTTGCCTGGGGATCACCTGCAGCAGCTGCAGAACAGTAAGGGTTGCTACCAGTTTCTTCTTCTGCAATCTTTGTCCCAGAATGATGCCCGCCAAGTGTCAGTTTGATCAGTCCTTTGTGAGGTGACTCTTTGGATATACGGGGGTCAGGGAGCTGCTTAAGGAGACAGTCTGTCCTTTATAGGAGCTCAAGTGTTGAGCTGTGAGCTCCGTTGTTCAGAGCTGCAGGGCAGGTGCATTTAAGTCTGCTGCAGCAGAACTCATAAATCCCTTTTTTCCCCCAGGTGCTCTGTCCCAGAGAGTTAGGGCTTTATTTATGAGTTTTTATTGTGCTGCTGCCTTTTTTTTCAGTGCTGCCCTGCCAAGCAAGGAGGCAGCCTAGTCACTGTCTGCCTGCAGAGGCTTTGCTGAGCTGCTGTGGGCTCCACACTGCTCATGTGAACTTCCCTGCAGTCCTGTTTATATAGGTGTGGTTAGAACTGCTTCGGCAATGGTGGCCCACCTCTGTAATGGTGGACTCACTCTATAGTGGTGGGTTGCCTCTGCAATGGCGGGCTGCCTCAGCAATGGTGGACTACCTCCATAGGGGTGGAGTGCCTCGGTAATGGCAGACGCCCCTCCCACACAGAGCTGGACTATCCCAGGTTCAGCTGTGCTTGCTGTGAAACTCTCAACCCAGGGCATTTCCAATTGCTGGGTTTTTTTTTTTTTTTTGGTGGGGGGGCAGGTGGGACCTGCCAAGCCTGATCACCTGGCTCCCTGCCTCAGAGCCTTTTATTTTTTTTAAGTTGAATGGTTGACTCTCTCCCAGGTGTTCCAGTTGCCTGTTGAAAAGGCACTGGGATCTGCGTGATTTCCCGTGCTGTGACCCACTGTGCCAGCTGAAACAATGGCGCTGCCTGGGAATCTCCTGGCCTTGCTCCCTGTTTCTGTCCCGTTTAATCAGATGAGTGGGTGACTCTGCCTTCCCAGAGCTCCAATTGCCAGCTTAAAAGGGCAACCAGACCAGCGTATTTTGTATAGAGAACCACCACACCAGGGCACCGGAAAAATAGCTGCACCAGCCAAAATAGCCACGCTGGCAACCCGTGGGGCTCCTCCGGCTGGGAATTGCCTGGTCTGTGGGCAATAAATATCCATCTGGAAATGTGGCATCCACTCACCCTCTGCGCTTTCACTGGGAGCTGCAATCCTGAGCTGCTCCTAAACTGCCATCTTGAATCCTCCAATTACTGTTACTCTGTAATGGTATTTTTAAAAGAAGCAACATATTTAGGGTTTTATTAAATTAAGATTTTGGAACTTCAAGATTATTTTAGTGAGATAATTATTATGTCATGTTTATACTTGTATAAAAGTTATTTATGTCATTGTAAACAGTAAGATTCTAAAATAATTTCTATGATTTTTGAGTATGCAGCTGTTTAAATAATATTTTTAGAAAAACTATATTATTTTTAGGCTAGTTTAATGTTTAATAAATTAGTCAAAATGGGTCACATTTTGATGAAAGTATAGTAGTTACTACAGCTATGATTTAAATTACTCAACCCAATGATTTAAAATCCCTTGAAGATGAATTTAAAAGCGAGATTAAAAAAATTTTAAGATGATAATTTAAAGAAAAAAAGAATTTAACCTAGTTTCTTTTCAAATTCTATGTATGACTTTGTTTTAAAATAAAATAATTAAAATGAGGCTAGATGACAGCTTCTAAACAAAACGTCTACTGTGCATCCCCCACATGTTTGCTTTTTAGTTAACCACTTAGTATCATTTAACCACTATAACAGTTATTATTAAGACTACCTCATAACAGAAATCTGGTCTTTGCTTATGTATCAGTATACTTTTGAATATAGAAATTCAAAAGAAATTTCAAAGAATCCCAATAAAATTAGGGAATGAGTGTTCTTTTCCAGCAAAATAGCATATCCTTGACTGGCTAAGTTTACAGAGTGTGCCGCATGGGATTGGGGGCAGTGTGGGAGGGCTGGGCTTCCTGCTTGCCCATCAGTAACTCACCTGAAGTTACACAGGCTGTGTGGCCTATTTTGCCTTCCTTTGGTAAAGTTCTGTGATTCCATGATCTTCTGATGTGGGAAGAAAATCTCGAAATAAGATGGCACTGAGAAGGCAAACATGCATGCTAGGGAGAGGTGCCTACCTCTTTCAGGTTGGAATCTCCACACACCTGTGTACAGCCTGTGTTCTTTATCTACCCCACGTGGTCTGGGATAATTAATACATGAAAGTTGGGTAGAAAGGAAGGAAAAGGAAAGGAAGATGGGAGAGAGAGAGGCCTTGCTTTGTAACTCTTTTGGGTGTTAATAATTTGCATTTGGCTCTGCTTCTAATGTCTGGAATCCTCCACTCCCCCTATCTCACCACTGTCACCGTAATTCAAGCTACCCTCACCTCTCATCTGAACTACCATAGTATCCTCATAAGTGACCACTCCAAATCTGCCCTTGGCCCTTCCCAGGTCTGTAAGTCATCTCCACCCAGCAGACCTGAGTAATCCTCTTTAATACCTATAGCAGGCCACTTATCTGGGAAAAGCCACCAAGATTTTATCATCAAATGTGGAATGAAACTTAAACTCGTATCTTGTCTCCAGCCTGTTTTTCCAAACTTAACTCCATTCTGTGTTTCACCTCACTCATGGTGTCTCAGCCAGAATACCGTTTCTTTTTGTTCCTCAAACCTGCCTTCCTTGTTTCCACATTAGGACTTGACGTGCACTCCTCTCTGCTGGCCCTCCCTCACAGATTTTCACGTGGTGTTCCCTCTCTCTCTCTCTCTGTATTTTTTACCCAGCACTTGCTTCATGAAAGTTTTGACCTATTGATCATCTGCCTTTCCCTATTAAAACATTAGTACTGTGAAAACAGGGTCTATTTCGTTCTTTGCTATAACTGCCTGATACATTCAGCCATTCAGAACTTTTGAGGACAATTGACTGTAGTTAAACTTTCAGAAATGATGTGAGTAAGAATCATTTTATCATAGGCATAGTGTTGGGCTCTCAGTTCATTGTTTTTAGTGACTAGGTTTTATGAGATCATGCAAGATTATGCTTAGCATAAATGCTATCCCTTTCATGGTGGGTTACTAAAGCAGATTTGGAATTAAGTATCTATACTAGTTAGCAGTTAGGTCTACATTCCTTTCATGGATAGAAATACAATGTTGATTCCAATTAATATTAATATTTCTTTACTGCCAAGGCCATCTAATAGGTTTGTAATGGGGAGTAAAAAATGAGTAATTACATTTATTAAAGACATTTAATGTCAAATTTCTAATCTGTTTTATTTTTTGTGCTTTGTCTAAGTAATTTTGACAGTGAAATCTAAACAACTATTTTGTAATCCTTTCAATCCTTACGTTGGCAACTTTACATTGGGAATAATTCCCAGTGAGAAAATTGCTTTCATGTATTTTATAATGCCCAATTCCATTGATTTTCTTTTGTTTTACAGATTTATGAAAGTGTTTTTTTGAGGTAAAGCTTATTACATTATTTCACCATGATAAGCATTGTTTATTTTGGTGAATATAAATTAATGACATTGAATTATTTTAAACATATGAAGTAATTATTTGTAAACAGTAGTTTTTCACATTTGATTTGTGTTTAAATGAATTTACCTGTTGAAAAAAGTCATATATGTACTGCTTTAGAAGTCCAAATCCAAAAATAAATATTCTTCAGGCACAAAGTTCTTGGAAAGTACTTCATTAAGAAAATCTTCTAGTTCCCTGATCACTGTAAGGGATTTGAATCTTCACGTGGCATCTGTTTGGGGTTACAGGAAGGTTATGCATAAGTCTAATCAATGTTCATAAAGTGATTTAGTCCAACCTGTAAGAGACCTGAAACCCTCTCAAAATGTGCCCTTACGAAAAGTTAGGTGGCAAAAGAGATAATTACTTAAAAGGGCTAAATAAAGGAAGTGAGTTGATGGAAAATAAAGAACTCTGTGATTCATGGTAATATAAGAATCAGGGTATTCTAGGTATCCCAACATCTTCGCTTGAGCTGAGATACGCTAAGAGCGCTAGTAGAGCAGAGTCTCTGCCAAATTGACAGATAGTTGCTGCTAATATGCTGTCTGCCAGGTCAAGACAGGCCTGGGAGCTAGGGGAGGACTGCACCCACAGGTGGAGAATGTGGACCTAGAAGAGGTGAGGCAGTGGTTAACGGCAGGGGTTGCTTGAACTCATGAGAACTGAGATGGGAGCTAGAAATAAAAGCATCATCTCACTCATTACACCCTTTTTAATCTTGTTGATAATTTGTCTTTTACAGTTATGTAATTTGCTTTTTAAAAGATAAGGTTGTACCTTAAACTTTGTTAATTACTACCACTTAATTATTCTGTTAAGTATAGACTTCACATAGATAGCCACATATCACTAGACCAAATCTATTCAAATTGTAGGGGATAGGTCTTTGAATTTTTAAAAGTTATTATTTTTCTTCAAAGGGGAAGATTAAACCATGCCATATTTAGAAAATAAAGTCAGACATGGAGCACATAGTTACAAATGCAAGCAGCTGAAAAGGGAAAAGTCATTTTGGTTGAAAGGCAGGTGTTGAATATCTGCTAATGGGGAGCGCAGTGTTTGGAGGCTGCACCCAGTGCACACTCTTGCACGGGAAAGCGAGGAAGCAGGTTTCACAGCCACCTCCTCCTCTGGCCTTGCCACAAATTCCTGTCCTCTTGGAAAAGTCATTTCATATCTGTGCACCTCAGACTTTCCTAGTATAAAATGAAAGGATTGGGATAGATTTTCCCTTAAGATACCTTCCTGCTCTAAATTTCCAAAATTCAATGAAAATGAAAGCCTGGTTCATAGCCATGAAAGTGTACCAGAGGATTTCAATGACAGCCTAGCCAGAGCCTACATTATACTTGATTTCTTCAGTAACACTGAGGCAACAGGAACATATGATGCACTCCTCATGGGACTCATGATAGAAGTGACTCTCATGATTAAATGACACTAATTTTTAATTCCATTCACTGTCCTAGCTGTTATTTGTATGTGCTCTTTAATGCCATCATTCTTCTTTCATGAAGTAATACATACTTAGGCGTCACTCCTGAAATACAAAAGTCTTTCTAGTTCTTATTATAAATGTGCAAATGCTATGCTGACCAGTCCTATATTGTTGTGTTCTAGAGACCGTGTGATTGGTTTGATGATGACTGCCTGTGATCTTTGTTCTGTGACAAAACTGTGGCCTGTTACAAAATTGATGGCAAATGATATATATGCAGAATTCTGGGCTGAGGTATGTCCTTGATTCTTTTATTAACATAGATAGTAAGGAGAAATTATATGTATGGATAAATTGCTAAGAATACCTTAGTTGTTCATGTTGATAGTTATTTTAGAAAACTGTGGTGAATCATATACTGAAGGATTTAGCAGTTATGCAGATACAAAGAGAGAATGATCATTCTTTTACACGTTATTTGCATATGTGTCTAATTCTCTGAGCTCAACTGAAAGAGTTTAGGAACTTATTCACTGAACAATAGTGTGACATTTCTCTTACTTAACAGCTGATCTTTCATTCATTCAGTAGGCATTACCGGCCATCTACTTTAGATAGGCACTGGACAAAGTACTCAGAGGATCCCATAATATGGGATATATCTGCCCGCAGTTAAATATTCAGGAGAATTGTTTTGCACCATAGACATTGAGAATATGTAAATATAATCAATAGTCACCTCACCTCAATTGAGAATATGTAATATAATCAATAGTCACCTCACCTGTAAACTACGAGTTCCTCAGAATGTGTGGAATGTTAATTCGTAATACTCCTGGAACAACACATAAATGACTTATATTAACACCTTTTCTTGACTGAATTATGCAATTTATCAGTAACGTGCATTGTACTGCTCAATTTGCTTATTGAATTGTATGTAGGTAAGTAGAATGTAATTCTCCTATCCAGTTGAGTCACAAATACCTAGGTCTTTGCATATTCAAAAATTACTTTGTGAATAAAACTATAACTCTTTTGAGTACCTCTTCTGGTTTGATGAAATAAAAGTAAATTTGGAGGACAAAGCAGCTAGTGATTCAATCATCTATCTCACACATATGAAGAATGTATGTAAAACATGAACAGCAAATTAGCCACAAGTTTAGTGGGAAGAGTTTATCATGTTGAATTACGTCATAATAGTAAAGCCAAAGTATTTTTTACTGTAGGAAGATCACAGGCCTTGAGTTGATTGTACTCCTGGCATGATTTCTCCCAGAATGCCTTATACATTGTGTATGCATGGTTTCGCATGAGCTTTCTCTTTATTTTATTGTGTATGTGTCAGAACCTAGTTACTGTCAGACTTGTAGGAAGAGTGATGTAGATGTACAGTTGACCCTTGAACAGCACAGGTTTGAACTGTGTGGATCCACTTCTACGTAGATAATTTTCAGTAAATATATTGGAAAATTTTTTGGAGATCTGTGACAAAAATACAGAACCACATAGCTTAGAAATATTGAAAAAAATTAATTTAGGTATGCCATAAATGTATAAAGTATGCAAAGATACTAGTCTGCTTTGTCATTTACTACCATAAAAAACACACAAATATATGATAAGTTAAAGTTTATCAAAACTTACATACACACTATTATAGACTGTGGTGAGAAATGTAAACAAACATAAAGACGCCATATTAAATTGCAACTGCATGAAATTAACTCTAGTAAATATGGCACTACTGTAATACTTTTGTAGCAATTTCCTTTTGCTATTGTGGTGAGCTCAAGTGTTGCAAGTATCCACTTAAAATGCTGTGCCTTGTAATCCCAGCACTTTGGGAGGCCGAGGTGGGTGGATCACAAGGTCAAGAGATCAAGACCATCCTGGCCAACATAGTGAAACCCCCGTCTCTACTAAAAATACAAAAAAAATAGCTGGGCATGGTGGCGCGTGCCTGTAATCCCAGCTACTCAGGAGGCTGAGGTAGGAGAATTGCCTAACCCCAGGAGGCAGAGGTTGCCGTGAGCTGAGATCGCGCCATTGCACTCCAGCCTGGGTAACAAGAGCGAAACTCCGTCTCAAAAAAAAAAAAAAGATGCTGTGCTTGAAACACTCTGTGAGGCTAATCATCTCTGAGCAGTTCGGCTCTCCAGTAAATCATTTACTATAGTAAAAAGTGACCTTTTGTGGTTCTTGCATATTTTTCATCGTGTTAGTGCAACATTGTAAGTCCTGAATAATACCATGGCACCTGTACAGAGTTACACTAGGATGCTGGAAGTGCCCTCAAGAAGCAAAGAAAAGTCATGACATGACAAGAAAAAGTTGAGTTGCTTGATACATTCCCCGGATTAAAGTCTGCAGTTGTGGTTGCTGACATATTAACGTAAATAAATCCCATGTAAGGATAATTTTAGAAAAGAAAAGGAAATTCATGAAGCCATCTCTCCAGCTATGCCAGCAGGAGCTAAAACCTTGCACTGTTTGTGAAATAACTTTTTATCTCATACTAAAAATGCACGTTTTGTTTAGGTACAGGATTGCTATGGGAAAGGCATAACTATAGATTCTAATATGATTTCTATATTCTAGATGAATGTGGAAAACATGCAGTCATTAAAGGACAACTTAAAGCAAAAGGAAGGTGCAGGATTAAATGCTGGAGATTTTAATGCCAAAATGTGACCAATATGTAATGGAGATATTTTTCCCTTTCTATTATTCACTGGTTATTCAGTCCACAGACGTTGATTTGGCTCCGTGCATGCTCCTAGGTGCAGTCTTCACTGACCTCATCATAGTCCATAGGAAGAAGCAGAAAAATATATTCACCAAGTCCTGACTGTTGATCCCAGTATCTATAAAGTCCTGCCTTTCTTCTCCATCCTCATGATCATTCCCATTTTTTGGATCATCAAATCATGCCTGGGGTACGGCAACTTTCTAACTGAATTCTCCACCTTTACTTTTTAGAATTTGTGCAAAAATAATTAATAATGTGGTCTTTGGTGCCAGTTTGCTTGAGATTAAAATTCTGCTTTGGCGCTTGGTATTTAACCTCAGGCCAGTTTATCAGATAGGGATGATCATAATTTGGATTCCATCAGTACCCTGCGTCAGGTCCTCTGCTGTAATACAGATGGAAATCGACCTCCATGTGGAGAGCCCATGTGGCCGGCCCCCTGCCCACTGCCTGTGCAGGCATATTTCCTGTCTCAGCTCCTCACTGTCATGTAAGTCTTTGTTCCCCGAAGCCTCTGCCTGGACCGCGCTCCTGCCCTCTGCATTCTGTTACAGCCTCAGATTGGCTCAGCCCTCCGTTATAGGCATGGTCCATCGCACTGGGTTCTTTTCCATCTAAGCATTTTTGTTTCGAGTACATATTCAAATCTGTTTGTTTAAAAAGCTGTCTTGTTTGATGTGTCGGGTCTTTGAGAGCAGGGGGCTTAGTATGCCTCTCTCACTTTGGATACAGAAGCAAAAAGTTTGAGACCACTGATTTTTAATTAAAGCAGTAACAATGGAGCAGCCACTGTGCTCCAAGTGGCTTTGCTTTGTCAGGACGAGTACTTTGCTCCTGTATGTAAAAATTTCTAATTATGGCTATAGTAATTTGTTTGTAGGCCCTATTTTAGCAAGTCTGGGAAAGTTTCAAGACTGTACTTCTGATTTCTGAAAACATGACTAACATAACTAAAATAATAAAAAAATATGAGGGAAGAATGGGGAGTTAGGAAAAACAGGAAATCTTAAGGAAGAAGATTGTAGCAAATTTTAACTTTAACAAACAAAAAGCAAGATAATTTATAAAATCTGTAAAATGGGAATAAGATATCTTAAAGTATTTCATGAGGGTTAAATGAAATAATGTTTACAAATTACCTAGCTTAGTGCCTGCAACATAGTGAATCTTTAGTAACTATTGCCTATAATTGTAAATTAGATGTAGTGTGTAGTCAGTTGCTCTGTGTCTTTACTAGCACATTTCAGCAGACTATTGTTTTTTATTCCTCTGTAAATATTCCTCGGAAAGCCACACTTCACTGAGTTCCATGCATTGGAAGGTCATCTGAAAGAGAGAAGGGCCTGGAGGTTATTCCATATCTTGTTATTATTGTTTCTTCTCACTGTTTACCATATCTCCTCTTATTATCACATTTTGTACTAACTTCTGCAAAATGAAACCAGTAATGATGGCTGGGTTTCTGGTAATTCAGTAGTGGAGAAAATCAAGATAAAGTACAAAATCATGATACATTAAGTTTTTTATTATTTTGACTTTTTGGGGGGTTAACAATCACAAATTATTTGTTTTGAAGAAAATGAATGAGTAAAGGGAATATTATAACAATTTGAAATTTGAGAAAGCATGATTTTCCCCCCATTTATTTTAGGGTGATGAAATGAAGAAATTGGGAATACAGTCTATTCCTATGATGGAGAGAGACAAGAAGGATGAAGTCCCACAAGGCCAGGTAGGAATTATTCAAGTAAATTCTAATTTCTCAAGTCAAATAGTTTAAGGTGGACATCAAGTCGTACATGAATGAAAAGCATATGTCATCTTACGATATGTTAAGGATAGTCGAGGCAGGTCTGGTGATTAATATAGAAGCTTTAGAAATGTACCTCATGGGAGCTGAGAACTAGAAAAAGAACAGCTGTTTACCCTGGAATAATCATCTACTCAGATGAGCCTTCATTTGCTAAGACACTCAGGAAAGTAGACTCTAAAAGAGTTTATAGTTTTAATCTGGGTTTGACCACCACCTCCAACCACTGATTCTGTTCCCAAGGCTAAAAGCCACAGCGAGGAATTCTGAGGGTATGGCTGCCTGGTGGACTGGAAAGACTTAGTGCTCAGGGGACACAACCTGGAACCACTTGAAACCTTCTCCATTTAGACAGAGTTTGGGGACAATGAGACTAACGTTGGGAAATCTCTGTGGATTTAAAGAATTCATCCTGCCTTTGCCATGACTCCTTTCTACAGTTGCTGTTGCAGTCAATAGGCTTTCTTTCCTGACTTGAAATAGAGTGGGTGGATGAATTTGAATTGTTATATTTTTAACAAGCAGAAAATATTTTGTCATTGGCTAAACAAAAATATTTTTGGAGAGTTACATTACAGATTTTGATTCAGGTCCATTTTTTTTCTGACAAATAATGCTTACTATTTCAGTACATTCTGCATTTTGTCTCAGCATAAGTTGGCATTAATTATCCTCTTTCCAGGTCTTACTACATAATTTATTTTTTTCTAATGTTTCCAGAGGTCTTGTGTCTCATTATTTTGAATCTGTATATGTGTGGTGTAATATATTTCTGAGAGTATGGTTTTTGTTAACCATCTAATCTCCTAATGGCATAATAAGGAAGTTGTGGGCAAATAATTATGATACAGATAAGTTTAGAAAATGTTTCAAAAATCCACAGCATGGTGGTTTTTGATAAGTTCTCAAATTTCCCTACTTTATTTAAAATTAATTTATACAAAATTTAGGCACTTCCACAGCTCACAGAGGGCACCAGCATAGTAAAGAGGCTGAATGAATGTGCATTGCCCCCACTCATGCCCCTGTCTAGTTTTTCTGATGGCATGCTCATTATACTACAAGGCTACAGTAACCACAACAGCATGGTACCAAAACAGAGATATAGACCAGTAGAACAAAACAGAGGCCTTGAAAGCAATGCCACACATCTACAACCATCTGATCTTTGACAAACCTGACCAAAAAAAAAGCAAAGGGGAAAGGATTTCCTATTTAATAAATGGTTTTGGGAAAACTGGCTAGCCATATACAGAAAGATGACACTGGATCCCTTCCTTACACCTTATACGAAAATTAATTCCAGATGAATTAAAGATTTAAACATAAGATCTAACATCATAAAAACCCTAGAAGAAAACCTAGGCAAAACCATTCAGGACATAGGCATAGACAAGCCTTCATGACTAAAACATCAAAAGCAATGACAACAAAAGCCAAAATAGACAAATGGGATCTAATTAAACTTAAGAGCTTCTTCACAGCAAAGAAAACTATCATTAGATTGAACTGCCAACCAACAGAATAGGAAAAAAACTCTGCAATCTACCCATCTGATAAAGGGCTAATATCCAGAATCTACAAAGAACTTAAACAAATTTACAAGAAAAAAACAACCCCATCAAAAAGTGGGCAAAGGGTATGAATAGACACTTTTCAAAAGAAGATATTTATGCAGCCAACAAATATACGAAAGAAAGCTCATCATCACTGGTCATCAGAGAAATGCAAATCAAAACCACATTGAGATACCATCTCACACCAGTCAGAATGGCGGTCATTAAAAAATCTGGAGACAACAGATGCTGAATAGGATGTGGAGAAATAGGAACACTTTCACACTGTTGGTGGGAGTGAAAATTAGTTCAACCATTGTGGAAGACAGTGTGGAGATTCCTCAAAGATCTAGAAATAGAAATTCCATTTGACCCAGCAATCCCATTACTGGGTATATATCCAAAGGATTATAAATCATTCTATTATAAAGACACATGCATACGTATGTTTATTGTGGCACTGTTTACAATAGCAAAGACTTGGAACCAACCCAAATGCCTATCAATGATAGACTGGATAAAGAAAACGTGGCACCTATACACCGTGGAATACTATGCAGTTATAAGAAAGGATAAGTGTATGTCCTTTGCAGGGACATAATGAAGCTGGAAACCATTATTCTCAGCAAACTGACACAAGAACAGAAAGCCAAACACCACATGTTCTTACTCATAAGTGGGTGTTAAACAGTGAGAATACATGGACACAGGGATGGGAACATCACACACTGGGTCCTGCTGGGGGTGGGGGGGCCAGGGGAGGGATAGCAGCAGGTGGGGGAATTGGGGAGGGATAACATTAGGAGAAATACCTAATGTAAATTAGGTATGGACAGGGGGATGGATGCAGCAAACCACCATGGCATGTGTATACCTATGTAACAATCCTTCACGATCTTCACATGTACCCCAGAACTTAAAGTATAATAATAATAAATGAATAAAAATAAATAAATAAATGAAAATAGTTAATTTTTACACTTGCATTCGAGAGCAGTGACTTCTATATTTCTGGTGTAGCCCATTCTGCCTCTCCCATTCTTTCCTCTGGTAGCTAGATATTTCTTTAACTTGGAGCTGGTGACTGTTGATTATGCAATGGGACTGACAGAGAATTTACTGTAGAGTTAATATGTAAGTATATGCATTACAGTATTGAGTCACAGTGAGGTGCTGTTATTCATGTATGATCAGTGGCTACCTTTTCATCAGTAAAGGAATTGCTAATTTTTTTTCTAAGACTTGCTTTTCCTTCAGAAGAAAAGTACTACACCTATCCAATGATTCAATGGCCTATTAACCTTGCATTAGGTTAACAGCATTTTCATGCTGTTAATAAAGACAAACTCAAGACTGGATAATTTATACAGGAAAAAGGTTTAACGCACTTACAGCTCCACATGCCTGGGGAGGTCTCACAATCATGGCAGAAGGCAAGGAGGAGCAAGCCACGTCTTGAATGGATGGCAGCAGGTAAAGAGAGAGCTTGTGCAGTAAATTCCCATTTTTAAAACCATCAGATCTTGTGAGACTAATTCACTATCATAAGAACAGCACAAGAAAGACCCACCCTCATAATTCAATCACCTCCCATGGGGTTCCTCCCATAGCATGTGGGAATTGTGGGAGTTAGAGTGCAAGATGAGAATTGGATGGGGATGCAACCATATCAACCTTCATGGTCTATTTGGATCTAACCAGGTGTACTAGCTTTCTCTTACTCTCTCTTTATATATGCATTGTCTGCGATCTCAGGAAAGAGAAAGAGAGAGTGAGATTTATTTTAAGGAATTGGCTCACACAATAACAGAGGGTGATGAG
The DNA here is from genome assembly GCF_049354715.1 of Callithrix jacchus. Classification (NCBI taxonomy): domain Eukaryota; kingdom Metazoa; phylum Chordata; class Mammalia; order Primates; family Cebidae; genus Callithrix; species Callithrix jacchus. The sequence continues at coordinate 50,259,945 of NC_133503.1, read as the reverse complement.
TCTCACGATCTGTCCTCTGTGAACTGGAGCCTCAGTAAAGCTGCTGGGAGAAGTTCTAATCTGAGTCCACAGGCCTAAGGGCCAGAGAGCCAATGGTGTGATTCTCAGTCCAGGAGCCAAAAAAAGTGATATCTGAGCTCCAGCACAGAGCAGATTTTCTCCCGCTCCTTCTTTTGTTCTATTCAGTCCTCCAACAGACTGGCTGGGGCCTACCACATGGATGGTAACCTGCTTTACTCATTCTACCTCTGAGCCTTCGAGACTCCTTTGAAAAGAGATTCATGCGCACAGGGAGGGGAACATCACACACTGGAGTCTGTTGTGTGTGGGGTAACACTGGGAGAAATGCCTGAGGTAGTGACGGGGGAATGGAGACAGCAAACCACCACGGCATGTGTGTACCTATGAAACAATCCTGCAAGATCTGCACATGTACCCCAGAACTTAAAGTACAATTACAAAAAGATTAATGTGCTGAACTATTATCCTGAATATGTGATATTTGGAGGAGAAGCATTAGGGAGGTAATTAAGCATGAGAGTAGAGCTGGTAAGAGCAGGGCAGAGAGCTAGCTCACTCTATTTCTGTCAGGTGAGGATACAGGGAGAGTCAGATGATGGCAATCCAGAAGTGGACCCTCACTGGCACTGGACCATGATGGCATCCTGACCTCTGGCTTCCAGCCCATGGAGCCATGAGAAGTGTATTTCTATAATTGATGAGCCACGCTGTTTATGGTATTTTTGTTACAGCAGTCTAAGCTAATAAAGACATTGCTCATTCAAATATTAATCTCATCCAGAGACACCATCACAGGCACACCCAGAATAGTATTTAACCAAATATCTGGATGCCCTGTATTCTAGTCAAGTTGATATATGAAATTCACTATTGCACCAGGGATGCTGCTCTCTTCTGCTGGGATACTTACTGTTATTTATAAAACAATTTCCAATTCACAAAGTTTCCTTGGACATATGGTCTTTAATAATGCCTGTTTTGTCTTTGGGGTTTGTTTCATTTTGCTGCTTCTTTTGCATTCCTCCAATGTGCTCGACAGAAGCCCAGCTGCCCAATTTCCTTGCTTCACAGGAGGTGGCGTTGTGTACTGCAGCTCTGCCTATGGGCCAGTTGCCTTGTCTTTTGCCTGCCTATCATTTCCTCAGCTTGGAGAATACTTAACAAGCCTCGCTCTATCCCAGCCACCGGGCATCCAGCCACGCACGACAGAAATTAAAAACTCTGCTGCCAAAGACCATGTGTGTTCTTGAGTAGAAAGACAGATGTTGGACATGCAATAATTATGGAAAGTGTCAGGTGATGGCAACAGCAATGAAAAAAAAATAGGGCAAGGGAAGGGACAGAGGCTGATGGACAGTGATAGACACCTCTGATGGATGAGATGGCAGTTTAGCAGAAACCTGACCCAAGTGACCATGGGGTCGGCCACCACTTCTTAGCTAGGACAACAACACTACAAGCAACAAAAGAATAGCAAACTTCATTAAAATTAAAATCCTTTGCAAGTTAAAGGAAACCATCAAAAAGTGAAAAGACAGCTCATATCTGCAAATCCTACATGCGATAAAGGACTCATATCCAATATATACAGAGCTCTCACAGCCCAATAATGAAAAGACAACCCCATTAAAAAACATGGATAAAGAGTTTGAATAGACTTTTTTTCCAAAGAAGTAAACTCATGAAAAGGTGTTCAACATCATTAGTTATCAGAAACATTGCAAATCAAAACCATAATACAAGTCCACACCCACTGGGATGGCTAAAATAAAAAAGACAATAACAAATGATGGTGAAGATGTGAAGTAATCACAACCCTTATACATCATGGGGTTGCGAAACGGTGCAGTCACTTTGGAAAAGTTTTTCTGGAAAAAAAATATTTTTAACATTTCCCCAAAATGTTAAAAATCGAGTTTCCACATAACCCAGCTATTCCACTTTTGGGTATATACACAAGATGAGTAAAAATGTATGTCCACATGCCCACACTGAAACCTCTGCAAGGATGTTCATGCAGTGTTACTCATGTAAACAATGGAAAGGATCTAAGTGGCCATCACCAGAGGAAATGGACACTCCAACGTGGCCCAGCCATACAATGGAATATGATTTATAAAACCCTCAATAATGGATACATTCCACGACATGGATGAATGTTGAAAACATTCTGTTGAGTGAAAGACGTCAGTCGTGGAAGGCCACATTTATGTAAAATGTCTGGAATAGGAAAATTCGTAGAAACAGAAGACTCAACGAATGGTTCCCAGGGCTGGGACTAGGGCTGGGACCGTGCATGTGTAGGGTTTTTTCTGGGGTGATGAGAATGTCCTAAAATTAGATAGTGGTGATGGCTGCACATCTCTGTGAATAGATCAGAAACCACACATTGTACACTTTTAAAGGTGAATTTTATGGTATGTTGAATACATTCTCAATGAACCTATGAAGAAGAATAATTACTGTAATTGTTTACAATACATTAAAAAAAGAAAATCCATGTCTATAATAATGTTCAAAATAAAAAGAAATAAATTCATTAGGTGGTTTTAGAGGTGACTCCTAAAACCAATTCCTTCGAAAGCAGTAATTGTAGAATAAAATATTTCCCCATTTAGGAGATTATGTACCAAATTGATGAGGGAAAACCATTTTTCAGAATGACATCTCAACAATATGGAAGAAATGATCGTCATCAGTGTGGAAGAAGTGGCCATTTGCAAATTCCTTTGGCTTGAGGATTTAGGCAAGGAGCATGAATGGAGGTGCTCAGGGAACTGGGGAGTTTCAGGCATCCAGTGTCTCTCTGCAGCATCCCCACTAATTGCAAAGGGGAAAGCTTAGGATCCTGTAACAGGACATGGTGGCCGCCCACCCACTCAGGGGTGAGCTGATCTAATTTTGTATCACTGATAGTGTTACCAGTGCAGGCTGTCCAGGTTCTTCGCGTACTGAACAAAGGATTGGACAAAATGCACAAAGCAAGGAAAGAATGAGGCAACAAAAGCAGAGATTTATTGAAAATGGAAGAACACTCCACAGGGTGGGAGCGGGCCTGAGCATAGGGGCTCAAGAGCCCCATTACAGAATTGTTTTGGGTTTACATACCCTCTAGAGTTTTCTGTTGGTTACCTGGTGTACACCCTATGTAAATGAAGAGGATGAAGTGAAGTTACAGAGCCATGTACTTGGTGTACTCCCTATGTATGGAGAGGATATTTCCCATCATAGTTGGAGTGGGTAAATCAGCCTTATGTTCTCTGCCTCCAAACCTTATTCTCCTGCCTCAACAGTGGGAATCACAGATCATCACCTGTGAAGCCTTAGCAAACTACTCAACCTAATTATAAACAATTGAACCTTGGATCAAACTTCCATTTTATTGATTGATATAGAATCAACCAATATAATTTCAACCACAGCACAGAATGAAATAATCAGACAAATACCAAAAGTAGACAGGATATAAGACAACCAGCCTGGTCTTTTAAAAATGTCAATATAATTTTTTTTTAAGTGTGACGGTTTAAGGTGAAAAGAGCAGAACTCTGTGACGATCATGAAAACCAGCGATCATGCACTGTAGTTGGGTGCATTCTATGTATATAAAGAAAGTTGTTACAAAGAGGATAGTCTGAATAAAGAATATGTGGCACATATACACCATGGAATACTATGCAGCCATAAAAAAGGATGAGTTCATGTCCTTTGCAGGGACATGGATGAAGCTGGAAACCATCATCCTCAGGAAACTAACACAGGAACTGAAAACCAAACACCACATGTTCTCACTTATAAGTGGGAGATGAGTAATGAGAACCTATGAACACAGGGAGGGGAACATCACACACCAGGGTCTATTGGGGGATGGGGGGGCAAGGGGAAGGTGAACATTAGGACAAATACCTAATGCATGAGATGCTTAAAACCTAGATGATGGGTTGATAGGTGCGGCAAACCACCATGGCACATGTACACCTATGTAACAAACCTGCATGTTCTACACATGTATCCCAGAACTTAAAATTAAAATTTAAAATAAACAAATAAATAAATGCAATAACCAAACATATGGATTCTTATTTGAAAACACAGCTATATAAATGGTCATTTTGTGGAAAATTAGTGAAATATCAATATTTGCTGGGCATTAGCAGACAGTTGGTCATGATTTTCTTAAGTAACAATGGGCTGTGGTTTTGAAGGAGAATGTCTTTATTTTAGTGGACATGCTCAGAGCTGAATTATTTAGGGGTAAAGACTCATAACTTTACTACTGTCTCAAATATTTCAGCACAAAAGGTGGACAGAGAGACAGACAAGCAAGTTGGAGTATTAATTTTGTCACCTAGGTGGCAGGCATATGGTCTCTCATTCTGCCATTCTTATTTGGAAGAATAGTACATGAGGCATGTTGTGGGCATGTATTCTACAGTACAGGTGGAGAAAGATGTTAAATTCACTTTCAGATCTCAAATCTGGTGACCCTCTTTTTGCTAGGTGGTGGGAGTTTTTATCCCATTCATCTCCAGGAATGTCCTTCCATTCCTGGGAGGCTCAGGTTTGTTCCAAGTGTTCAAGGAAGTCCTCTCTGCATTCCTGAGGAGCTGCACCTGGCCTGTGTCCTGATGGCAGGTCCCCCGTAGAGGGCAGGCCAGAGCAGCATCATTGCTGGGGCAGGTGTTCCCGTCCACTGTCCATGCCAGTGTCCTCTTTTGGGGCTGGACTCTCCTCCCTTCCTCCCCTTCTCAAAGGTCACTGTCTCTCCTTCTCCCCCAGTGTAAATCCTGAACCGTCTGAATGACATTGTCTCCAAAACAAACACCAAGAACAAGAAAGGAAAATCATTCCAAATGCCTGCTTTCTGCCTCTGTCATAAACACCTCTGCGATTCAGAAATGACAAGGGAAGTCCAGACTAGACAAAGCAAAAATTACAATGGCTTTAAATTGTCCTGCGCCACTGCTCCCAAAAACACCAAAAGTCAGTGCCATTTTATTTCCGGGAAAAGATGATGGAGAGAATAAAGCAAGGTCAACATGTCTCCAGGCATGCCTCCCAATCAGTTCTGTGCCTCTGGGGAACAAAAAGTCTTGTGGTTAGATAAATTTGGGGAATGCTAGAAGGAAAGAATTGATGGGAATCTTTCAAGTGTTGAGTGTGATCTTTTCAGCACAGTGGGGCGGTCAGTGGAGGCTACTCTGGGTGATGGTGCCACATGGGGAAGAGAGCAAATGGGCACAGAGAGATAAAGGAAGCACCCAAAGTCTCCCAGCACCCAATCTCCCCTGCCAGCCCTGAGGGCAGCCAGTACCCAGGACTTCATGTCCCCTCCCTGACAGCTCACATTTCCTTTCTTTAAGAATTTAAACAGTCAGGACTTCATGACCAAAGCACCAAAAGCATTGGCAACAAAAGCCAAAATAGACAAATGGGACCTAATCAAACTCCACAGCTTCTGCACGGCAAAAGAAACAGTCACTAGAGTGAATCGGCAACCAACAGAATGGGAAAAAATTTTTGCAGTTTATCCATCTGACAAAGGGCTGATATCCAGAATTTACAAAGAACTCAAACAGTTTTACAAGAAAAAAACAAACAAGCCCATTCAAAAGTGGGCAAAGAATATGAACAGACACTTTACAAAAGAAGACATACATGAGGCCAACAAACATGAAAAAATGCTCATCATCACTGGTCATTAGAGAGATGCAAATCAAAACCACATTGAGATACCACCTCATGGCAGTTAGAATGGTGATCATTAAAAAATCTGGAGACAACAGATGCTGGAGAGGATGTGGAGAAATAGGAACACTTTTACACTGCTGGTGGGAGTGTAAATTAGTTCAACCATTGTGGAAGACAGTGTGGCGATTCCTCAAGGCCTTAGAAATAGAAATTCCATTTGACCCAGCAATCCCATTACTGGGTATATATCCAAAGGACTATAAATTGTTCTACTATAAGGACACATGCACACGAATGTTCATTGCAGCACTGTTTACAATAGCAAAGACCTGGAACCAACCCAAATGCCCATCGATGATAGACTGGACTGGGAAAATGTGGCACATATACACCATAGAATATTATGCAGCAATCAAAAATGATGAGTTCATGTCATTTGTAGGGACATGGATGAATCTGGAGAACATCATTCTCAGCAAACTAACACAAGAACAGAAAATGAAATACCGCATATTCTCACTCATAGGTGGGTGATGAACAATGAGAACACATGGACACAGGGAAGGGAGTACTACACACTGGGGTCTATTGGGGGGAATAGGGGAGGGACAATGGAGGGGGGAGCTGGGGAGGGATAGCATGGGGAGAAACACCAAATGTGGGTGAAGGGGCGGAAGGCAGCAAAACACACTGTCATGTGTGTACCTATGCAACTATCTTGCATGTTTTGCACATGTACCCCCAAAACCTAAAACAATAATAAAAAAAAGAATTTAAACAGTCAATCATGTTTTTTTCTTATTTGGACAACTTGTGGCTTTATTTTTTATTAAGGTAGCAATGTTCCCCCATGGGTTTTAGACACACAGAAAATTCTTCTGTCGGCGGGACTACTGGGAAAATACCTGCGGAAGGACAAGCCATGGCCGCCCATCTACCCTGGAAGGGGAAGGTCTCCGGTCTCAAGGATGAGGAAAAACCCACAGTCTCACTTGAAAAACGCTCACAAAAATGGGAAGGAACAGACAGCTCCCGTGGAGGCTTCATCCACTCCTTTCTAGCCTTTGTATTCAGGAACCAATAGGCCTCCCATTCTTTCTTTTTCAGAAATGTGAGCAACCATTTGTTACCAATGAAGAAATGGGCAATATGAAACAAGGATCAGAAACAGCAAATAATCAGCAACTTCAAATATTTAGAAAAGCAGTTGGTAGGAGTCAGGTCTACTTTCCCCACAGATGCAGGTTTCACTGGAAAATTAGACTCTGCAGCAAAACCATGCTGGGGTTCGTGCTGCGAGCTCACGGAGGTCGCCCTGTGTTTGCACTCGGTCAACTCCACTACCTGGGGAAATTCAAAGGGCTTAACATTGGGGCCTTTGGTTTCTGCAAAGCCGGGCTGGAGAAGGCCGTGTGCCCCATGTGCAGCATCTTGATATCATCCCCACGGCCACATGGGCCTTGCTGTTAGGTGTGCATTTCTCAGAACCCCACTAACCTCGAGATGACTGGAAAACATCAGGGCCACTGAACTACACCACTTCGGCTTCGGTTTTGCCTCCCCCAGCAACTGTGGATTTCTTTCCTCCTTGTCTATAGCTAGATTCCCCCAGCGCAAGTCACACACACACCTTTTGTTTATTTATTTAGTTTTAAATTTACATACGTATGTATGTATGTATTAAGACAGATTCTTACTCTGTCACCCAGAATGCAGTGAAGTGGTGTGATCTCAGCTCACTGAAACCTCCCAGGCTCAAGCCAACTTCCTGCCTCAGCCACCCAAGTAGTTGGGAACAACAGACCCACACCACCACGCCTGGTTAATTTTTTTTTATTTTTGGTAGGGGTTTTGCCATGTTGCCCAGACTGGTTTTGAACCCCTGAGCTCAAGTGATCCTCCCGACTTGGCCTCCCAAAATGCTGGGATTATAGGCGTGAGTCACAGCACCCAGCCCACACACACCTTTTTAGGCATGTACCAGGTCATGAAATCAAATGTCCCCTATTTCTCAGACTTTCAACATTTTTCACTCCACTGGCCCCATTCCCTCCACATGCTCAAATCTCTCTAATTTCATTTCAGACCAATGAAACACAAGCAATAGAAAACAAACAATGATTGGAACCATCTCCCCCATCCCTAGCCAAGGCTCTACCTCCAGTGTCAGGCCACACAAGAGTTTTGGAAAAGGGGTCAGTTCTGCACCACACTCTCTAGCTTGATGCTAAGAACTCCCTCTGCCTCTTTGTCAGCTCATCTGCAAGGTGACAAGGGCCACACTAAATCCCCAGAACTGGTGAAAACATGAAGTCACAGGGCAGAGAGAGCATCAGGCTGCAGAGGGGATCAGGGGTGCTGATCAGCTGACCTTAAAATAGGAAGAAGAGCCTGCACTATCTGGGCCGGTGCAGTGCCATCACAGGGTTCCTTGTTCAGAGAACAGGTCAGGTGCAGTGGCTCATGCCTGCAATCCCAGCACTTTGGGAGGCAGAGGTGGGCAAATTACCTGAGTTCAAGAATTCAAGACCAGCCCAGACAACATTGTGAAACCCCATGCCTACTAAAAATTTGTAAGATGTGGTAGTGGTGAGCGCCTATAATCCCAGCTACTTGGGAGGCTGAGGCCGGAGAATCACTTGAACCCGGCAGGCGGAGGTTGCAGTGAGCGGAGATGGCGCCACTTCACTCCAGCCTGGGGGACAGAGTGAGACCCATAACTCAAAAAATTTAAAAAAAAAAAAAAAAGCAGAGAACAGAGACGCAGGAGGGTGTCTGTGATGTGAGAAAGGCTTGCCCAGCCTCACTGGCTTTGCAGAAGAAAGGGCCCAGGAGCCAGGAACCAGGCAGCCTCTAGATGCTGAAAAAGGCAAGCAAGGGGACCCTCCCCAGGACACTCCAGGAGGAAGCAGCCTGCCCACTACCCACTGCCCACCCCTGGCTTTAGCCAGACTTCAGACTCCCAGCAATGTGAAGTCATAAATTGGTGTTTCTTTCAAGCTGCGAAGTCTATGGTTATTTATAATGGCAGCCACAAGAAACAAATTTAGGCCTTGCTGGTCATCTTATGCAAAATGGTAAGACTCACCATTGCACTTATATTTTTATGACACCTTAGGGTTTTTTTTTCCTTCAGTTTCATTGTAGATTTTCCTTCTCTCTGACATTTGTTGGAAACCTTGTATTGGCAAAGATCAGAAGGCGTGGCAACGTTGTGTTTGATAACGCTATTTGGTAGTGAAGAGGTGGAGAAGCAGGCACTGTCATTACTGCTGGGATTGAGTAAACTGGAATAACCCTTCTGAGAACAATGTGATGCTCTTTCTCAACATCGCATGGGCACAAACACGATGATTCCACCCCAGGTACTCAAGCTTTGTGTTCACCCAGATTCACACACACAGGAAGTGACCCAAGGACCAGCAGTGGGATTTAATAGAAAAAGAATGGAAACAGTGTGTATATCCATCAGTGCTCTCTGGATGGAATAAATCACAGTAGAGCCATACAATGGAACACTGCCCAGCCATGTAAAAAGTTAGGTGCTCTTTATGTACCGGAACAGAATGATTTCCAAAATATGTTTTCGGCAGGGCATGGTGGCTCATGCCTGTAATCCCCACACTCTGGGAGGCCAAAGTGGGCAGATCACCTGAGGTTAGGAGTTCAAGACCAGCCTGCTCAAAATGATGAAACTCCATCTCTACTAAAATACAAAAGTTAGGCTGGTGTGTTGGCACGCACCAGTTATCCCAGCTACTTGGGAGGCTGAGGCAGGAGAATCATTTGAACCCAGTTGGTGGAAGTTGCAGTGAGCTGAGATAGTGCCGTTTCACTCTAGCCTGTGCAGGAATGAAACTCCATCTCAAAAAAAAAAGATAATGTTTTCAAGACAAAAAAGGCAAAGTGGAGGGAGTGGGAGTGGCACACGGTCATTGTGGAAGAGAAAGGACGGAGAGATGGTGGGAGTGAATTTTCTTGTCTACACGGGCTGTCTGAGAGAAGTTGTATAAGCATAAGCTCAGATGGGTGGTCTCTGAAGAGAGTAGCCAGAGGGTGTGGGATATACTGGGGGCGTTTTCATTACCCACCTACCTCTCACTTAATGAGGAAATCAGGATGTCTCCTGCCCTGACCCAACATGCCCAAACCATTTTCACACTTGAAAAAATAATGGAGCTTTTGGAAACAGGTGTAGATGAGTGATAGACAGCATGTTGCAGACAAAGAAATGCAGTTTTTATGTATAAATGTCATTGAATGAAGGCTTGTTTTACTTTCCAGTGGAGGAAAGGGGCTTGTTGGGTAGGCGGTGAGTGGGGACGGGATGTTAGGGAGCCCCTCAAGAGGTGTGTTCTTTCTGCACCATTTCTTCATGGATTTTCCAAACTTTCAGGGGATTATATTATAGTTATTTTGCCCTCAAATGCCACTCAAAAATAAAGCTATGTTACAGAAAATTACCATTAGGGCAAAATACAGGCTTCACGGGAGAAGCTTTGGGATAAGTAGAAATAGCCCGCCTATGCCACAGATAACAGTGCTGTAGGAGACCCCCTCACAGAGAACGCAGGCAGGGCAAGGGCTCTGAGCTTCCTCCTCCTTGGCAGGCGGGCCATGCTTCCTTCCTTGTGACAGGCTTTGATCTGGATCTGTTGTGTGGAATACCTGCCTTAGACAGGTGTGGGGTCAACACAAAAGTCTTGTTTTTATGTGTTTTTGAGATGAGAAAAATTAGCATGTTGGTTTTCTGATGGAAATGTTCCTATAGAAAAGCAAGGATGAATGATGCAAGAAAAGAGAGAAAGAGAGAGAGGAAGAGCGAGAGAGAAAAACAGACCAATGAACCGGGGCCCTTGAGAAAGCAAGAGAGTCTGGGAGCCAGCATTTTGGCCTTGGATGGGTAAGAGGCTTTTCCCCGACACATCAAAGAGGAGGGTGGAGAATTTGGGGTGTCCTTGCCAGCCACCATTCCTTATGTGCCTAGAGCTGGAGATGTCATTCTTGACTATTAGTGCTGTTCCCTTCACCCTCTATGAAGTGCAGCAACAGCTGTGTCTCTAACACAGAAAGCAGTGATACCCCGCTCCGTAAAACACTTTTCAGTGACTCTTGACGACTCTTCAGCCATCTTCAGGGCCAAACTGAAACTCCTTCCTGACTCTGCTCCTGCCCATCCCAGGATTCTCATCCCACCCCCAACCCCGCATCCTCCTGCCAGGCCAGCATTTGGTTTGCAGTCTATCTAAAATTTCTTAAAAGCATCATTCAGTTTCCAGAGCTCAGGAAGCACTAAGACGTTTTAAAAGTTACTGCAAGTTGGTTCGTTTCTGCATAGCAGATTCCAATGGCTGAAAAGCAGCAAGTGGAATCACTTGTTTGTGACCTCTTCCCTTTTGGAACCCATCAGTTCTTCTGACCGATACTCCCCCAACCCCCATAATTGATAAGGAATCCTGCTCGCCCATCCTGCACCCCTAGAACAGGTGGTCTCCCTGGAAGCCTCTGCAGCCCATGAGATGAGAATCCTTCCCTCCTCCCTCTGCCGCTCCACGCCCTTCTCCACTGCTGCTCACATCACGCTGCATTTTACTCCCCAGCTGTCTCCTCTCCATTCCCTAAAGTAGGGAATTAATTGTGCATTTCTGCAGTCTTAGCAAAGAAACAGTAGTAGACAATGCTTTTTTATTTTTTTTTCCTTGGGAATGAGGGGTAGGATGAAAGGACGGGTGGATGCATGGATTAGTTGGTGTGGTAGAATGGTGGTTTCACCCTTGGGTTGCATCCAGTGGCCCAGTGTTTTAGGATGTGTTCAAATGCTATCTAGGGTGGATAAGCAGAACAGCAGCCATAGTCATTGAAACATCTGCAGGAGCGATTTGCCTGCTGAGCAGTTCCTGGCCATTTCTACATGGAAGTCTGGCCCCAAGGAAGAGCCAGTGTGTTTCTGGCACATCAGTTCACTACACTGATAACATCGTGATTAAGTGTGTTTCTGCCGCAAATGCTTTGATGAAATATTTGCCAACAGGAGAGCCACAAGTGGGCTTTTAAGGCCTGATGTTGACTTGGTCATTGGCTTTCTGGTGTTGGTAGCATATAAGGAAGGAGTGGATGGATTCATTTAACTACATTTGCCTTCTGCTATAAGGGGCGACTTGGGAGAAACTGAGGTCCTGAAAACAACTATTTTCTTTTGATCTAAACCAGTACTCTGCAATTCCAAGTAAAATGAGTCAAGTTCATGTCTGAGTCAAGGAGCAGGAGTGAGGGTAGCGGAGGCTGAACCCTAGAGGCGAGCAGCTCTCACGGGCATTCGCTCCTCATCACTGTCTCTCCCAGGGCCTGCAGAGGGGCCCTCTGTCCCTCCTGCCCATCTGCGAAAGAAAAGTGGGAACCTCTATTGTCACCTTTCTGCCTGTCTTCACAGTGTGGAAACCATGGGCTATTTTAGAACTTATAAAATGCAGTAATTTACTAAGGGATTCTGAGTATAGAGACTTGTTTCTTCATCCCTAGTAGTTGCTTGCCTAAGGTCCTGAACTGCTGCCCCTGTGAGCCTACTTCATAAGGAACTGAAGGGGAGGGGCACACAGCATTTCCTCTCTGGTGCCCACACTTAGACATCCTCAGGCAACTGGGGCATCTTCATGTCGACCTTTCTGTCATGATGAAGATGTCCAATTACCATGCACATTGCAGAGAGACAAGCAGTAAGCCCTGAGGTTACCTTTTCACAGGTGGAATTCCAATGCACCTGGTGATGAAGCCACCTGAGCAGGTGAGGGTCCTGGCAACTTCTTGGCTTCCAGAAGGTTCACGTTTCAAGTATCTGTCCAGTGTTAGGTTTTGAAGGGAAGGTGAGGGTTAAAGAAAGGCAGAGTATTGGCAACTCTATAGCCATTCAGATTCTCTGTCCAGCATAAGACCTGCAGAGATGGGAGACCAGGTTACTCCCAGTGCCCTCTGCTGCTTACAGGCTGGGGCAATTAAAGGCCTAGGGGCGGGGGCATAGCCTGCTGCTCAGGAATATGTTGATGAGATGTTCCATGATGACGTGGTTTGTCCCTGTTTTGCCCAGCAGGATATGATGGGGATGTCCCTCAGCTGGGGCTTTGCCTGGCGGAGTATGATAAAAACAGCAGGTGGTGGGCAGGATGTTTCTCGTGGCCCGAAGCCCTGAGGAATGTTTCACTTTCACCAGGGCCTGCAGAATGGTGCGGGGCTTACAAAATGGTGCAGTTTGAACTAATAGGCAGCATCAACAGAAAGGAAGCAACAAAGACACTGTGTGCCCTGCATCACTCACAGAACCATGAATTCCATCTGCACAACCTGTAGTGCCTACATGACTGTCTTTCTCACTTCAGAGCTGAAAGTAGTGAGGGTTGGTGTCAAAGTTCCTTCTAAGAGCCAGTAAAATCGCCCTTCCACTACTCTCTTTCTGACTGCAAGACATATAAACAAAATTATAGTTTTCAAAGATAGGGGTTCTAGCTTTTCCCTCCCTCGACACATGGGATAGCCTAAGGAGAGAGGATGGACTTTGCAGTCACACAGATCTGCACTTACACATCTGCAAATTCCACTCCCTGCTAACTGACCTTGGGCAAATTACCCCACGGGATCTCAATTCCCCACTAGAACATACATAGATAATAATAAAAAGCAAGTAAATGATCACTTAGTGGCTGGCACCTACTCTGTGCTGGATCTCCAGGTACAGTTGGATAGGTCCAATCTGCACATTTCTATAAGAGATACCTGAAGACCAGTTATCTTTTACCTTTTGGACTTTGAGAGGAATCAGGGAGTGCGAGGATACTTTGACATTGTTTAGATCACAGAAAGTGTTTCACTGTTAAACGTAAAACAAGCAAGCAAACACCAATACTCCCTGTTCAGGAAGGTTGGAGACACAGAAGAGGGGAGGGATTGGAGGGCAGTTCCACAGCAGGGGCCGTGCCTGGTTGCTCCACAGTGAGGGAGCCAAGGAGGGCTTAGAATGTTTGTGGTTTCCATGGCGACAGCCCAGCCCAGGGAGCTGGAGGGAAGGAAGCAATGGCCCAGGGGCAGGAGCCTGAATGTAAGTGGCCTGGAGCAGCTCCTGTTGGCTTGTGAGATTTGCTTGCTGTTCGGTTGTAGAGGGAGGGGCTTCTGAAGACTGATTTGAAATGTGAACATCTTTTTCTGGTGACTGCACGCGGGCTCCATGGTCATGAGGGTTGAGGATTAGATTGGGGTTGTGCTGCCTTCTCAGAGAATCTAAAACCAGCATGCAAAGTACAAAGGTGGTGGGTGAGTGCCATGTGGGTGTGTCAGCCATCCAGTGTGGACCTGCACGGACGCACAGTGTGTTGGAGTCTCTGGACACCTGAGGAGGAGGAGGGACGAAGAAGCAGGTTTCAGGCTGTTAGTTCAGAGTGTGATCTTAAAAAGCCACACTTCAGAGCATTTCCTGGCATGCTGCCCTTCCGCACTCCTCTAAATGACCACAAAGCTCAGCGCATCCACATGCATCAAGTCAGAAGTGCTTTGCTATCTCTGACTTTATTTAGTATCCGTGGCCCTGAAAACTTCGGTTATTGTGATTTTGCTAAGGGGAGTCCGTGGGGAGATCAGCCCAGGTCTTTTAACTTCAAAGCCTTTGCTTTTCCCACCACCCGCCCTGTGCTGGCACTAAAACAGGATTACTGACTGCTTCAGACAAAATTTGGGCAGAGAGAAAGCTTGCTGGACTGAGCAAAGCAGTCTCGACTTGATTTAAAAGAAATTTTAAATCAAGAATCATTTTAAAAAGAAATTTTAAATTCTTGATTTAAAAGAAATTTTATTGTATGATGTCAGAATGCATTTAGTGCTCTTTATGTGCAGATGAGTGGGCAGGTTGAGAGCATGGGCCTTGGAGGCAGCTGACCATCTGACACCCATGCCTCAGTTTCCTCACCTGTAAAGGAGGCGGGGATGGTGCCTACCTCCCAGGCTGCTGTGCAGATTGAATCAGTATCCCACACATCTGCTGTGACATAGACAGTGGGAATTATTTTGAAAAGGGGTCTTTCAGTCCTTGGGGAGTTGTCTTTGTCTTCTTTGTATACAGAGAGCTGAGGCTCTCACCAGGCTGAACTCGATGGGAAGGTCAGCTCTGCTGCTTTGTAGGGGCTCTGGGGAAGAACCTCTTCCAGGCCCAGTGGACTTGCTGGCTTGACCCTGTCCTTGTGGTGGGGGACTTGCCGGTTGTCAGGAGGGGCCCTGACTCTAAGAAGCCTCCTTCTTTCTGGCCTGTGGCTTACACCCGGGATCCAGTGAGCCTGGAAGCTTCCTCTCCTTGCAACCTTCCTGACCCCCTTTCTTCCACCTCTCCCTTCTGACTCTTTCCAGGGAAAGTTCTCTGCTTTTAGGGGCTCATGTAATTAGATTAGAGCCTTGCCCATCCAGACTCAGCTCTTTATTTTAAGGCCCATGACCCGAATTAAACCTGTAAAGACCTCTTTCCCTGGTCTGGCATCAGGGTGGATAGCTCTGGGTTCCATCATTCTGCTTCTGCATTTCACCCTGAGATAGAGTCCACATGAGGCATGTGCTTCTCCTCTGGGCTCAGGTCCCTCCAGCCTGGGGTCTGTATCTCACTCCCTATGGGATTTCCAGGTTCCTGGGGGCTCACATTCATCCCACCCTCAATCGCAGTGTGGGACAGACAACAGATGTTTATTTGCGGGTTCAGGAAAGGCTGGATTGCAATCTCAGTGGAGTTTGAAAGGATTCTCCAGTGGGTAGGATGGATACAGGGGATGACGGACGCTCTTTGTGAGTTCTGCAAGAATTCACGGAGGGAAGCCCAGGACTCCAGGACAGATCCCCATTGGCCAGGACTGTCCCCAGCCTACCTGGCTCCTCTGGCCACACTGGCCCCCAAGCAGAGGGCCTGTGGGTCTGGGCCTGCTGCTCTGTTCTCAGAGTCTTTCCAGGAATATATTTCCTAGGATGTGTACTGACTTTAGGGTGGGGGCAGAGGAGGCAGAGGGCAGAAACACAGAGGAAATATGAATGTTCTAGAATGAGACCAGGGATAATTTCTGTGGGATTCTTAGTTTCCCACAGATCAGATAACATGGGACAGTAATTGTAATTTTTTTTAAATTCTCGACTTCAAGTGATCTATCTGCCTCGGCCTCCCAAAGTGCTGGGATTACAGGTGTGAGTGACAGCACCTGGCCTGATTTGTAATAATTTTGAAATTAAAGACCTATTGGCCAACATGTTGAAACCCTGTCTCTACTAAAAAATACAAACAGTATCCGGGTGTGGTAGCAGAGTCTGAGACAGGAGAATTGCTTGAACCCAGGAGGCGGAGGTTGCAGTAAGCAGAGATCGCACCACTGCACTTCACTCCAGCCTGGGCAACAGAGCGAGACTCCAGCTCAAAAAAAATACTAACATTTGGCAATATTTATTCCAAACTAGTCTAAAGACCTATTACTGCATCTTCCTATTCAATACACATTCAAAAGCTAATTTGGTTTTACTTAAAGCAAATTTGTTTGCAGATCATTTATAAAATAATCACATTTTCTAAAAAATTCTTAAAACTTTTGTTTATTTTTGTTTTCTTTCTCAGGTTGAGATGGCAGGATACACACCCACACCCACACCCACACCCACACCCAACAATGTTTTCAGATAGGAAAATAATTAAAATATTTATTTCCATGATGGGGATTTGTGGCATATATTGTAAGAATGCGGCAGACAGAAGTAGAATCTGGAGCAGGTCTTATTACAATAGAAAGAAAAAGCATTTGAAGTGGGGAAATGATTGTACCAATTGACTTGCTGGTGGTTTCAAATCCTTCTTGGAAATAAAATAAAGGATAACACAGCAGTAATGAAGTTGCCTCCTTCATCCATCTTCCATGGAGTTAGTTTTTTATGAATTACAGTAATTTATGAATTGCTTTTTATGAATGACAATAATTGTTGTCTTGGAGAATTTGTTCTATTAAATCATTTCCTAAGTGGCTGCTCTTAAGGACTAAGTTGTTCCACAGGGCAATTCGATTCTCTCTTCTTCTTTTTTTTCAGAGATGTGGTTTCATCATGTTGGCCAGGATGGTCTCGAGGTCTCTATCTCTTGACCTTGTGATCCACCCACCTCGGTCTCCCAAAGTGCTGGGATTATAGGTGTGAGCCCCTGCGCCTGGCCTTCAGGGCGATTCTCTGGCATCACTCTGCTGAGGGCATTGGCTCTAGTATTCGGCCACCTTGGTTGACTCAGGGAAGGATGGTTTGCTTCGCAGTGGATGGAGCAAGGCTCTCTGAGGAGGGTATGGATGAGCCAGCTGTCTGTTGGCCATCACAATACAGTGTCCCAGAAAGAAACTCTCCTTCTTGGATTGGTAGCAAATGAAGGGGCAATTCTGGGCTGCTCTTGTTCTATCTGAAGTGTTCAGTAACAAAGGATGACACAGCAACAATGTAGTTGCCTCCTTCTTCCATCTTCCATGGAGTTGGTACAGGATGCCTTTTAGAGCTTGAAGTGTTCATGCCTTGGATGAATTAACAGTGATTGTTGTTGGAGAATTTGTTCTATTAATCATTTCATAAGTGGTTTCTCTGAAGAACTAAGTTGATCATCATGGGTGATTCTCCAGCATCCCTCTGCTGAGAGTACTGTCTGCACTATAGACCTGCAGCAAAAATGGGTTGAATTTATGGAGTATCTCTTCTGGGCCATGGTCCCCTTTGCCAAAAGTGATTCCATCTGAGTGTCAGTCAACCATTTTGTATAAGCTGATGATTCTGATGTTGTAGAGGAAGCAGCTGTGGTTCAATATGCCCTCAGGGTTGGCTCTGGGGGGAGGGTGCAGGAAGGGGTGAGTGGCCCAATGGTCATTGAGGGCTTTAGTCAGGGACTCCTGAGACACTTCAGCATTAAGGGAGAACACCCCCGCAAACCCTTTCTGTATTCCTGGCATGTGAAGTACATTAAAGAAGACATCTTTAAGCATCACCATTAAGAATTATAATTAAGATTGTGCACTTTTCTTTCAGAGCTTTTGCTAATATTGTAAGAAATACTCTCCCAAATTAAAATATTCTGTCTTTCTCTTATCAGCTTTAAGGGCCCTGAGCTTTCTGATTGGCTTGCACATCTGGGGGCCTGTCCGCCTCTCATCTACAGCAGCACATCACACCTGGCATGGGTGTCTTTGACTTTTTTTTTTAGATGGAGTCTCACTCTGTCACCCAAGCTGGAGGACAGTGGCCCAATCTCAGCTTATCACAACCTCCACCTCCTGGATTCAATTGATTCTCCTGCCTCAGCCTCCCGATGAGCTGGGATGATAGTCATGCACCACCACACCCAGCTTATTTTGTGTTTTTAGTAGAGATGGGGTTTCACCATGTTGGCCACGCTGATCTTGAACTCCTGACCTCAGGCGATCCACCTCCTTGGCTTCCCAAAGTGCTGGGATTACAGGCATGAGCCACCACAGCTGTCTTTGACTTTTAAGGACTGGGCCATATACTCTGTTCATCAGTTTCTCTGTAGACCCTCTATTTGGGCAGGGGCTAGGCCTCTCAGCCAGTGCACCTGCTGACTTACTGTGAACTAAGAGCATCCCTAAAAGCCTCCTTTTCTTTTCTGGCCAGTTTACCTGAAGTGGAAGCACTGTGAGACACCAGGCGTGAAGACCCTGTGCAATCTGAAGAAACTTCTGAACCAGCTTCAGAAAGACCACCGGGAGGACGTCGACCTGTACATCTCTGGACACCTAAACCCCAACAAGCTGTACCGGCCTCCCGAGACTGTCTTACAGCACTGGCCCAATGCCAACCAGCCCAGGGAGCAGCGTGTCTCTGGGGTGGGAGAGCCGGCTGCAGGACAGGTGGTGAAGATGAAGGAGGCCCTGGCCCGCTTCACCATACACACGGCGTTTGTCCCCAGTGATGCCCAGGACACGCCATTGTTCAGGTATCTGAACCCCCAGGCCTCTCTTTCCCACACTACAGAGGAGGATCTCCTTCCAGTGGAGGCTCTTGGAGAAGGGAAGGAGGAGATGCACAGAGGCTCACCTGGATGGCGCAGGAGGGAAGAACTCCAGCTGCCCGACATGAAGGTGTTGCAATACCAGAAGGCCGGGCCCAGAGGCACCAGGGACCAGCACCACTATGTCAGCTCCTACCTGGCTGGGGTCACCAAGGCCGACAGCTACAGGATGTTCCTGCGTTTCCAGAAGGAAGTGCTCGCCAAGCAAGATCTCCTGGAAAATGACTTAACTGGGAGCAAGGTGGCCAAGGGCCATGAGAGAAAGCTGCAGCAGGTGAGTAGGGCAGCCTTGTGGTGCTCTCGGTGCGGCGCCCTCGGTGCAGTGCTCTCGGTGCGGTGTTCTCAGTGCAGAGCTCTCGGTGCGGTGCTCTCGGTGCGGTGTTCTCAGTGCAGAGCTCTCGGTGCGGTGCTCTCGGTGCGGCGTTCACGATGCTGCGCTCTCGGTTCGGTGCTCTCGGTGCAGTGTTCTCAGAGCAGAGCTCTCGGTGCAGGGACAGGCTCATCCTCTGAGGCTTCCCTGCCACGTCCAGGTATAGTGCAGCACTGCCCCAGGTGCCTAAGCATTAGCACCGTCAGTGGGGACAGATTGGGTAAAATGGAGGAGGAAGCCGTCTAGGAACTGTTAAGCTGGGGGAGGCCCATAGCAGACACATTGGAGGCCATGTGGCCGCAACAGTAAATCAGATGTTCGTGGGTCAGCCGAGAAGTTTGAGAGAGGGCTTGCCTGCCTGACCGTGGAAGAGTAGTGAGGGGAGACAGAGAGCTGTCACGCCCTGAAGTATGCCCAGGCAGCATGTGCCTACAGAAGGTGCTGGTGTGAGGGGAAGATCTAGGATGGGCCGCTGACTCAGAGGAGGACAGCTGATGGGACGCTCTCCATCTCCAAATGGGGAGGATGCACAAGGGAGAAGAAAATAGTAGGTCCGCCAGGAAGCAACCAGACCTCAGGGTTGGAAGAGAGAAAAGGCCTTAGGGGACTGTGGAGGCAGAGGACAGGGAGCAAGAGAGTGAATAAAGAAGAGTTAAAAAAAAAAATCCCAAATCTTGGGTAATCAGGGAAGCAAAGAAGCTCAGCAGCTGGTGGGAGGGATCAGAACTCCTGGGTATGGTCCCCTGTGCTGCCCTGCCCAGTCACCAGGGTGATGGCCACCGTGTCCTCCCTGACTCCTGAGAAACTCGGTTCTGGAAGAAAAATGAAGCTGTCCTAAAATGGGCTGACTCTCTTTTTCCTCCAGGAGCTCCAGAAAATTTGCACATGCAGCCCTCAGCAGTTCAACAGACTGCACGTCTTTGGAAAAGTCTTTGAAGATATTTGTAAGAGTTCTTTGATATTTGGTGATCTCTTGAAAGAAGTTAAGGTGAGAAATACATATCTTCAGCATAACAATTGAGAAGCTTGCATGAGGTTCCGTGTACATGAATGATCTCAAGCCTCACAGAAATTCTGCTAGCTATCACGGGCTCCCTTCTACAGATGGGGACCATCATTCACAGAGACTCTAGGTCATCTGCCTGCAGGCATGTAAATTGTACAGGGGCCATGTGGAATCAACAGTTAACTCACTTCTTAAGCCCATATTTTCCCACTAGAGCTTCCTGATCATACACAACCTTTTATAAATTATACATAAGTGACAAACTTTTTATTCTAAATTACTATAATTCAAATAAATTAATAATTAGTTATTTTAACATTACATGTGTGACTTTAAATAAATCCTTATGGAATTATAGATTTGTTGCAAATTCATGATGAAAGTGACCTTTGGGTGCAGTGGCTCATACCTGTTATTCCAGCATTTCGAGAGGTTGAGGCAGGTGGATCACTTGAGGTCAGCTATTCAAGATCAGCCTGGACAACATGGTGAAGCCCCATCTCTTCCAAAAATACAAAAATTAGCCAGGCATGGTGGTGCGTGCCTGCAATCCCAGCTA
Source organism: Callithrix jacchus (assembly GCF_049354715.1). Taxonomy (NCBI): domain Eukaryota; kingdom Metazoa; phylum Chordata; class Mammalia; order Primates; family Cebidae; genus Callithrix; species Callithrix jacchus. The sequence goes on along the minus strand of NC_133503.1, from coordinate 50,239,247 downwards.
CTCAGAGGCTGAGGCAGGAGAATTCCTTGAACTCAGGAGGTGGAGGCTGCAAAAAAAAAAAAAAAAAATAGAAAGTGACCTTCATATAGAATCTCTTCATATAGAATCATATAGAATCTGAGTTAAGATCATGTTGCTTAAAGATTATGCTATTCTTTAATTTTACTAATGACAAGGAATGCCCAAAAATGGAGACCTGGTGGCTTGTTCTCCAGCGATGCCTCATCACCCGGAGGCTCATCCTGGCAGGCCAGTAGGATGGATTCCACAGACCTTCTGCATGGCGGAAGATCATTTGTTGTATGTGTGTCAAGGTGTTTTATGACATTCTGAAGTGATCAATATTTTATATTTTGTTGCATAATATTTTATGATATTCTGGGATAATTAATACTTAATGCTCAAATATGCTTCAAAGATGGTGTGATTTTATAAATGTGAACACGTATACTGTTTAATGCATTGTAGAACATTTTATATTTTTTTGAAATGATGTAAATGAACATTCTTAACTTCTGTATTATTTACACACATGAAATGCTTGCACTGTGGCCTCCCCACGCATAACCAGTGGACTTTTTGTTTGTTTCTGTACAGGATGAATATGAACTCTACATGGCGACGCTCCTGGAGTCCCAGCCCCCAGCACAGCATGAGGTGACAATCGATTGTGAAGAGTCTGAATGGAGCCTGCTTATTCATGGCTTCATATTTCACGAGCAGTGGAAACCTTCCTGAATCCCACAAGCCCCATGTGTGCCCCATAATTTAGAATAGCTGATTTTTGGCCAGGTGTGGTGGCTCAAGCCTGTAATCCCAGCACTTTGGGAGGCTGAGGCGGGTGGATCATGAGGTCAAGAGATCGAGACCATCCCGGTCAACATGGTGAAAACCCGTCTCTACTAAAAATACAAAAAATTAGCCAGGCATGGTGGCGCGAGCCTATAATCCCAGCTACTCAGGAGGCTGAGGTAGGAGAATTGCCTGAACCCAGGAGGCAGAGGTTGCAGTGAGCCAAGATTGCGCCATTGCACTCCAGCCTGGGTAACAAGAGCAAAACTCCGTCTCAAAAAAAAAAAAAAAAGAATAGCTGATTTTTTTTATTATAAGTGAGCTTATACTGCCTTGAAAACATTATTGATAAAGAACTTCACTTTGGATTGGCATAGCATTCTTTATACTCCCAAACAAGCGACATAACTATATATGTATAAATTGGGAATATAAATGGTTCTCTGCCAGTAAGTACCAAAAACCATTGTCCAGTCCTCACCCTGGTGAAAACACTGAGAATGCATTGTGATGGCTAGTGTGCTGTAAGCTGGCTCAAAACGCCATGATCTCTTCTTTTAATGGGTGACAGCATTCCAGGTGTTCTCTCAAGGGTGGGGTTAAACATGTGATTGGTCAAATAAGAAAATATACTGCAGGGATAACTCTATCCCTTATAAAACCTAAGAAAATAGAACACTGTAGCAGAGATAACTTTGGCATTTTGAATTCAATAAACTTTAAAAATTAATTTTACTTCATAAATTAGGAAAGACAGTTGCTTCTTTTGTATATGAAAAAACAAATCACAGTATTATGAGGAGATGAGTTCTAGTTCGCTCCTTCATCTAAAATCAGATGTGAGCACTATATTCTTTGTGCTGAGCCTTTCTGTAACACAGAAGCAGCCTTTGTCTTTACAAGAATGTGAGCGAAGTTTCCAGTGGGGAATCTACCTTGCTCCTTAGGTTGTGAGGTTGAGTGAGAAAGTGACATACGTCCCTATCTCAGTCAAACGTGAGCATGAAGAAATTCCCAGGCCAGCAGGGCCCTGGATGCCTCTTTCTGTGTCTGTGACCTTAGCAGCCCATCCTCTGAGAAGGCCGAGATCTCTGTGGCTTCCCATTTGAGCACCGCACTGCTTTACATCTGCAGACAGCAATCGCATTCATTTGGCTTCTTATTCCTGTGGAAGAAACAATTGCAGTGCCACTGACAATGTGCCTCCTGGACTTCACCCAGAGTGTCCTTCCCCTGACACAGGCCAAAAGGAGAGTTCACTACCATCTTTCCATTTCTTTGAAAAATTAACTCTTAACATACTGATAAACGTATTTTACTGGGAATGTCACCAATTGGCCATCCCTCCCCCAACGGCCATCCCTCCCTTCAATCCCCCCGGTTTACCTATTTTAACTAGAATGTATATGTTAACTCAGGGCACCTTGAAAATGCATTAATGACAAATAAAAAAGGGAGTCCTCCCCTCCTCCCTGTGTACTTGTCTCACCTCACGTGCATGGTCCTGCCTAGGTTCTTCTGACTCAACTCAAGGGGCTGGAGCAGAGGCCAGTGAAGACGGCAGATGTGAATCTCGCCAGGGAAGAGCTGAGGATGCTCGTGAAAGCTATAAAAGCAGCCCTGGAGCACAATGACAGGTGAGGCATGAGTGGTGGATCTGTTCTACGTTTAGATTATTCTGTAATAAGATCTTAAAGTGATGTGACAAGCCTACCGTTACATTGTTTCCTGGTCTGGGCACTTGCACAGGCTATCGTATATGTGACTAGGATATTCTGCTAAGCATGGTGGTTCCATGGGGAGAGTTCAGGAAGTTTCTGAAGGAATTTCCTGTCCTTTTTTGGTGGTCTCCTGAAGACTTACCAATAGGGGAGAGGGCTAAAGATCTAAGACACCTTTGAATGATCTTATTGGTTTTTAACTTACAAAGCTCTTCTAATATAACCTCCCTGTATTTTTTTCCAGGATCAAATCACAATTGGATAGGGCATACTGTTTGTATGATTTTTAAAATGAGATAAAGGAAACCTGCAACATCTAAAATATCTTCAAGAGAGCAAAACAAGAAACAAAACCAAAAAACAAAATTTGCCTTCAGTGTAACTAGAAGACAGAGAGCTTTGCATTTTGCTCTGGTTTGGTCTTTTTTTTTTTTTTTTTTGAGATGGAGCCTTATTCTGTCATCCAGGCTGGAGTGCAGGGGGGTGATCTGAGTTCATTGCAACCTCCATATCCCAGGTTCAAATGAATCCCCTGCCTCAGCCTCCCGAATACCTGAAATTACAGGTATGTGCCACCACAGCCAGCTAATTTTTGTATTTTTAGTGCAGATGGGTTTTCAACATGTTGGTCAGGCTGCTCTTGAACTTCTGACCTCAAGTGATCCACTCATCTCAGCCTCACAAAGTACTGGGATTACAGGCACGAACTACCTACCTCACCTGCCCTCCAATTTGCTCTTGAGGTCTCTCTCACAAGGGTGGCTATGAACTCTAGCCCTGCCCTGACTGGGCTTCGGGAGGCTGGTGGAGAATGCCCTCCATGGGATGCGTTTTCATCCGGCCCTCAGGCTTAATGTCTAAGTGTCCGACCTGTGACTAGATGTCTCTCTCACAAGAAATCTGACTACACTGGCAGAAGCCTTTGTGGCCATTGTCTGGTGTGTGTCTAGTTTATTCCTACAAAGAGAGTCAGTCTCTGGGAGAGCCCTAGCTGGAAAAGGCGAGGTTCAAGTGTGCCTGTCAGGTGAGGGACAGAGGAGGCCACAGAAAAAAGCACATGAAACGGCAGATTTGTTACTTACAGATCCCAGAGAAAAGAGGGCAGTGTACCTCGCAGGGGTGGTAGGAAGGGGGAACTACCTGAAACACACTGGCTCCACCGGCGGGTAGGTGAGCAAGAGAGTGAGAACTGATGGACCAAGGCCTTTGGGTCCAGAGCATGACCCAAGCAGCTTTTCCATGGGGAGTCCTGATCAGAGGGTTTAGGGCAAGAAGACACAAGTGCTATGGGGTCGCGTTGTGGCTAGAAGTGGTTTCTGGGTCACTGCAGCATATGCTCATGGCCCATGCAGGGTGGGGGGTGGGGGGGTCAGTGGATTGAGGAAAGTAGGTTGTATTTGGCTGGCTCATAGCAGGTGGTCACTGGGAGATGGTTGTTTATGGCAGATTTCTGGGATGACCATTTTGAGGCACTGGGGGGAGGAGAAGGACTAGAAACTGTGTCACGCAAGGGTGACTGAGCCCTGCTTCTGGAGTGAGAAAATTAAACTTCTATTCAAAGTGAATGCCAAGGCAAAAAATAAAAAAGGGATTCATTGCAAATGCATCCAAAGTTTAAAAATGACTGAAAATAGACAAGAAAACATTCAGTTGCAGTGAACCAGTTTCCACGTCCCTGCTGCAAAGCTTTGTTTGTGAGAACACTGAGGTTCTGGGAAAAGTTCGTGAAAGAGAGAACAGTGGAGCTAGAAGGCGGCCTAAAATTGTTCTAAAACCACTTCCAGAGAGAGAATCCGTGTAAGCGAGGAAGCCAGCTGATGGCAGCACTGACTATGACTGCTGGGGTGGGGCGGAGCGGGGTTACTTGGAACAGTGTGGAAGTGAAAAAACAACTTTGAAATAGTAATGACACAGGTGAGAAAGGGGTTAAAGGAAAGGTAGCAGCATCCTTTAGAAATGTCCAATGCAGGCAAAAGGGAGCAAGAAAGGAAAATGAGAATCCTGTAAAAAAGAGAAAAATCAAGGTGCACACAGCCCTTCCACATACTGCCCTTCTCTCTTCTAAACAAGAAAGCTATCCAGGACTATAAAAACAAATCAAAACAACACCAAAAAACAACAAATCAATAATAAAATAGCATAATTTGCTACACTGATGGAAAAGCATCCATTTGAATTAGCAACTTCACATGCTACTCCCAATCACTAGTCCAGCCTGCAGAAATGCAGAGATGTAAACCATCTTCGCCTATACAAACTACTCTAAGACTGTAACAAAAAATGAGAATCCAAATGATCTACCTGGTGAAAGTCCCTGCTGTACCGAGGAATAATAATAATAATAAAGTTGAAGAAGAAACCTGTAGCACAGCACTCCAAGCTAAATTAGACGTTCCCAAAAGAGCATTTCAGGATATGAAAACAATTGAGTCATAGATTTAAAAACTAAGCAGAGAAATCAGCAACAATAAACAAGATAACAACTGAGGAAAAAATATTTGAAAAAGTAAAAATTATATCATAGGTCAAGACTAAATTCCAAAATGCCCAAGGAAAAATAGTTTTGAATGAAAATATAATAAGGAGCATTGAGAAAAAGTGGCAAAATATTTAAAAGACTGTAAATAAGATAAAGAAATAAAAAGAGTCAGAGAAAGTAGATTAAATAGAAGATAAGCAAATAATGTCCAATTCACATACAATTAAAGTCCCCGAAGAAGAAAAACAAAGCAATGGAAAAAAAACATAAGTAATATTTAAAACTACAATGTGTAAAAATTTTCTGGAAACAAAACTTTTTAAATATATGTATTAAAAAGTCTTTTATCATGATTGTTAATCCAACGAATTCCCAGTTTATTAATTTCTTTTTCTTTGAGACAGGGTCTTGCTCTGTTGCCCAGGCTGGAGTGTACTGGCATGATCATGGCTCACTGCAGCTTCAACCTCTCAGGCCCAAGGGATCCTTCCACTTCAGTCTCCCAAGTAGCTGGGACCACAAGCACCACATTTGACTAATTTTTGTATTTTTTTAGAGATGGGGTTTCACCAAGTTGCCCAGGCTGGTCTCCATCTCCTGGGCTCAAGGGATCCACCTGTCTTGGCCCTTCAAAGTGCTGGGATTACAAGCACGAGTCACCACACCTGGCTCCAGTTCCTTAAAATCGAGCATCATAATACCACCATATTTCTCTCTTAATCTTAGATGGAATGAGCCAATATGTGTAAAAATCTTAAATTGTTAGGCCCTTTGTAGATATTTGGCATTAACTTATTTGCATGTTGATGTCTTAAATCAAATCACAGTGTTGTCCTCAATATATGTAATATCTATTAGACTCCTTTTTGTCTTCTCCTTAAATCTATAAAACGTAAGATAGTTGATTTAGGTTATTCTGAACCAAGCAGAGGAAACAAATAAGTTTTTTCCCTTTTTTAAAAAGTTTCTTGTATTTTATTTTTAATTCAAACATTGTGAAATTTGTAAATTGTATCTGTTGCACAGAATGATAATACACAGCAAAGATGCAGTGTATTCTAGCATCGGGGAGGTCTTTCCATAGCCCTTGACATGTTGTTTACCTTTAAGCATAAAAAGCTAAGTTTGGTGGCTGGGCGCGATGGCTCACGCCTATAATCCCAGCACTTTGGGAGGCCGAGACGGGTGGATCATGAGGTCAAGAGATCAAGACCATCCTGGTCAACATGGTGAAACCCTGTCTCTACTAAAAATACAAAAAATTAGCTGGGCATGGTGGCACGTGCCTGTAATCCCAGCTACTCAGGAGGCTGAAGCAGGAGAATTACCTGAACCCAGGAGGCAGAGGTTGCGGTGAGCCGAGATCACGCCATTGCACTCCAGCCTGGGTAACAAGAGTGAAACTCAATCTCAAAAAAAAGAAAGCTAGGTTTGCTTCTTGTTTGTTTGTTTTTTGCCTTCTTCCTTTTTAGGAATTCCATGAACAAAAAATACAAATAAACTCTCTAGGAAATCATTTACTTTAAATTAACTAAATCTTTAATGGCTTATGCAATCTTGGTAAGAAAGTATTCTTTTGTTTGTTTAACTTGGCTGATTTAGGCTGTCATTTAATAAATATCTTCAGAGTACCTGTTGTGTTAGAACGTAAGCAGATTTATTTTAATTTCTCAACTATGTGTAACATAGACAAAAGAAAAACGATTAAAGGGGATCTAATATTTCCCTATTTTTCTATCATCACATCGTAGACTCAGGAGTGAACTGGTGATAGAGCAGGCGTTGCTGCAGTCTGCGAAGAAACAATCAGGTGAGTGTCTATGTGATGTCCTGCTGATGGGTGCTTTGCTGTGGCCTTCATTATTTCAGCTGCTGCAGCCTTGGCTGCCTGTCTGTCAACTGAGCCATTCTGGAGCTCCTTCTGAGTTTTGTGGCGAGAATTCAACGTGTTCACCCACCTCACCCAAGAGCACCGGGCCTGGCATGTGGTGGTCACTGCCTGTTTGTTATTCAACTTTTTATTATTACTTGGGAGGAAGAATAGGCATTTCATGGGGAATTAATTATGTTTTATGAATACTTATGCGTGAAATAGATATTAAAATTATTTTAAATGTATACAATTGGAATGCAATTAAATGATAAAAGTAAGTTTAAGTATCTTGCTCATTAACCTTGACTATTTTCCAACTGTGAAGTGAAATGCCATTTTCCCTCTGAGTTTGTTAAACACTCACTCATACTCTGTTTTAGATATTTTTTCTCAGTGTCTTGTAGGATATGCTCACAGGCCCAGCCTGTTTTAAGTTCTTAGTAGAGCTTGGCCTCAAAGGTCCTTGAGAGAATGCTTTTACTGCCTTTTCCTGCTTCCGCCTGTTTCCTCTTTTCTACCTATGAGCAGCACGGATGGTGTTAACCGTGCTGGATGTCCTTGCACAGGGTTCTTGTGGCCTGATTTGCATCCTCTTGCCACGCCCGCTCTCTGTCCCAGGCTGACTCAGCTTCTCCTTCCATCTGCCCCTTCTCAGGGCTCAAAGGTCTCCTGTTTTCCCCCTTCTTCCACCATGTCGTTCATTCTTTGTAGGGTTCCTCTCACAGGCAGGCCGTGGAATAGGACCCACGCTTGGTGTTTTCTGTTTTCTTGCTTTCTCTTAAAACAGGCCCATGATTTAAAAATTAAAAAAAAAAACAGAAACAAAAAAAGCAGAAACTTAAGGTCTTTACTGCTAGCCACTAATAAGAAAAATGGTAATGGTGAATGAAAATAAAATGCAGTGACTAACTTTCTAGAACTCTAGTAACCTTTCTTCATGTTTGATCCTAGCCCACTATTCTCATCACTCTTACTGCAATGGAACAAACCTGGTGATGCTGGTTCTTCCCGCTTTTATCTATTCCCAAAGCCTTCTGTCTCAGAAGCCTGCTCTTCTAATCATACACATTTGCTGTGGAATGTCCCCATTTTCATACCTATTTCTTGAGGGCTTTTAGAAAAGGGGCGAGTGTGGAGCTCACTCGCCTGGCTTGACACTGCTTTTGGCCTCTTTGACCTCAGCTGATGGTTTTAGGCTGAAACCTTCAGTTTAGATTAAGGTGGGGACCAAACACTCTATGTTGTAGTTTCTCTCAGTTTGTGTAGAAGCTTAACTATGACCATTTCTATCCCCTTAGCTAGCTCATCATGTGTCTACTTAACTAATTCCCCCAAATTTTCAAATTTAATATCAAAGTTTTGCCTTCTTCCAAATTTTGCAAAGTTGAATGACAGCAATGCCTTCCATCTTGTTTCCTATCTACAAGTAAGGGTTATTCATATTTCTGTCTGCTTTGTTCCCATCGAAAAGTAGTAATTGTTTTTTCTCAAAAAAAGTAAGTCTCACCACTCCAGTCAGTATAAAACTGTGCTGACTGATGACAAATTGGCCTTGGTGGTGTATCACTTGACGACTCCATCTCCTTTCTATCCTCTTTAAATGTTGATATTCTTTGGACTCCAGCATCTCTTTGGAAGAGTTGGCATTTTTTAAAATTCCAAATCTATTTTTTCTGCTAAAAACCCTTCTTCTATTTTTTTTTTTTTTTTTTGGTTTGAGAACTGTATATCCAAGTACCTACTAGACATGGTCTCTTGTGTGTTTCATAGGTGTCTCAACATGTCCGAGATTAAAATCATCTCCTTCTCTAACTTGGCATCTCCCTGGCTATTTCAGTGGATGGTATCACCAAATACATGGAGATGCGAGTCATAAAACATGTGCTAGGCAACTTTCATTGTCCTACCCCTCAACTTCTCCCTACACAGCTTGGAATAAGTGGCCAAGCTGGGATTGAAACAAGTTCTTTCTTACCTCCATGCGTCATTGAACTCATTGTTTTCTTTCTAGCTACAACTGAGCTAAAACCTATGGCTTATTTTTGGCATTGCCTTCTTCTCTACATTGCCAGATCTAGTTAATTACTAAGGTCTATTTTTTCTTTTCTATTTCCTAAATAGTTTTTGGATTTTTTTCACTTTTCTTCATGCTGGGAGTGCTATCCTGATATGGTTTGGCTCTGTGTCCCCACCCAAATCCCATCTTTAATTGTAGTTCCCATAATTCTCATGTGTTGTGGGAGGGACACAGTAGGAGATAATTGAATCATGAGGGCAGTTTCCCCCATACTGTTCTGGTGGTACTGAATAAATCTCACAAGATCTGATGGTCTTATCAGGGATTTCTGCCATTGCCACTTCTCTGTCAAAGTCATCCTTGAGCCTTCCTCACGCTGTGTCCGATGTCCTTGCTTTGTCATACCATTGCACCTTCCACTCTGCCACCATATCGTCACTTTCTTGTGGCTTCTTGTTGGTTTACACTGTTAGTCACACACTCTGGAAAAGGCTAATTCATCATTGAACCTTTCTACCTAGTTCAGTGCATGTGTTCAACAAATACATATTGATTAGCTGAATGAATTAAAGGAGGAATACCCTCATTCTTGGGTCAGATTATTTTTATTGACACGCTTCAAGTTTGATACTTCCTGGTTATATATACCATAGTATAGATAACATTGTTAATAATACATAAATGCTATTAATAATAACTGAGATATTAACGATGGTAATACTTTGCTTTAAAAATATTTCCAGAATCATCTGAGAAACATATAATTGATGAGAACCAACTTACTCTTATTGAGAAGGTTGAAAAGAAGAGGTGTGAAATACTCAATAAGTGGGATGAGATACAAGCTCTGGAAAAAGAAATTAAAACAACTTTGGTTCATACTGGAGTTTTAGGTATCACTGAGAATAGGATTAAAAGCATAGAGGTATGCAACTTATTTATTTAAAAATTTACATTGTTCTTTTGCTTGAAGATCTTGACAAACACATGAAGTAATGTGATTTGGTAATAAGGTAAAAAAATCATAGCATTTGGCTCAAGTATACTTTTTATTTAAAAATGTTTGTAGCAAATAATTATAATAATTAAGAGATCTATCTAAAACAAGAAAAAAGGAATGTGATAAAAATTCTATAGATTTCTAATAGCCAAAACCTATTTTTCTTGGGTAACATGGACATATAGAGTGGAATAATAGACATTGAAGACTCCAGAATGTGGGACTGTGGAAGGAGGGATGAGGGATGAAATGCTGCCTACTGGGTATACTGTACACTATTCGGGTGATGGTGCACTAAAGCCCACCATTGCACATATATCCATTTACAACCGCACTCATACCCCTAAATCCATAAAAGCTAAGAAATTAAAGACATAATTTAAAATTGTGTAGAATCTAACTCAATGTAACCTCTAGTTACAGAGTATATAAGAAATACATGATTTTATTTCCTTGTGGTTCTATAATTAACTGTACACCAGAACTACTTTTATTCTTTTTAGGAGAATTATACTGCATATAGAAAGGCACTGATGGTCCAAATTTTTTTATTAAAAATTCTTCCTCTTTTAAAATAATATGTTCAGGTTTTCTTTTTTTGGAGGGGGGCATGCTGTGTGCCAATAAAACTTTATTTATAGAAACAGGTGGCCGACTGGATTAGTTTGTTGACCACTGTTTCAGAAGAAAATTATTTAAAGATAGAGGAAACCTATGGTTTATTGTTACAGGAATGAAATATTACTGGATGAAATAATTTTACTGGTTCTAGCCTTATTTTAAAAGGTTAAGGTTTTGCTTTTTTTTGCTTTTTTGATTTTGTATTTTTGTCTATTTTAGGTTTCAGGGTACAGGTACAGGATGTGCGGGTTTGTTATAAAGATAAATGTGTGCCATGGTGATTTGCTGCACCTATCAACCCATCACCTAGTATTAAGTACAGCATGCATTAGCTATTTTTCCTGATGCTTTCCTTCCCTTTGCCTCCCTAACAGGTCCCAGTGTGTGTTGTTCCCCTCCCTGTGTCCATGTGTTCTCATTGTCCAGCTCCCACTTATAAGTGAGAACATGTGATGTTTGGTTTTCTGTTCCTGCATTAGTTAGCTGAGAATAATGGCTTCCAGTTTCATCGATGACCCCGAAAAGGGCATGCTCTCATTCCTTTTTATGGCTGCATAGTATTCCATGGTGTATATGTACCACATTTTTTAAATCCAGTTTATCATTGATGGGCATTTGGGTTCTTTCCATGTCTTTGCTATTGGGAATAGTGCTGCAATGAATATATATGTATACATGTATATTTATAATAGAATGATTTGTATTCCTTTTGGTATATGCCCAGCAATGGGACTGCTGGGTCAAATGGTATTTTGAGTTCTAAATCTTTGAGGAATTGCCACACTGTTTTCCACAATGGTTGAACTAATTACATTCCCACGAACAGTGTAAAAGCATTCCTATTTCTCCACAACTTTGCCAGCATCTGTTGTTTCTTGACTTTTTAATAATTGCCATTCTGACTGGTGTGAAATGGTATGTCATTTGGTTTTGATTTGCATTTCTCTGATGATCTGTGATGCTGAGCTTTTTTTCATATGGTTGTTGGGAACATGTATGTCTTCTTTTGAGAAGTGTCTGCTCGTGTCCTTTGCCCATTTTTGTGGGGGCTGTTTGTATTTTTTTGTAAATTTGTTCAAGTCCTTTATAGATTCTGAATATTAGACATTAGTAAGATAGACAGATTGCAAAAATTTTCTCCCATTCTGTGGGTTGTCTGTTAGTTGTGATGATAGTTTCTTTTGCTATGCAGAAGCTGTTTAGTTTAATTAGATCCCATTGCTTTTGTTGCAATTGCTTTTGATGGTTTCATTATTAAATCTTTGACCATGCCTATATCCTGAATGTTATTGCCTAGATTTTCTTCTAGGGCCTTATAGTTTTGTGTTTTACATTTAAGTATTTAACCTATCTTGAGTTAATTTTTGTATAAGGTGTAAGGGAGGGGTCCAGTTTCAATTTTCTGCATATGGATAGCTAGTTCTCGCAGCACCTTTTATTACATAGGGAATCCTTTCCCCATTACTTGTTTTTGTCAGGTTTGTCAAATATCAGGTGGTTGTTGGTGTACAGTCTTATTTCTGAGTTCTCCATTCTGTTCCATTTGTCTATAAGTCTGTTTTTGTACCAGTACCATGCTGTTTAGGTTACTGTAGGTTTGTATTGTTTTGGTTACTCTAGTTTGAAGTCAGGCAGCATGATGCCTCCAGCTTTCTTCTTTTTGCTTAGGATTGTGTTGGCTATAAGGGATCTTTTTTGTTCCCAAATAAAATTTAAAATAGTTTTTTTTTTCTAATTATGTGAAGAATGTTAATGGTAGTTTATCGGGAATAGCATTGAACATATAAACTACTTTGGGAAACATTGCCATTTTCATGATATTGATTCTTTCTATGCATGTGCATGGAATGTTTTTCCATTTGCTTGTGTCGTCTGATTTCCTCGAGTAGCGGTTTGTTGTTCGCCTTGAAGAAGTCCTTCACTTCTCTTGTTGGCTGTATTCCTAGATATTTTGTTCTCTTTGTGGCAATTGTGAATGGGAGTTCATTCATGATTTGGCTCCCTGTTGTGTGTCTTTGGTGTGCAGGACTGCTTGGAATTTTTGCACATTGATTTTGCATCCTGAGACTTTGCTGAAGTTGCTTATCAGCTTAAGAAGCTTTGGGGCTGAGATGATGGGGTTTTCTAGATATAGGATCATGTAATCTGCAAACAGAGACAATTTGACTTTCTCTCTTCCTATTTCAATACCCTTTATTTCTTTCTCTTGCCTGATTGCCTTGACCAGAACATCCAATGGTATGTTAAATAGGAGTGGTAAGAGAGGGTATCCTTGTCTTGTGCATGCTGGTTTTGGTATCAGGATGATGTGGGCTTCACTAAATGAGTTAAGGAGTCCCTCCTTTTTGTTTGGAATGGTTTTAGAAGAAATGGTGCCCGTTCTTCTTTGTACCTCTGGTAAAATTCAGCTGTAAATCCATTTGGTCCTGGGATTTCTTTTTTAACTGGTAGACTATTTATTACTGCTTTAATTTCAGAACTCATTATTGGTCTATTCGGGGATTCAAATTCTTTCTGGTTCAGCCTTGGGAGGGTGCGTGTGTCCAGAAATTTATCCATTTGTTCTAAATTTTCTAGTTTATTTGCATAGAGGTGTTTTAGCATTCTCTGATGGTTGTTTGTATTTTTGTAGGGTCAGTGGTGATATTCCATTTATCATTTTTTATTTTGTCTATTTGATTCTTTTTTCTTCTTCATTAATCTAGCTAGCAATCTATTTATTTTATTAATTTTTTCAAAAAACCAGCTCCTGGATTCGCTGATTTTTTTGAGGGTTTTTTTGTTTCTCTATTTCCTTCTGTTCTGCCCTGATCTTGGTTATTTCTTGTCTTCTGCTTGCTTTGGAGTTTGTTTGAACTTGGTTTTTTAGTTGTGATGTTATGATGTTGATTTGAGATCTTTCTAACTTCCTGATGTGGGCATTTAGTGCTATACATTTCCCTCTTAACACTGCTTTAGCTGCATCCCAGACATATTGTTCTCTTTGATGTCTCTTTGTTCTTATTAGTTTCAAATAATTTCTTGATTTCTGCCTTAATTTTGTTATTTACTCAAGAGTCATTCAAGAACAGGTTGTTCAATTTCCATGTAGTTGTGTGGTTTTGAGTTAGTTTCTTAATCTTGAGTTCTAATTTGATTGCATGTAGTCTAGGAGACTGTTATGATTTCAGTTTTGTTACATTTGCTGAGGAGTGTTTTACTTCCAATTATGTGATTAATTTTAGAATAAGTGCCATGAGACATTGAGTAGAATGCATATTCTGTTGTTCAAGGATGGAGAGTTCTGTAGATATCTATCAGGTCCACTTGATCCAAAGCTGATTTCAAGTCCTGAATATCTTCATTAATTTTCTGTCTCAATGATCTGTTTTATATTGACAGCAGGGTGTTAAAAGTCTCCCACTATTATTAGAGACTTTTATAGGTCTCTAACAACTTGTTTTATGAATCTGGGTGCTCCTATATTGAGTACAAGTATCTTTAGGATAGTTAGCTCTTCTTGTTGAATTGAACCTTTGACCATTATGTAATGCCCTTCTTCTTATTTTTGATCTTTGTTGGTTTAAAATCTGTTTTTCAGAAAGTAAGACTGCAACCCCTGATTTTTTCTGCTTTCCATTTGCTTGGTAAATTATTCTCCACCCTTTTATTTTGAGCCTATGTGTGTCTTTGTACATAAGATGGGTCTCTTGCATACAGCACACTGATGAGTCTTGACTCTTCATCCAGCTTGCCATTCTGTGTCTTTTGATTGGGGCATTTAGCCCATTTACATTTAAGGTTAATATTATTATGCGTGAATTTAATCCTGTCATCATGATTCTAGCTGGTTATTTTGAGACTTGCTAATGTAGTTGCTTCATAGTGTTATTGGTCTGTGTACTTTAGTGTGTTTTTGTGGTGGCTGGTAATGGATTTCTTTTCCATATTTAGTGCTTCCTTCAGGAGCCCTTGTAAGGCAGGCCTGGTGGTGACAAATTTCCTCATCATTTTCTTGTCTAAAAAGGATTTTATTTCTCCTCTGCTTATGATGCTTAGTTTGGTTGTATATGAAAACCTGGGTTGCAGATTCTTTTTCTTAAGAATGTTAAGTGTTGACCCCCAATATCTCTGGCTTGTAAGGTTCCACTGAGAGATATGCTGTTAGTCTGATGGGTTTCCCTTTGTAGGTTACCTGGCTTTTCTCTCTGGCTGCTCTTAACATTTTTTTTCCTTCATTTTGACCTTTGAGAATCTGACAATTATGTGTATTGGGATCTTCTCATGGAGTATTTTACTGGGGTTCTCTGGATTTCCTGTATCTGAATGTTGATCTGCCTTGCTAGGTTGGGGAATTCTCCTGGATGAAATACTGAAGTGTGTTTTCAAACTTGCTTTTATTCTTCTTTTCTCTTTCAAGTATGCCACTTAGCAGTAGATTCAGCATTTTTTTAAAAAAAATTATTTATTTAACTTTAGGTGCATACTATATCTGGCATTTCTCCCCATGTTATCCCTCCCCACCCCCTGCTATTTTTTCCATACCCCCAAAAACTGACCCAGTGTGTGATGCTCCTTTCTCTGAGTCCACATGTTCTCATTGTTCAACATCCACCTATGAGTGAGAACATGTGGTGTTTGGCTTTCTGTCTGAGAATGATGGTTTCCATATTCATCCAAGTCCCTACAAAGGACATAAACTTATCATTTTTTATGGATGCATCATATTCCATGGTGTATATGTACCATATTTTCTTTGCCCAGTCTATCAATGATGGGCAATTGGCTGGTTCCAGGTCTTTGCTGTTGTACACAGGGCTGCAATGAACATATGTGTGCATGTCTTTATAGTAGAATGATTTATAGGTCTTTGGGTATATACCCAGTAATGGGATTGCTGGATCAAATGGAATTTCTATTTCTAGGTCCTTGAGAAATTGCCACACTGTCTTCCACAGTGGTTGAACTAATTAGATTCAGTATTTTCATATAATCCTATAGTTCTCAGAAGTTTTGTTTATCCCTCTCATTCTTTTTTCTCTGAGATTATTTCCTCCACTTAGTCTATTTGGCTATTGATACTGGCGGTTCCATTACAAAGATCTTGAGCTGTGTTTTTCAACTCCATCAGGTCATTTATGTTCCTGTCTAAACAGGTTATTCTGGCTAACAGCTCCTGTAATGTTTTATCATCATTCTTTGTTTCTTTGCATTGGATTAGAACATACTCCTTTAGCTCAGTGAATTCTGTTATTACCCACCTTCTGAAGTCTACATCTGTCAGTTCATCCATCTCAGCCTCAGCCCAGGACTTTGCCCCTGTTAAGAGGTGTTGAGATCATTTTGAGGAGAAGAGGAACTCTGGCTTTTTGAGTTTTAAGCACTTTTGCATTGATTCTTTCTCATCTTCATGCACTTATCTGTCTTTGATCTTTGAGGCTGATGACCTTTGGATAGGGTTTTGTTGAAGTCTTATTTGTTGATGTTGTTGTTGCTGTTGCTTTCTGTTTGTTTGCTTTTTTAACAGGCCTCTCTTCCATAGGGCTGCTGCAGTTCGCTGGGGGTCCTCTTCAGACCCTATTCACCTGGGTCCCTCCAGCACCTGGAGGTGTCACCAATGGAGTCTGCAAAACAGCAAAGATTGTTACCTGCTCCTTCCTCTGGGAGCTTTGTCCCATAGGGGCACCAGCCTAATTACAACAGGAATGCATTTGTATAAGGTGTCTAGCAATCCCTGTTGGGAAGTATCAGCCATTTAGGAGCCACGTGATTAGGGATCTGCTTAAGAGAGCACTCTGGCTGCCCCTTAGTGGAGGAGGTGCACTGTGCTGGGGGGAATCCCCCTTGTCCAGACTGGCCTATTCAGAGCCAGCAGACAGGAAAGACCAAGTCTGATGAACCAGAGACCACAGCAACCCCTCGCCCCAGGGGCTCCATCCCAGGGAGATCAGAGTTCTGTTCATAAAACCCTGGCTGGAGTTGCTGAAATTTCCACAGGGAGTCCCCACTTGGTGAGGAGGAATAGATCCAGAACCCAACTAAAGAAGCAGTCTGGCCACAGTCTGCCAAAACCCTGTGCTGTGCTATGGGGAATTCCTCCCTGTCCAAATGTCCAGTCTATCTGACACCAGCTGGGCAAAACAGCAGACTAGAGATGGAGTGATGGCTGTCCCCCTTCCCCACAGGAACTTTGTTGCTTAGGCAGCAGACAGCCACAGTGATAGTGGCTGCCCCTCCCTGCAGGGAACTTGGCAACCTGAGTGGTTCTGTTCTTGGAACCCAAGCCCCTGGTGTTGTGGACTCATGAGGAGATCTGCTGATCTGCAGGTTGCACATATCTGTGGATAAAGCATGGTTTCCTGGGCAGGATAGCACATTCACTTACCACCTTTCTTGGCTGGGAGTGGAAATTCCCCTTCCTCCTTGCAGCTCCCAGGTTGGCCATCTCTTCACCCTGCTTTTTCTTGCTCTCTGTGGGTCATGCCAAATACCTAGTCAGTCCCAATGAGAGAACCTGGATACCTCAGCTGTATAGGAGTCACTTACCATTTTTATTCTTCTCAGTGGGAACTGCTGACAGCAGCTGCTTCTAGTCAGCCATCTTGGCCCATTCCTGAAGATTTTCTTCTGTGTTTTTTTTTTTAGGATTTGTTCTCTTTTATTTCTCAAAAATAATAATAATAATAATAAATGCCCTCAGAACAACCATTGATTTATAATTGTGTTTTTAAACAGTAATGAGCTCTAACTTTAAATATTAAAGCATGATATGTCAAAATCATGTAAACTTTTCTTTCATAATTAATACCTCATTAGATAAATCTAAGGAATAGAAAGCACCCTATGAAGATTCCATATCACTAATTTATATTACTTTACTTCTTATTTATATTTGGCTTCTTAATTCAAATACTGGAAAATACAACAGAATTGCCATTGTTATTCTGTTATGTAATTGGTGTCTGGTTCTAGATTTGAAATAGGCAATTTCCAACCAGGAAAAAAACAGAGAGAGAGCTAAATGTATTGAGGATTCACAATACATCAGACAGTTTTATGAACATTAAAAAAATACAATTTCATTTAATTTGCAGCAACCCTAACAGATAGAAAGTAGTATTAATTCTCTTTTTGAAGTATGGAAATGGGGTGCAAATATGTTAAGTAACTTGATTGAGGTCACAGTTAACAAGCAGTAGAGTTAGTATTGAAACTCAGCCTTGGTTCTTAATAATACCCCATTAAGCCTAACTGTTACAATTGCTAATCCTTTTCAACACATCTAATATCTGAAAGAGAAAGTCTTTTTACCCTCTGCCCATTATTATTTTGTTCAGAATTATCTTGAATATTCTCATTAACACTATTGACTAATTTTTGAAGTTTTGATAACAATACTTTTGGTATTGTGATTGTGCTTACGATGAATGCGTAAATGCATTTGGGAGGAAGTGACAGCTTTATACAATGTTAATACTCCTTTCTGGGATTATTTTGGGCTTATTTAATTTATTTTTATACTTTGATGCAAAATAATTATGTTTGTTCTTTTCTTTTTTTTAATTGCAGTTTAGGTTTGGGGGTACATGTGCAGAACATGCAAGACAGTTGCATAGGTACACACATGGCAGTGTGTTTTGCTTCCTTTCTCCCCTTCACCCATATTTCGCATTTCTCCCCAGGCTACCCCTGCCCACCTCCCCCTCCCACTGGCCCTCCCCTTTTCCCCTTAATAGACCCCAGTGTTTAGTACTCCCCTCTCTGTGTCCATGTGTTCTCATTTTTCATCACCCGCCTATGAGTGAGAATATGCGGTGTTTCATTTTCTGTTCTTGTGTCCGTTTGTTGAGAATGATATTCTCCAGATTGATCCATGTCCCTGAAAATGACACAAACTCATCATTTCTGATTGCTGCATAATATTCCATGGTGTATATGTGCCACATCTTCCCAATCCAGACTATCATCATTGGGCATTTGGGTTGATTCCAGGTCTTTGCTATTATAAACAGTGCTGCAATGAATATTCCTGTGCATGTGTCCTTATAGTAGAACAATTTATAGTCCTTTGAATATACACCGAGTAATGGGATTGCTGGGTCAAATGGAATTTCTATTTCTAAGGCCTTGAGGAATCGCCACACTGTCTTCTACAATGGTTGAACTAATTTACACTCCAACCAACAGTGTAAAAGTGTTCCTTTTTCTCCACATCCTCTCCAGCTTCTGTTGTCTCCAGATTTTTTAATGATCGCCATTCTAACTGGCATGAGATGGTTTCTCAATGTGGTTTTGATTTGCATCTCTCTGATGACCAGTGACGATGAGCATTTTTTCATATGATTGTTGGCCTCATATATGTCTTCTTTCGTAAAGTGTCTGTTCATATCCTTTGCCCAATTTTGAATGGGCTTGTTTGTTTTTTCCTGTAAATCTGTTTGAGTTCTTTGTAAATTCTGGATATCAGCCCTTTGTCAGATGGGTAAACTGCAAAAATTTTTTCCCATTCTGTTGGTTGCCGATTCACTCTAGTGACTGTTTCTTTTGCCGTGCAGAAGCTGTGGAGTTTGATTAGGTCCCATTTGTCTATTTTGGCTTTTGTTGCCAATGCTTTTGGTGTTTTGTTCATGAAGTCCTTGCCTACTCCTATGTCCTGGATGGTTTTGCCTAGATTTCCTTCTAGGGTTTTTATGGTGCCAGGTCTTATGTTTAAGACTTTAATCCATCTGGAGTTAATTTTAGTGTAAGGTGTCAGGAAGGGGTCCAGTTTCTGCTTTCTGCACATGGCTAGCCAATTTTCCCAACACCATTTGTTAAACAGGGAATCCTTTCCCCATTGCTTGTTCTTGTCAGGTTTATCAAAAATCGTATGGTTGTAGATATGTTGTGTTGCCTCCGATGCCTCTGTTTTGTTCCATTGGTCTATATCTCTGTTTTGGTATCAGTATCATGCTGTTTTGATTACTGTAGCCTTGTAGTATAGTTTGAAATCCGGTAGTGTGATGCCCCCCACTGTGTTCTTTTTGCTTAGAATTGACTTGGCTATGCATACTCTCTTTTGGTTCCATATGAAGTTCATGGTGGTTTTTTCCAGTTCTGTGAAGAAAGCCAATGGTAGTTTGATGGGGATAGCATTGATTCTGTAAATTACTTTGGGCAGTATAGCCATTTTCACAATGTTAATTCTTCCTAACCATGAACATGGAATGTTTCTCCATCTGTTTGTGTCCTCTCTGATTTCGTTGAGCAGTGGTTTGTAGTTTTCCTTGAAGAGGTCCCTTACATTCCTTGTGAGTTGTATTCCTAGGTCTTTTATTCTTTTTGTAGCAATTGTGAATGGCAGTTCGTTCTTGATTTGGCTCTCTTTAAGTCTGTTATTGGTGTAGAGGAATGCTTGTGATTTTTGCACATTGATTTTATATCCTGTGACTTTGCTGAAGTTGTTTATCAGTTTCAGGAGTTTTTGGGCTGAGGCGATGGGGTCTTCAAGGTATACTATCATGTCGTCTGCAAATAGAGACAATTTGGCTTCCACCTTTCCTATTTGAATACCCTTTATTTCTTTTTCTTGCCTGATTGCTCTGGCTAGAACTTCCAGTACTATATTGAATAGGAGTGGTGAAAGAGGGCATCCTTGTCTAGTGCCGGATTTCAGAGGGAATGCTTCCAGTTTTTTCCCATTCAGTATGATATGGGCTGTTGGTTTGTCATAAATAGCTTTTATTACTTTGAGATACGTTCCATCGATACCGAGTTTATTGAGGGTTTTTAGCATAAAGGGCTGTTGAATTTTGTCAAATGCCTTCTCTGAGTCAATTGAGATAATCATGTGGTTTTTGTTTTTGGTTCTGTTTATGTGATGAATTACGTTGATAGACTTGCATATGTTCAACCAGCCTTGCATCCCCAGGATGAATCCTACTTGATCATGATGGATAAGTTTTTTGATTTGCTGTTGCAATCGGCTTGCCAATATTTTATTGAAGATTTTTACATCTATGTTCATCATGGATATTGGCCTGAAGTTTTCTTTTCTCGTTGGGTCTCTGCCGGGTTTTGGTATCAGGATGATATTGGTCTCATAAAATGATATGGGAAGGATTCCCTCTTTTTAGATTATTTGGAATAGTTTCAGAAGAAATGGTACCAGCTCCTCTTTGTGTGTCTGGTAAAATTCGGCTGTGAACCCGTCTGGACCTGGGCTTTTTTTGTATGGTAGGCTCTTAATTGCTGCCTCGACTTCTGACCTTGTTATTGGTCTATTCATAGTTTTAGCTTCCTCCTGGTTGAGGCTTGGGAGGACACAGGTGTCCAGGAATTTATCCATTTCTTCCAGGTTTATTAGTTTATGTGCATAGAGTTGTTTGTAATATTTTCTGATGATGGTTTGAATTTCTGTGAAATCTCTGGTGATTTCCTCTTTATCATTTTTTATTGCATCTATTTGGTTGTTCTCTCTTTTCTTTTTAATCAATCTGGCTAGTAATCTGTCTATTTTGTTGATCTTTTCAAAAAACCAGCTCTTGAATTTATTGATTTTTTGAAGGGTTTTTCGTGTCTCAATCTCCTTCAGTTCAGTTCTGGTCTTAGTTATTTCTTGTCTTCTGCTGGGTTTTGAGTTTTTTTGATCTTGCTCCTCTAGCTCTTTCAATTTTGACGATAGGGTGTCAATTTTGGATCTCTCCATTCTTCTCATATGGGCACTTATTGCTATATACTTTCCTCTAGAGACTGCTTTAAATGTGTCCCAGAGATTCTGGCATGTTGTGTCTTCGTTCTCATTGGTTTCGAAGAACTTCTTTATTTCTGTCTTCATTTCATTGTTTATCCTGTCAACATTCAAGAGCCAGTTGTTCAGTTTCCATGAAGCTGTGCGGTTCTGGGTTGGTTGCTGAATTCTGAGTTCTAACTTGATTGCACTATGGTCTGAGAGGCTGTTTGTTATGACTTCAGTTGTTTTGCATTTGCTGAGCAGTGCTTTACTTCCAATTATGTGGTCAGTTTTAGAGTAGGTGTGATGTGGTGCTGAGAAGAATGTATATTCTGTGGATTTGGGGTGGAGAGTTCTGTAAATGTCTATCAGGTTTGCTTGCTCCAGGTCTGAGTTCAAGCCCTGGATATTCTTGTTGATTTTCTGTCTGGTTGATCTGTCTAATATTGACAGTGGAGTGTTAAAGTCTCCCACTATTATTGTGTGGGAGTCTAAGTCTTTTTGTAGGTCATTAAGAACTTGCCTTATGTATCTAGGTGCTCCTGTATTGGGTCCATATATGTTTAGGATCGTTAGCTCTTCTTGTTGTATTGATCCTTTTACCATTATGTAATGGCCTTCTTTGTCTCTTTTGATCTTTGTTGCTTTAAAGTCTATTTTATCAGAGATGAGAATTGCAACTCCTGCTTTTTTTTGTTTTCCATTAGCTTGGTAAATCTTCCTCCATCCCTTTATTTTGAGCCTTTGTGTATCCTTGCACGTGAGATGGGTTTCCTGGATACAGCACACTGATGGGTTTTGGATTTTTATCCAATTTGCCAGTCTGTGTCTTTTGATTGGTGCATTTAGTCCATTTACATTTAGGGTTAATATTGTTATTTGTGAATTTGATACTGCCATTTTGATGCTAGCTGGCTGTTTTGCCTGCTAGTTGTTGTAGATTCTTCATTGTGTTGATGCTTTTTGGCATTTAGTGTGATTTTGGAATGGCTGGTACTGGTTGTTCCTTTCTATGTGTAGTGCCTCTTTCAGGAGCTCTTGTAAAGCAGGCCTGGTGGTGACAAAATCTCTGAGTACTTGCTTGTTCTCAAAGGATTTTATTTTTCCTTCACTTATGAAGCTCAGTTTGGCTGAATATGAAATTCTGGGTTGAAAGTTCTTTTCTTTAAGGATGTTGAATATTGGCCCCCACTCTCTTCTGGCTTGTAGTGTTTCTGCTGAGAGATCTGCTGTGAGTCTGATGGGCTTCCCATTGTGGGTGACCCGACCTTTCTCTCTGGCTGCCCTTAGTATTTTCTCCTTTATTTCAACCTTGTTGAATCTGACGATTATGTGCCTTGGTGTTGCTCTTTTTGCGGAATATCTTTGTGGTGTTTTCTGTATTTCCTGCAATTGAGTGTTGGCCTGTCTTGCTAGGTGGGGGAAATTTTCCTAGATAATGTCCTGAAGAGTATTTTCCAGCTTGGATTCATTTTCTTCGTCACATTCTGGTACACCTATCAAATGTAGGTTAGGTCTTTTCACATAGTCCCACATTTCTTGGAGACTGTTCATTCCTTTTTGCGCTTTTTTCTCTGATCTTGGTTTCTCGTTTTATTTCTTTGAGTTGATCTTCGACTTCTGATATTCTTTCTTCTGCTTGGTCAATTTGGCTATTGAAACTTGTGCATGCTTCACGAAGTTCTCATATTGTGTTTTTCAGCTCCTTTAATTCATTCATATTCCTCTCTAAGTTATCCATTCTTGTTATCATTTCCTCAAATCTTTTTTCATATCTTTTTTCAAGGTTCTTAGTTTCTTTGCATTGATTTAAAACATGTTCTTTTAGCTCACAAAAGTTTCTCATTATCCACCTTCTGAAGTCTAATTCCGTCATTTCGTCACAGTCATTCTCCATCCAGCTTTGTTCCCTTGCTGGTGAGGAGTTTTGGTCTTTTCTAGGAGGCAAGATGTTCTGGTTTCGGGTGTTTTCCTTCTTTTTGCGCTGGTTTCTTCCCATCTTTGTGGATTTATTTACCTGTTGTCTGTGTAGTTGCTGACTTTTTGATTGGGTCTCTGAGTGGACACCCAGATTGTTGATGATGAAGTATTTCTGTTGCTTGGTTTTTCTTCTACCAGTCTAGCCCCTTTGCTGTACGACTGCTGAGGTCCACTCCAGGCCCTGCTTGTCTGGGGTGCACCTATAGCAGCTGCGAAACAGTGAGGGATGCTACCAGTTTCTTTTTCTGCTATCTTTGTCCCAGAATGATGCCTGCCAAATGTCAGTCTTTTGGATATAGAGGGGTTAGGGAGCTGCTTGAGGAGACAGTCTGTACTTTATAGGAGCTCAATTGCTGAGCTGTGAGCTCTGTTGTTCATTCAGGGCTGTTAGGCTGCTATGTTTAATTCTGCTGCAACAGAACTCATAAAAAAAAGAAAACCCTTTTTTTCTCAGATGCTCTGTCTGGTGGGGGTTGGGGCTTTATTTTTGAGTGTCCATTGTGCTGTCCTGCCCAGCTAGGAGGCAGTCTAGTCACTATTTGCCTGCCGAGGCTCTGCCCTGCTGGTGTGAGGTTCGCCCTGTTGGTGCAGGCTCTGCCCTTCTGCTGCGGTCTCCGCTCTGCTGTCACAGGCTATGCCCTGCGGCAGAGTCTCTCTGTTGTAGTGGGTTGCCTCGGCAATGGCAGGCTGCGTCAGCAATGGGCGTGTACCTCAGTAGGGGAGGGTTGCCTCGGTAATGGTGGGCGCCCCTCCCCCACAGAGCTGCACTCTCAGGGAACCTCTCCACTGGGAGCGTTTGGAATTGCCGTTTTGTTTGTCACACTACGCCACCCCAAATGCTGTGTCCCTGGAATCTCCTGGGCTGGCTCACTGTCCAAGTCCCGTTCAGTCTCAAGTTCAGCCCTCTCAAGTCTCAGGTTGCTGGTTCAACAGGGCACCCGGACCAGTGCACTTTGTGCGGAGTGCTATGTAGCGCCGCTGCGCTAAGGCGTGGGCTGCCACCACACCGACTGCTGGCTACACCAGCCAAAACCTCTGCCTGGCATCCCGCATCTCTTTTATACCTGGGAATTTACCCGTTCTGTGGGCAACAAAGATCCATCTGGAAATGCGGCCCTGACTCACCCTCTCCACGCATGCACTGAGAGCTTCAATCCTGGGTTGCTCTCACAGCGCCATCCTGAGTTCTCCCCAATTATGTTTGTTCTTAAGAGTTTCTGGGATGTATTACTATTATAACTAGTAATTTAAAAAATTCCCATTACAGTTTACACTCAGTTATTGCTGATATATGTGTGATTTATTGATATTTGTATTTTTATATTTTTCCAGCCCCCTTAACAAGTTCTATCATTAGTTTTGAAAAGTAAAGAACTCTACTGGAATTTCCTTTTCTAAAATTTTCTGATATTTCAAAGCATTAATTTCCACCTCTTCTGGTTTTTTATCCAGAGGACCAGAATGTTTCCTTCTCATTAACTGTCCTTCATTTTATGCTTTGTTTCTTCATCTGTTTTTAAGAAGTGTGCTATTAACTATTCTTAAAATTATAACATTATTCACATAATCTTGTTAAATAGAGAAAAATAGTTAACAAATATTTTTAACCAAGTATATTGCTTTTCAAACCACTTCTCCTCTAGCAAGAAGTTATAAAATTTGAAACAGAAAATATGATTTTAAAGAAGAAAATAAAAGTAAGTTTTTTTGTGAATCAATGTTTATAAGTAAAAATATTTCCTCTAGTACCTGCTTGTCCTATGTAATAAGCATGACCCAATGATGATAATTCTTTGTAGGTTATTGAAAGCAACGTGAAGCAGACCATGGGAAGGATAAGTGAAGAGGGGCAGGAGTAAGTATTGACATCATGATAAGAGAACTAGAGTAGTATCACCCTCTTCTCAAGATCAGTTATTCAAAACTAGATTAGACTAGACAGACCTCTGAAGGGTTCACATTCATGAATGCTTGCATTAAATACACATGTTGCATCCTTTTTCTGTGCTTTGGAATGCTCACTCTAATATGTAGACCTTAATCTGTACCCTTTATTAATATAGAAATGAATTTATTAGATAAAGTTGGAGGTGAAGGTGAATTCTCATGGCCAGGAATTAGGAAAGTAGGGAGGCATGGATTTATTTTCTCCAATTATATGGCTTTTAGTGATGATACATTTTGAAAACCCCTATACATATATTACTCTGAAAATTTTAGTTTAAAAAGTAGGTGGCTGATTCATATCATTTGTTTATAACCTAACTTATAATATTGATATAAACTTGTTATTTATATTACAAGCTTATACTTCACACAGTTACTTTTCTCTGAGTTGATACTATAGTTTGAATCTCAGAATTTGGTATCAAGAACAATGGAAAACCATATGTTGATTTAAAGAGGGAAAGGCTTTTTTTTATCAGTGGGAAAAAGACTTTTAGGTGTAGGTGGCTTGGGCTCAATGACATCATTAAGGAACTAGGGCTCCTCACCTGTCTTCTCTGCTTTCCTCTGAGTGTGGCTGCTGCCTCCTTTGAGTCTCAATATGGCTGTCTTCAGGCATTAACCAGTCTTCATTCCATGAATTAAGAAAGGGAAAGGTGAAGGACAGAAGGCAAAGAGCTTCTCAATTTGAGGCTTTCCTGTTTATTCAGGAAGGACAATTCTCTCCAGGTGCTCCCACCACATCTCATTGGCCAGCACCATGGGCCAAGGCCACTCTCAGCTGTAAGAGAGGCCAGAACATGGAGCACCCCACTTTCTAGCTTATGGGGCAGAAAAAGCCATGGAAGAAAGGGATTGGATAGAGTGCTGAGTGAGCTGTATAGGTGGATGGAGGTTTTGTGGTTTCTTATATCATGTGGGATGTTCTTAAAGAGGGAATAGAGTTACATACACAAAACTGGGGAAGCGCCTCCCACAGCCTTGGCAATGAGAGTGAATAGACCTAAAGTCTATCCTTACGCTCATGGTATACCTGCCTTCCCCGCCATACCATATGCTACAGGAGAATACATCTATTTATTTAGAGGATCTGTTACATTCAAGGCCAAAACTCTGTACAAATATCTGTTTTAAAAAAGTAAATGATTATGAAATCTCATCTTGTCTGTTTTTAGGTAAATGTGTCTAAAATAGATGTTTATTTTGAAATTTTCTTTTATGCTTAATGTATTTTTTTCTAACCTATGGTATTCATTTCTTTTGTATTTTAAGGGGCCTTTGGAAATTTATCAAGGAATTTGTAAAATTGGAAGAAATAGAAGATAACTCTCAAGCGACAGAACAAATGGCCAATGAAAATTCTTAACTTCCATGTATTTAGCATGGTTGTTTGCAGATGTATATATATTCATAAAGATACATTTCATCAGCTTTAATCTCTAGCAAAATTAATGTTGTATATGTATCCTACTCAGAATACTGAAATAAACACATGTATACATATGATTAGTTTCTACTGTTGCATATATTTATAGCAATACTAGTTCTTAACATCTGTTTACCTTCATTTGATAATGTTCCACTGTGGAAAATATTTTTGATTATTTGCTAATAAAGAATTCAGCATGGTTTAAATTTATTTGTCAACACAAGTTTGTATATATGCATTTAATAAAATTTGATAGTTATTTAACTAATTTTAATTTAATTTAATAGTCTTTACTGATTGGAAACGATACAGTGCTCCACAAACATTACACTAGCACTGCGCTGTGTACTGCATCTCAGCTGATTGTGATCCTGATGACGACATTGTGACTTAGGATTTTTATTTATCCCCACTTTGCCTATGATCTAATCTAAACATTGCCTATATAGGGCGATTTTTTTTTTTTTTTTTTTTTTTTTTTTTTTTGAGACAGTCTCACTCAATCTCCCAGGCTGGAGTGCAGTGGCACAATCTCGGCTCATTGCAACCTCTGCTTCCTGGCTTCAAGTGATTCTCCTGCCTCAGCCTAATGAGCAGCTGAGATCACAGGTGTGTGCCACTGCACCTGGCAAATTTTTGTATTTTTAGTAGAGTCAGGGTTTCGCCATATTGGCCAGTCTGGTCTCGAACTCCTGACCTCAAGTGATCCTCCCACCTCAGCCTCCCAAAGTGCTGGGATTACAGGGGTGAGCCATCATGGCTGGCCTATAGGGTGATTTTGAAGATCAAATGTAAGTGGTAAAGTACACATATGAGCGATTGGATCCTAATTTGTAGTAGTAGAGTTTGAGGTGAGAGAGACAAAGAGAGAGAGACAGAGACAGAGAGACAGAGAGAGAGAGAGAGAGATTGTCTTTCTACAGATCAGGACATCACTGTCAGGGAGGTGTGCTCTTCAGATTCTCCTTAAGGTCCATTAGTTCTTCCTGAAGCATGACTCCCTCTGCTTTTAGACGTAAAATTGTGGCAGCTACTTAAAATGTTTCCCATATATAGAAATCAACTGGACTTTATTAGCATACATTGAGTTCTCTGTGTTCCAATTGCTTTCTATTGGTTATTCATGTCCACTGGGTACCAAGGGGAGAGAACTGAAATACAAAGTGCTGAATTGATTTGCTTCAACTGCTTCATAAACGATGGAGCTGTGGTGAGGGCGATGGGGGCAGAAATCACTTTTTGTTGATTGGCTATGATTCTGGCTAAAGTCACAAAAGCACAGTTTTCTAAGAGATCTGAGGAAGGTTATAGAAAAGCTTTGTTAAGATCAAAGTCTTGGGGTAGGTGCTTTGATATGTGCCTTCTTGAAACTCATAAATTTTTACGCTGAAAACAGATGAATAATCCTACCATTTATTCATTTATTTATATACATTCATTATATCAACATTCAAGTATATTTCAGTTGCCAGTAGTTGGAAGCATAAAATTTAGGAAGACATGGTTCCAATCCTTGGGGAGCTTAAAGTTTGTTGTACAGTGAGAATAACAACAGCTAAAAGGAAATGATAAAGCCAAATGCATGAAGAATGCAGATAGGCAATCTCTTACCTACTGCTGGAAGAAATGTGAATTGATAAGGACATTTAGGAAAGTAATTTGACAACCAGCTGTGTGGATCATTGAGTATGCCTGTGTGTTCCCAATATAGCCCAGCCCTTCTTGCACTTAAGCAGGACGATGTAGCCTGTTTGGGTCAATATAGGTTTACTGAGAATGCATTACAAGAAAGAGGGTGAGTTTATACAGACAGATCAGCTTATTTGTAAAAGGAAATAAAAAACACAGAGAGCCAGAAATTTGGATCTCTCAGTGTGAAAAAAAACTACTTTTAGCCCACAGATTTAAGGGTTGAGATTTTTAAACACCTGTAATCTGATTAAATGTCTGAAAGAATAGATTACAGGTGGGGCCTTTCCACCAGAGCTCTGCAGCCTAGGGAGGGTATCTTTGACCTAAGAGTGAGAAATGAGAAGTGGGAATGGAAAGCAAAGAAAGGAATCTGAGAGCTTCGCTGAGTGAGCTGTGGACACATGGAACTGACTGTGAGCAAACAGACTGGAAGTCTACTGAGTTTTTGATGGAGTTCTACTGCCAAGGAAATCAAGGTAAGAAAAGCCCATTACTGTCCTTAACCTAAAACAATCCTTGGTCCCTGATCTTCCATGAGGATGAGGAGGAAGGAAGTTGAGGAACCTGTATGTCTCCCAGGGGGAGTGGGATGTGTTCCCCAAGGCCCATTTCATTTTCAGACGTATTCCAGGTGGGGACAGGAGAAGCCCAGCCCAGAGACTTGGACAATGGAGAGGGTGCTTCGTCCAGAGTCACATCAGGGCTTAACCAAGGAGCACTGACTGCTTGTTGGTAGAGGACCCCAACAGTGTTTTCTCTGCAGGGCTTTAGAAATTTTACAGACCAAGAACTACTGTGTGGTAGTGATGGGGTTGGTGGTGGTGAAGATAGAGGTTATGGTGATGGTGGTGGTGTGTGTTTCTGGGTGTGGTGTGTGTGTCTTATGGTGCTGGTGGAGATTACAAGTAGGGAGAGCAGGAGTTGAAGGTAGAGATATCAGGTGGAGGAGAGAAGGAGTTAGTGGTACTGATTGTAAGTGAAGAGCAGAAGTGAAAGGTAAAGCTAGAAGTTGGAAGGGGTCCAGGCCGAGGTGGCTCGCGCCTCTAATTCCAGCACTTTGGGAGGCCAAGGTGGGCAGATCACTTGCAGTAAGGAGTTCGAGACCAGCCTGGCCAACATGGTGAAACCCTATCTCTATTAAAAATACAAAAATTAGCAGGGAGTGGTAGCAGGTGCCTGCAATCACAGCTACTCAGGAGGCTGAGGCAGGAGAATTGCTTGAACCCAAGAGACAGAGGTTGCAGTGAGCCAAGATCATGTCATTACACTTCAGCCTGGGTGACAGAGTGAAACTATGTCTCAAAAAAAAAAAAAGAAGCTGGAAGGCAGAAGTTGGTGGATGAGATAGAGATAGTAGTTGGGGGAGTAGGAGTTGAAAGTGGAGAAGGAGCGGAAGGCAGAGAGAGCAGGACTCACTGCTGGCTTGGATCTGAAGTGTGAGAGCATAAAATCAAGGGTGCCTTGGGGCTTTGTGTCTGAGCACTGAACTGGAGCTGACTTTGGGAGGTGCTGATTTTAGGAGATGGTGGAGAGCACGGATGGGAGGGAATCATGAGCATTTAGTTAATTTGAAAAGACCCTTAATGGTGCTTTAAAATTAAGTTGTATTTCACCATTTTAATTCAATATCTTTACTTATTACCAATATTGATTGTCTTAAAATATGAAGCCACCCCCAATTAATTCAATTCACACTTTAAATGTACTCTACCAGGGAAATAATTCATAATTCACTTAAAAATAACATACTAGTAATGTTAATACTAGCAGTTTAGTGTTGATCTCTTTGACGTTCACACTTTAAAATAATGTTCTGTTTTATGTATGCCATGAGACTCAGCATCTAATGCCATTTATATTCTCATAAAAGATGAACTACAGATGAACTTCTCTCAAACTATTAAGTGTTTCAGTGTCATAGAAATGGAAATACTATGTTCAATGTATTTAATTTTTTCTTCAAAACTGAGCATCTTAAAATATGTTAGCTATTTTTTCTTTCTTCATTGAATTTTCAGGCATATAGCAGATACTGCACAAAATCACTGTTTTTAATTGACTGCCCATATGTGTCATGCCCATTTGTTTTGTGGATTTTTCATTTTAATTCTATGCAGCTTGGGACATTTACATTGTGTAGAATTTAGCAAATACAAATAATTAAATTCAATGTGGAATAAGAGCAATTTAGACAATTGGATTGAAGTTTCTTAAGCAATCATTAATCTGCTTACCTGTGAGTGATATATCAGATGTGGGTATTAGTTGCTATGTTATTTCTTTAATCAAAACAGCAAGAAAGAAGAAACTTGTTCTGTTTGTGATGTTAAAAGAAATCTACATTTGGGCCGGGCGCGGTGGCTCAAGCCTGTAATCCCAGCACTTTGGGAGGCCGAGGCGGGTGGATCACGAGGTCAACAGATCGAGACCATCCTGGTCAACATGGTGAAACCCCGTCTCTACTAAAAATTACAAAAAATTAGCTGGGCACGGTGGTGCGTGCCTGTAATCCCAGCTACTCAGGAGGCTGAGGCAAGAGAATTGCCTGAACCCAGGGGGCGGAGGTTGCGGTGAGCCGAGATTGCGCCATTGCACTCCAGCCTGGGTAACAAGAGCGAAACTCTGTCTCAAAAAAAAAAAAAAAAAAAAAAAAGAAATCTACATTTATTTTTCTAAGGTTCATGCTTTATGCCTGCTCAGTGGTGCTATGATGTATTTATGGATATGAAGATTTTCACTCTAATAGATCAGGCTAGTTGCCCAGCTTAGCTGGCTGGAGTACAACCAACAGTGTCTGTGATTCTGGCCAGCCAGCTGGTGAGTGGGTGTCAGCATTCATCAGGAGGAACAGGAGAGTAATGTGTTCCTAGGTCTCAGAACTATTGAACCTGTTGAAAGCATCTGACTGACCCTTATCTCAGAAGAATCATGTCATCATTTTACAGAGGAGAACATTTTGGCACATCCATGGGTGGCTGAAGGCCCAGGAATCACAGGTAGCCCAGCAAGGTGGACCCAGGTCCTTACTACTACTGGACACAAATCACATGTATTCCCCATGAGGATCACGGGTGAAGGGGGTCATAGAAAAAAGATGTCAGCGGAGGCCAGTGATGCAAACGAGAGGTCTTTTCACTTGTCCTTCACTGTAGGGACACCTCCATGGCCCCACCTCAACTGTGCAGCCTTGCCCTCCCACACTGACCTTGATTCTTACTTTGTGGAACGCAAGTACTGAGGCCATCTGAGAGGAGGTTTCTTTCTTATGTGCCTTCTCTTCCACTCTCAATAATCCGTCCCCATATTCACATGGGCCTCCTGCCTTCCACTTTCCACGTAACATGATCATAATCATGCAGTGCCATGCTCACCGCTCTAAAGACACTGACAAGTTGTTGTTATTATTCCAATTTCACAAAAAGAAACCAAGGCCCAGGGTGGTGAAGAACTTGCATCAGGTTGTGGAACTTGGAAAGGCTGAGCCAGGTGCTCTGATTACACTCAGCTGCTCTTAAGGACATCCTGTGTGGCCTCTGGAGCCCTGAGCCTCCTACCAAGGCAAATCTCTTCCCTCCATTGTTTACATTGAAGTTCACTCTTGAGGTTGTATATTCTATGGGTTTGAACAAATGTGTAATGTCATGCATCCGTCACATTCGCATCAAACGAGTTTCATGCCCTAGAAATCCTCTGTGCTGCACCTACTCACCCCTTCCTTTCTGGTAACCCCCAATAACTACTGTTCTTTTCACTGTTTCACCTCTTCGAGAATGCCGTAGTTGGAATCATACAACATGTGGCCTTTTCAGATTTTTTTTTTCACTGAATAATATGCACTTAGCATAATAGTTCATTTCTTTTTATCGCTGAATACCATTTCATTGTGGTGATTCATTCTGGATTGCCACAGTTAATTTTTCCATCCATCCACATACTGAAGGACACCTTGGTTGCTTCCAAGATTTGACAATAATGAATAAAGTTGATGTAAACCTTTTATGCAGGTTTTTGTGAAAACACAGGCTTTTAATTCCTTTGGGTAAATGCCAAGAACTATGACTGCTGGATCATATGGTAGGAGTGTGTTAGTAAGAAAATGCCAGTCTTCCAGAGTGCCTCTGCCATTTCCCATCACTATTAGCAGTGAATGAGTGTTCCTGTTCTCTCATTTCCTTATCAGCATTTGATGTTGCCTGTTTTTTGTTTGTTTTTTTTTTGTTGTTTTGTTTTGTTTTGTTTTACATTTTGGCCATTCTAATAGGTATATAGTGGCATTTCATT
Organism: Callithrix jacchus; assembly: GCF_049354715.1. NCBI lineage: Eukaryota > Metazoa > Chordata > Mammalia > Primates > Cebidae > Callithrix > Callithrix jacchus. Next base: position 50,206,725 of record NC_133503.1, on the reverse strand, counting down.
GTTCTTTTAATTTGTAATTTTGTAAGAACATATAATGTTGAGTATCATTTCATATGCTTATATGCCATCTGTGTCTTCTTTGGCAAGACATCTGTTCAAATAATTGACCATTTTAAAATTGGGTTGTTCATTTCCTTATTGTTAAATTTTAAGAGTTCTTTGTATACTTTGCATTATAGTCATTTATCAAATATATCTTTTTCCAATATTTTCTCTCAGTCTGTGGCTAGGCTCCTCATTCTCTTAATAGTTCTTCACTTGTAACATAAAATTAAGCCATTTGAAAATCTTTGAAAATGGATTGAGCAACTAACACAATTTCCATCTATTTCCCCACTGCACTAGTTTAGAAACAAGAACGTTGTGTTTTCCTGGATGGAGAAAGGGAAAACTTAAAAATATATACATTATTTTCTGAGAGCATATAGTTTAACACTGTAAAAGTAACACCAACTCCTCTGAGACATTTTGGAAAATACTCAACAATGAAAAACAGTTTTAAAAATGTCCATAATTCTGCATACCCAGATGTCTGTATTCATATTTTGGCACGTTTACTTATTTCTGCCATTTTTTTCTTTCTAGTATGTTAGTACATTATTTTACAAAAATTAGTTATCTGGCCTTATGGTTTAATATGTTCCCATGTCAACTTTTCTCAATAAGAAGCAATTGCTTAGACTCTTGGATATTCCTTTCGTCAGAATGAAAATACAGCTATTTATACCATTACACATGTATTTATTCTAGAATATATGCATACATTATATATAATGCATATGTTATATATGTGTGTGTTTACAGAAAAATGTGTTTGAGCAGACCACATTTTAAACTTCTTTTTCAATTCTATACATTTGTGGATTCTAAATCAAAGCCCTAATTTTACAGATTAAGAAAAGAAAATCAATTACATTAAAGGATTTGTCCAAGGTTTCACAAGTCAAGGGAGTAATTAGAAATGAAAATTAAGATCCAATATTTCAGATCATTTGTTTAGCACATTTCCTATCTCTAAGAAGAAGTAGCATCCAATATTAACTCATTTTCCTCCCTCCCTCCCTTCCTTTTTTCCTCCTTCCTTCCTTCCTTTATTTCTTTTCCTCCCTCCTTCTCTCCCTCTGTCTTTCCCTTCCTCCCTTCTTCCTTTTCTCCTTCTCCTTCTCACTCCATTGCCCAGGCTAGAGTACACCAACACCATCATATCTCACTGCAACCTCAAACTCCTGTGCTCAAGTGATTCTCCCCCTTCAATAAGTCCTCCTCTTTCAGAGCATCTACTAGGATGTGTGCATAAATAGATACAGGGAAACCTTGACCCAAATCCTGTAGGTCTCTTTTCTGTCACTGTATTGTGGGAAACAGAATGAGAACAAAAAAGGCCGGGCATGGTGGCTCACTTCTGTAATCTTAGCACTTTGAGAGGCCAAGGCAGCCAGATCACCTGTGATCAGTAGTTTGAGACCAGAGTGGCCAATTGGTGAAACCCCTTCTCTACAAAAATTAGCCGGGTGTGGTGGCTCATGTCTACCACACCCAGCTAATTTTTGTAGAGAAGGGATTTCAGCTACTCGGGATGCTGAGGCAGGAGAATTGCTTGAACTCAGGAGGTGGAGGTTGCAGTGAGCTGAGATTGTGCCATTGCACTTCAGCCCAGGCAACTGACCAAGACTCCATCTCAAAAAAAAAAAAAAAAAAAAAAGAACAAAAGGAATAAGCAGTTGGAGTTTTGGAGTTTAGAAAATGTCTCCATCTCAAAAGAGAAAAAAAAAGAAAAAAGGAAATAAGCAGTTGGAGTTTAGAACATGTTCTAGAGATAAGAAAAAAATACTATCAGGGGTTTTCCACGATGGCCAAATAGAGGCAGCTCCAGAATGCAGTTCCCAGCAAGAGAGACGCAGAAGCTGAGTGGTTCTCCACAGTTCCAAATGAGGTACCAGGTTCATTTTGTGGGTCTGGTTGGACAGCGCATATAAACCAAAGAGGGCAAGTTGAGGCAGGGCAGAACACTGCCCCACCCAGGAGGTGTGTGCAACTGACCAGATAATTGGGGGTTCTCCCCATCCGGAACTTCGGGTTCAGATACTGTACTTCACCCAAGCCCTCCACAACCCACAGAACAGGAGATCTTTGCCAGGCTGAAAAGCCCCTGTAAGCTGCCTGAACATGGCTGAGCAGCAACTCCAGTGGTGCTGGGGTTGTTGGCACAGATCTAGGCAGAAGCACTGGCTGACATCAAGAAAGCCCTTGGAAATGAGCTACCCACCCCCCAGAAAGAAAGGGGACTGAAAGCAGGGAATCAGGCAATGCAGCTGTAAGAATCCCTCCCCCACCAAGCCCAGCAGGCTGAAGCAGGTTGGAGCGCAACCACGAATGATCCAGCTTGGTGAGGAGAAGAACAGCCACCATTGCAGAGGCAGGCCTAATCTTCTTGAGTAAACAAAAGATGCAGGAAATCTACACAGCAGCTCGACTGAATCCAGGGCAGCCAAGCAGTGCCTCTGCAGGCAAACAAAGGAAAGCTGCCTCCCCAAGCAGATACCTGTAATCAAAGCTAGATAAATCCAAGAAAATAGAAAGAAACCAGCATGAAAAGGATGAAACCAGCAAAGATTGGAAGGCCTCACCCCCACCAAGGGAACACAACTCCTCACCAGCAAGGAAACAAAACAGGATGGAGAATGAATTTGATGAATTAACAGAAGCAGACTTCAGATGGTGGGTAAAAACAAACTTCTTTGAGCTAAAGGAACACGTTCTAACCCAATGGAAAGAAACTAAAAACCTTGAAAAAAAAGGTTGGACAAAATGCTAACTAGAATAACAAGCTTAGAGAAAAATATAAATAACTTGATGGAGCTGAAAAACACAGCATGATAACTTCATGAAGTATACACAAGTTTCAATAGCCAAACTGACCTAGCAGAAGAAAGGATAACAGAGATTGAAGGTCAACTCAACAAAATAAAATGAGAAGGCAAGAAAAGAGTGAAAAGAAATTAACAGAGCCTCCAAGAAATATGCGATTATGTGAAAAGACCTAATCTATGCTTGATCAGTGTACTGAAGATGATGGGTAGAATGAATCCAAGCTGGAAAACACTCTTCAGGATATTATCCAGGAGAACTTCCCCAACCTAGCAAGGCAGGCCAACATTCAAATATAGGATATACAGAGAACACCACAAAAATACTCCTCAAGAAGAGCAACCCCAAGGCACATAATCGTCAGATTCACCAGGTTGAAATGAAGGAATATATGCTAAGGGCAGCCAGAGAGAAAGGTCAGGTCACCCACAAAGGGAAGCCCATCAGACTCACAGTGGATCTCTTGGCAGAAACCCTACAGGCCAGAAGAGAGTGGGGGCCAATATTCAACAATTTTAAAGAGAAGAACTTTCGACCCAGAATTTCATATCCAGCCAAACTGAGCTTCATAAGTGAAGGAGAAATAAAATCCTTTACAGGCAATTAATTGCTGAGAGATTTCATTGCCACTGGATCTGCCTTACTAGAGCTCCTGAAGGAAGCACTAAACATGGAAAGTAACAATCAGTACCACCAATGCAAAAGAGAACCAAATGATAAAGATGAATGACACAGTGAAGAAACTATGTGAATCAAAGGGCATAACGTCCAACCAGTAACAAAATGGCAGGATCAAATTCACACATAACAATATTAACATTAAATGCAAATGGACTAAATGCCCCAATCAAAAGACACAGACTGGCAAACTGGATAAAAAGTCAAGAATCATCGGTCTGCTGTATTCAGGAGACCCATCTCTTGTGCAAAGACATGAATAGATCAGAATAAAGGGATGGAAGAAGATTTAGCAGGCAAATAGAGAGCAAAAAAAAAGCAGGGGTTGCAATCCTAGTCTCTGATAAAACGGACTTTAAACCAACAAAGATCAAAAGAGACACAGATGGGTATTACATAATGGTAAAAGGATCAATACAAGAAGAGCTAACTATCCTAAATATATATGCACCCAGATACATAAAGCAAGTTCTTAAAGATCTTCAAAGAGACTTAGACTTCCACGCAATAATAGTGGGAGACTTTAACACTTCACTGTCAATATTAAACAGATCCATGAGAAAGAAAATTGATAAAGATATCCAGGACTTGAATGCAGATCTGGACTTAGCAACCCTAATAGACATCTACAGAACTCTCCACCCCAAATCCATAGAATATTCATTCTTCTCAGCACCCACATCACACTTACTCTAAAATTGGCCATATAATTGGAAGTAAATCACTTCTCAGCAAATGCAAAAGAATGGAAATCATAATAAACAGTCTCTCAGACCACAGCACAATCAAATTAGAACTCAGGATTAAGAAACTAACTCAAAACCATACAACTTCATGGAAACTGAACAACTGGCTCATGAGTGTTGACTGGATAAATAATGAAATGAAGGCAGAAATAAACATGTTCTTTGAAATGAATGAGAATGAAGACACAACATATCAGAATTTCTGGGACACATTTAAAGCATTGACTAGCAGGAAATTTATAGCAATAAATGCCCACATGAGACACAAGGGAAGATCTAAAATCGACACCCTATCATCAAAATTGAAAGAGCAAGACGACCAAGATCAAAAAAACTCAAAAGCTAGAAGACAAGAAATAACTAAGGTCAGAGCAGAACTGAAGGAGATAGCAACACAAAAGTCCCTTCAAAAAGTCAATAAATCAGGAGCTGGTTTTTTGAAAAGATCAACAAAATAGACAGACTACTAGCCAGACCAATAAAAAAGAAAAGAGACAAGAATCAAATAGAGGCAATAAAAAACAATAAAGGGGATATCACCACTGATTCCACAGAAATATAAACTATCCTCAGAGATTCTACAAACAACTCTATGCAAACAAACCAGTAAATCTGGAAGAAATAGATAAATTCCTGGACACTTGCACTCTTCCAAGAGTAAACCAGGAAGAAGTTGAAACCCTGAATAGACCAATAACAATAAGGGCTGAAGTTGAGGCAGCAATTAATAGCCTACCAACCAAAAAAAATCCAGGTCCACATACGTTTACAGCCGAATTCTACCGGATGTACAAACAGGAGCTGGTACCATTCCTTCGGAAACTATTCCAAACAATACAAAAAGAAGGAATCATCCTTAACTTATTTTACGAGAGCAACATCATCCTGACACCAAAACGTGGCAGAGACACAACTAAAAAAGAAAACTTCAGGCCAATTTCCATGATTAACATCAATGGAAAAATCTTCAATAAAATACTAGCAAACCAAATGCAACAGCACATCAAAAAGCTTATTCATCACGATCAAGTAGACTTCATCCCAAAGATGCAAGACTGGTTCAAAATATGCAAGTCTATAAATGTAATCCACCACATAAACAAAACCAAAGGCAAAAAACACATGATTATTTCAATGGATGCAGAGAAGGCCTTTGACAAAATTCAACAGCCCTTTATGCTAAAAACCCTCAATAAACTAGTTATCGGTGAAACATATCACAAAATAATAAAAGCTATTTATGACAAACCCACAGCCAATATCATAGTCAACGGGCAAAAACTAGAAGCATTCCCTTTCAAATATGGCACTAGACAAGAATTCCTGCTCTCACCACTCCTATTAAATATAGTATTGGAAGTTCTAGCCAGAGCAATCAGACAAGAAAACAAAAAAAGGGGGTTTGAATTAGGAAAGGAGGAAGTCAAATTGTCTCTATTTGCAGAGGACATGATTGTATATTTAGAAGACCCCATTGTCTCAGCCCCAAATCTCCTGAAACTGATAAGCAACATCAGCAAAGTCTCAGGATACAAAATCAGTGTGCAGAAATCACAAGCATTCCTATACACTGATAACAGACAGACAGAGAACCAAATCAAGCAAAGCACACTACCACATGTGTACGTATGCAACTATCTTGCATGTTCTGCATATGTGCCCCAAAACCTAAAATGCAATAAAAAAAGAGTGAACTCCCATTCACAGTTGCTACAAAGAGAATAAAATACTTAGGAATACAACTAACAAAGTATGTAAAGGACCTCTTCAAGGAGAATTACAAACCACTGCTCAAGGAAATAAGAAAGGACACAAACAGATAGGAAAACATTCCATGTTCATGGATAGGAAAAATTAATATCATGAAAATGGCCATACTGCTCAAAGTAATTTATAGATTCAATGCTAGCCCCATCAAGCTACCATTGACCTTATTCACGGAACTAGAAAAAGCCACTTTAAACTTCATATGGAACCAAAAGAGAGCCCATATAGCCAAGACAATCCTAAGCAAAAAGAACAAAGCTGGAGGCATCATGCTGCCTGACTTCAAACGATACTAGAAGGCTACAGTAATCAAAACAGCATGGTACTGGTACCAAAACAGATATATAGACCAATGGAACATAACAGAGAACTTGGAGGCAACGCAACACATCTACAATGATCTGATCTTTGACAAACTTGACAAAAGACAAGCAACAAGGAAAGAATTCCATTTAATAAATGGTGTTGGGAAAACTGGCTTGTGGTGTGCATAAAGCAGAAATTGGACCCCTTCCAGACACCTTACACTAAAATTAACTCCAGATGGATTAAAGATTTAAACATAAGACCTAACATCATAAAAACCCTGGAGGAAAACCTAAGCAAAAACCATTTAGGACATAGGCATAGGCAATGACTTCATGACTAAAACACCAAAAGCAATGGCAACAAAAGCCAAAATAGACAAATGGAATCTAATTAAACTTCAGAGCTTCTATACAGCAAAGGAAACAATCATTAGTGTGAACTGGCAACCAACAGAATGGGGAAAAAAATTTGCAATCTACCCATCTGTTAAAGGGCTAATATCCAGAATCTACAAAGAACTAAAACAGATTTACAAGAAAAAAAGAAAAACAACCCCATTCAAAAGTAGATGAAGGATATAAACAGACACTTTTCAAAGGAAGACATATATGAGGCCAACAAACATATGAAAAAATGCTCATCACCACTAGTCATTAAAAAAAATGCAAATCAAAACCACATTGAGATATCTCATGCCAGTTAGAATGACAATCATTAAAAAAATCTGGAGACAACAGACACTGGAGAGGATGTGGAGAAATAGGAACACTTTTGCACTGTTGGTGAGAGTGTAAATCAGTTCAACCACTGCAGAAGACAGTGTGACAATTCCTCAAGGATCTAGAAATAGAAATTCCATTTGACCCAGCAACCCCATTACTGGGTATATACCCAAAAGATTATAAATCATTCTACTATAAAGACACATGCACATGTATGTTCATTGCAGCACTGTTTACAATAGCAAAGACCTGGAACCAACCCAAATGCCTATCAATGATAGATTGGACAAAGAAAATGTGGCACATATACACCATGGAATACTATGCAGCCATAAAAAATGATGAGTTCATGTCCTTTGTAGGGACATGGATGAAACTGGAAACCATCATTCTCAGCAAACTGACACAAGAACAGAAAATCAAACACTGCATGTTCTCACTTATAGGCAGATGTTGAGCAATGAGAATACATGGACACAGAGAGGCAAGCATCACACACTGGGGTCAGTTGCGGGGGGCTAGGGGAGGAAAAGTGGAGGGGTAGGGATGGACAACATGGGAAGAAATGCCAAATATAGATGATGGGGGGATGGAGGCAGCAAAACACCTTGCCATGTATGTACCTATGCAACCACTCTGCATGATCTGCACATGTACCCCAGAACCTAAAGGACAATTAATAAAAAAATACTATCATACTGGTCTTTAACTAGATAAAAAAAGACAAAGAAAATATTTAGGATAAAGCATTAACAGCAGAATGGAAGCATAATAACATCAAAAAGTTTTCACTGATGTTTAACATTGCATAGAATCTAAAAATATTTCTGAGCATTTAATGTTTTATCTCAAAGGATAATTTACCAAGTCAAACATATCCAATATGTATTTTTTAAGAGAATTAGGAATACAATATATAAATATATTCTCATTCAAAATTGTAATAAAACACATAAAATTATTAGAAGGAGTGAAATAACAATAGCTTTAATCAAGCACCATAATCTTTTCTGTGAGATATTTTTATATACTCGATTTGAACTTAGAGTTAGTGAGAACAAGTTAAATTTATTTTCAAGTATGACTTTATCTTTCATATCCTGAAGAAATACTATCTTAACTTGGATTTAGTCTCATAATCTTGGCCCTTGGGTCCACTTATAAATGTAAAACTAAACTCTAAGGAAGATAAATTATTTTTCAGGAGTAAGCTGTAAAATATTCAGTCTCCACTTATTATTGTTTTAGAGACCTGACCCAAAATTAGTACATTATCATCAAAGTTTGCTTAGCTGTGGCTCTCAGTTCAGCTTTCTCATTATTATTTTTAAATAAATAGGTTTTATATTCAAATATGTATAAATCATTTGCATCTGATTCATTCAAAGTATATATTATTCAAAGGTATGTTCATGGGTACAAGCTCAAGAATCATTTGATTTGGTACAGACATGCCATTGAACCTGGATTTTCTTTTTGCAAAATTGAACCGGAGAACTTTAGTTCATTTTCCCAGATTGTACTGCTAGTGTGTGTTGTAGATTAGTGCTTGCATCTTTCTTACCAGGAATAGCAAGAGGCAGGCTGCCCTGAATAGCTTTCCCACGTTCTGATGATGCAGGACTGTGTGCAGCCAGGAAGAACCATCCAGTGGAAACACATTACCTGCAGAAGGGAGGAATGACACCCCTCACCGTTAGAGAAACCCTCACAGATCTGCTCTCAAAGGCCCACCACTGAACAAACACATTGCCTGATGCCTTCCTGTTGCTAAGCAGCAGCTCCTCCCTGATCTCAGAGTCTATTCCTTATTTGCAAGGGACTCAAAAGCACATTAGTCCAGCTGGTAAGCCCATTTATGTGAATGTGAATTCCATGTCTTCCTTGCCCCACTGATTGTACTCTATCCTTTATCTTCAATCCTACTTCTCCCCAAGGTCTTTTCCCTTAAGTTACTAAGTTACAGGGATGCCTAAGTTTTCTTCTTACAAACCTAGAGGAAGGAAAACCACAAGCTTCTTCCCTGGCTTTAACCTCCTAGAGTACTGGCTGCCTACCCAGCATGTATTACTCACTTCTGCCTGCCTAAAGGAATCTGTGTTGTTAACTTATTTTATATTTATTTATTTCAGCAAATCCCCACCTATGTTCTATCATAGCCTCATAACATAGCAGACCTGACTTTCTCTCTAGCTTTAAGAGTAGAGCTCACATTAGTCCTAGTCAGTGGTTCTCTATTTTATCTGCACATTAGATTGACCTGGTAGAAATTTCTAAAAAAATATAGATGCCTGGGCCTCAACTTAGACCAATTAAATCAAGAGTTTGGTGGAACCTAAATACTAGTAGCTTTTTTTTTTTGTTTGTTTAGATAAAGTCTCACTCTGTTGCCCAGTCTGGAGTGCAGTGTTGCCATCTCGGCTCACTGCAACCTCTGTCTCTCAGGTTCGAGCAATTCTCCTGCCTCAGCCTCCCAAGCAGCTGGGATCACAGGTGCATGCCAGCATGACTGGCTAATTTTTTTATATTTTTAACAGAGATGGGGTTTTACCATGTTGGCCAGGCTGGTCTTGAACTCCTGACTTCAGGTGATCCACCGACTTCAGCCTCCCAAAGTGCTAGGATTACAGGCCTGAGCCATCATGCCCGGCCAATACTAGTAATTTTTACAAGTTTCCCTAGTTATTCTAATGAACTAAGCTGGCTGTGTTGACCTCATCTGTCCCAGCATTTGGTCAGGATTGCAGGTTTAAGCTGGGCATGGGTATTCCCAGCACCTCTTATTGGTCTAAGAATGAGAATAGGAACTAAATTGGCTAAATTGAACCAAAGGGAAGGCTTTCATTGTACAGCTGGGAGTTGGGTGCCCTTAAATGACAGGGTGTCCTCCAGATGATGAGGAGACAGACTGCCCTAGTGGCTGCTCACCACTATCAGGCAACTATGAGGAAGCTGATGTAGCCATGCCCAGATGGGCACGAGGAGGAGATTATCCCATAGACTGAGACAAGACCCTTGCCATGTCCTCCCAAGTCACCTACCGCTGGTCTTCTCACTATGCAAGAAGATGTTTTCTCATCCCTCAAGCTCTGTTGAGTAGGGGCATCCACTGCCTGGAGCCTAAAGTATCCTGAAGCACCTTCTTCCCCTCATTGCTTCCTTCTCACTAGCAACCTTCCCCTAAGGAGTGTTTGGTGTCATTGGCATTCCCCTTCCTCACTTCCAACCCTGGGTGCTGCCATTGGTTTCGATCTGCAGCACTGGACTGACCCACTTTTGGTAAAATGGTTCATCATTTCCTTTTAGTTCCCATGTGAATCCTGTCTCAATCTTTTTGTCACAGCCCCCAGCATCCTGGCCATACAGACAACCACAGGTTCTGTCATTGATCTTACAGGGGAGGGTTATTTAGCCTACAACACCCTTCCCTTCTCTCTTATTTCTTGCTACATTAAATAATCTTTGTCTTTAAGATTTAGCTCAGATGTCCACATCCTCTGGGAAACTCCTTTATCCTCCCAGAGCCACCATGGAGTTTCTCCTGTATGTGCAGCATCACAGATGGCATATATGTTTGTGATCTATAGCATATATATATATATATATATATATATATATATATATATATATATATATATATATATATATAATGTCTGTGTCCCTGACTCCTGGATGGACAGGAGGGGAACCACTTGAGGAAGAGGCCACAGCAGCCATATCTGTACCATCAATATTGTCACAATACTTGATGCATTGATGACTGTTATGGTTTGAATTGTGTCCCCACAAAAGATGAAGTCTTGACTTCCAGTACCTTAGAAGATGACCTCGTTTTTTTTTTGAAATAGGGTCTTTGTAGATGATAGGTTAAGATGGACTCATTAGGGTGACCCTAATCCAGTATGACTGGTGTCCTTATATAAAGGACCCAGATGCCCTGTGACTATGGAAGTGATGCAGCCACACTAGAGCTACTCGGAACTAGGAGTCTGACCCCTTCCCAGCACCCTCAGCAGGAGTGTGGCCCCACCTGCACCTTAATTTTGTCCTCCTGGCCTCCAGAACTGTAAGGGCACAAATTTCTAAGTCACTCAGTCTGCATTTTGTTATGGTGAGGAATCCATGTGTCTCCTGGATGACTGAGTGGAGGAAAGAATGGGGAAACCAAGCCTTAGCCACAAGAATGCCACTCTAACCCCAGCTCCAGTTATATGCACAGGGTGGGTAGGCACATTTGGGTGGGGTGTCGTATTAGTTAGGGTTCTCCAGAGCATGAGAGCCTATAAGAAATGTTTCCATATACGTCTCTAGCAGTATCACGTATCTATATTTATATCGATTTAGAAAGAGATTTATTACAAGGAATTGGATCATACAAATATGGACACTGAGAAGTCCCAGGATCTGTCACATGTACGCTGGAGACCCGGGAAAGCCAGGAGTATAGTTCAAAGGCCTGAGAGCCGGACAGCCCATGGCATAGATTCTAGGCAGAGTCTGTAGGCCTGAGATCTGGGAGCACTGAGAGCCAGAAAGAGCAGATGTCCCAGCTCAAGCTGCCAGGCAGAAAGGTCTCACCCTTTCACTGCCATGTTGTCCTGCTCAGGCTGGTGGTGCATGGCTGAAGGCACACCCACAGTTGGAGGCCATCTGCTTTCCTCCGTCCACCAACTGAAAGCCAGTCTCTCCTGGGGAACCTTCCCAGACACACCTGGAAAGGTTAAGTCAGGGATCTATCTGGGCATCCTGGGGCTCACCTAAGTGGACATACAAAATTAACCATTATGGGCATGCTCTGAGATTCCAATCTAGCCCATCCTTCCTCAAAAATAAATGTTGGATGTGACTTTTTACATGACTTAAGATGCTTCATTTTTACTTAAGAAAATTATCTCTGAATCCAGCCATTAAAAATAGGGATTAATTCTAAGAAATGTGTCATCAGGCGATTTCATGGGTATGTGAACATCATAGCATGTACTTATACACACCTAGATGGTAGAGCCTCCCCTGCAGCTAGCCTGTGGCGCCTAGGCCATAAATCTGTGTGGGATGTGACTGTGCTGAATGCTGTAGACCATTGTAATGCAGTGATAAGTACTTGTGTGTCTAAATATATCTCAACATAGAAAAGGTCAAGTAGAAATATAGCATTATATTATATATATATATATATTTTTGAGACAGTCTCGCTCTTATGCTCAAGCTGGAGTGCAGTGGTGCAATCTCAGCTCATTGCAACCTCCTCCCACCAGGTTCAAGCAATTCTCCTGCCTCAGCCTCTTGAATAGCTGCGATTACAGGTGCCTGCCACCACACTCAGCTAAGTTTTGTATTTTTAGTTGAGTTGGGGTTTCACCATGTTGGTTAGGCTGCTCTTGAACTCTTGACCTCATGATCTGCACACCTCATCCTCCCAAAGTGCTGGGATTACAGGCGTGAGCCACTGCGCCTGGCCACAGCATTATATTCTTATGTGGTCCGTTATTGACCAAGATGTCATTATGTACTGCATGATCGTGTCCATTTTGTATAGACTTCTTATTGTCTTCTCTTTTAACAAACCTTGGACTTTTCTGAAATGCTTGCACCCTTATAAGCAATTGCATGTTTAAAATCTATTTCTAGGTAATTATTTGCTTCACTGTCTTTTCCATTTCAAATCCTCTTGGTTCACTGAAGGTAATTCAGGTTTTCCCTCTGCTCCTGACAATGCTTTGCTACACCTTTTCCTGTGCTTTCAACACATACTGAACTTAGAATTTTTGGCAGAAATGATAAAATTGTGGTTAAAGTTTCTTTCAGTAGCAAAGTGAAATGGAGTCTTATTGATTTCTTCCAATATCAAGGATTTTGCACACATATAAAATTGGTTTACACTCTTACATAATGGATGGACATGTATCAACTAATTGCTTCAGAAATGTAAATATTAGCTATTCTTTCTTAGACACCACTACTCACATTTCTAATGGGCCTGTTTGACCACTGTATTTCCTTTATTGGTGTGCAAGACTTAGAAACAACTTTTTATCTTATCCTCATTTAACTTGTGTGCTTTCAAGTGTCTTTGGCATGGGAAACACCATGACTTTGGGAGCTAAGGTGACTCTCGTTGGCACAATATGCAGAGTACAAGGAAGAACCCCAGGTGTTTGACAGAAACTTCCCATCAGTGAAGCGAAAGTGGATACATGTGACCTCCCATCCTAGCTGCGTTTGGCTGGACTGTGGACCTCAGAAGGAAACTGAGCAGGGTGGGACTTTACTTCTGTTCTGGTGCCTCAAGGTTTCAAGTTTCCCTCTTTCAACACTGGAAATGATGGTAACAACACCTCAACATAAGGAATTGAAGATCAAGTCTGATGAGACACTTCTTTTGAAGACACCAATAACTGTAGCGATCCCCTGGGACACCTCAAGAGACAGTGTAAGACATCCCTGAATGACCATGTCATGCAGAGCAGGAGTTGAGACGATTATCAACCAATGCCTGTCTTCCACTGGCTGGGGAGGTGAGGAAGTGCCCCTGGCGGTGCATCATCACCCCTGTCCCCCTGCATGAGCTGGCAGGCCTCTGTGGCCAGGAAAACCTCTCAGGCAGAGAGGCATAGGACAGGGGGAGAATGTGGAAACTGCCCACCAAGATGCAGGTGACATCCATGGTCAGGGGAGGGACCTGGGTAGGTGCTGGTCATATCTGCCCCCACAGTGAAGAAGGAGAGCCCATCAGAAGCGGGAAAGGATGGGATAGATGTACCATGTGCCCTCTGAATGGTGGGAGTTAGTTGCTGAACCCACTGAGCTGAGTTCACATGGCTAGACCCTGCCTTAGATGTCCGAGTCCTGGCCAGGCAGAGCCTTCTTTTGCTTGCTTAGTCCAGTTCAGTTGGATTTCTGTTCTTCACACCCAATAGTCTGATCGGGAAGAACATTGTTAAAATTTCATGCTCTCAAACATTTATTCATAAAACTTGACTGAGTGCTGACTATGTGCAGGCCACTGATGGGGAAACAAACATTGATAAAATACAGGAATTGTCTGGAGTTGCCTGTAGAGCTGTTTAAACTCAAGACTGCTATTAATCCTACAAAAAAGGATGAGATTTTAAAATACAAAGAAATTATTTGACATGTGTTTGAAATTCAGATGTATATATTAGCTTCCTTGAAAAGGAGCACACCTAGAACAGAGTGTATTTATTGCTCAACAGAGAGTACAGTGACACTGATTCCTGCCTGGTTCAGAGTGGTCTCTGGATGCAGGCTCTGTGCCACCTTCTGTCACCCTATATGGAAGGTTCTTAGAAGCATGTTTTTTCCCGCCTGTTATTAAGCTTGACTTTCTGTGTCTGGGTGAATTGACCCTGAAATTAACCAAGAGGAATATTCTGATTTTGATATTTTTATCCCTTCTTTCACCATACGCCCAGAAATTATTAAGTTTCACCAAGAAAGGTAATATGTCTTTTGGACATATGTTCACCTTTCTCTAGAAACATTGTTCTAAATATTTAGTCTAAAATATGTTTGCTGCAGTTTAAATAAATTTTAATTTCTTAATTTTTCATTTTCTTTTGAGATGGATCTCACTGTATCCTGCAGGCTGGAGCACAGAGGCACAATCATGTTTCATTACAGCCTCGAACTCCTAGGCTCAAGTTTTCCTTCCACCTCAGCCTCCTGAGTAGCTGGGACTATGCCCGACAATTTTTAAATTTTTCATTATAGAGACAGAGTCTTGCCATGTTGCCCAGGATGAGTTTCTGTTTTTAATTATCTCTCTGGATGGGGACCCCTGAGAAGTAGCATTCTGAAAGGATTCCCACTCTGGAGCCCCTCCCATCTTTACACATTTAACTGAAACAGAAGCCCAGAATTGGAAACAAAATGACATCTGCTTGACTAAGGATGCAGTAATACAAATCCCACACTGCTTTCAGGGTGGATTGCTTCAATGAGAGGTGCATTGCTGGCTGGGATTTAGAGAATTCTGTTGCAGACTCAGGCTGGGTGCCACAGCTGCTCTCCAGCCTGCCCAGTCACGGCCAGGTATTGCCTTATTGACTCATTCCATGTGCCCAGGTCTCTCTACTATGAGAAAATGTTCATACTTTGTAAACTATATAAAATGTTAATTAAAGTTTTAGTGAATGTATTTTTTCATATGCATAGGTAATGTCATGGAGCATAGACCTGCAGATCATTCACCTCTGCAGATCTGGAGAATGAGCATCCATGTCAGCAAAATACCTTGTAGCTATGGTCAGAAGCAGCTTGGTTGCTAGCTCTCTCTGCCCACTCCCTTTGGTCATCTGCTGTGATGGGAATTCTTCCAGACAGCTATGACAGTTACTTATGTTACCTTCCCCTGCTCACCATAGCTCCATTTGCTTTATCTTCAGAGAAGCTTCAGAACTTCACTGCTATTTATGGCACCACTGCAGGTTGAGACACCAGTGTACCATGCTTCTTTCCTTTGTTCCCCCCAGTCCAACAACCTGAGTGTCTTTCTGGAACTTCAGGCCACACCATGAGACCCACTGTCTCAGAGACCATCTATGTTAGTCCATTTTCATGCTGTTATAAAAAATTGCCTGAGACCAGATAATTTATAAAGGAAGGAGGTTTAATTAACTCACGGTTCAGCATGGCTGGGGAGGCCTCAGGAAACTTAAAATCACGGCAGAAAGGAAAGCAAAGGTGTCCTTCTTCACAGGGCAGCAGGAGAGAGAAGTGTTAGAGCAAAGTGGGGAAAGCCCCTTATAAAACCATTAGATCTCATGAGAATTCACTCGCGATCATGAGAACAGCATGGGGAAACTGCCACCATTATCTAATCACCTCTCATGAGGTCCCTCCCCAAAACGTGGGGATTACAATTCAGATTATAAAGTTCAAGATGAGATTTTGGTGGCAACACAGAACTAGATAATATTGCCATCCAAATTTCTTACAGTGCCTCCAGGCTCCCCAGGGCTTCCACACTGAAGGCTCTGTGGCCCTTCCTCCTACCACTCATTCATTTTACTTCAAGGAAAGTGGCCTTTCTAAGGTGCTCAGACATCCTACCACACATGGGCCTCAGGACACTGCTCTGTCCCCTCTCTAGAATCTGCAGGCCCTCCCTTGAGGACTGAGCTGAGTTTTAGCTCAGAGATGCCTTTCATGACTACCTTATTCAGAATCAAAACCCCACCTCTGCTATCCAACATACCTGCTTCAGTCTTCTCCAAAACATATCTATTATGTAATTTTCTATATGTTTTACTTATTTATTTTGTCTATTGCCTGTTTCCCCTTGCCTGAATGCAGAGCTGCTCAAGGCATTGGAAGCCCACCCCTTGCATCAGTGTGGTCTGGTTGTGAGACATGGAATCATGGGAGATTATTTTGGGGCTTTAAGATTTAATGGCTGTTGGGCTGGGTTTCAGACTTGCATGGGGCCTGTAGCCCCTTTCTTTTGTCTGATTTATCCATTTTGGAAATGAAGTATTTAACCAATACCTATATACCTATATTCCTATTGTGTCTTAAAAGTAACTAACTTGTTTTTGACTTACAGGCTCAGAGACGGAAGATACTGCTTTGTCTCAGATGAGACATTGGGCTTTGGACTTTCCAGTTAATGCTGGGTAAGTTCAGACTTTGGGGGACTGTTGGGAAGGCATGATTGAATTTTGCAATGTTAGAAAAACATGAGATTTGGGAGAGGCCAAGGGTGGAATGAAATGGTTTAGGTTTGTGTTGCCACCCAAATTTCATGTCCAATTGTAATCCCTAATGTCGGAGGTGGTGCCTGGTGGGAGGTGATTGGATTGAGTGAACAGATTTCCCCTTTGACACTGTTCTCGTGATAGTGAGTGAGTTACCATGGGATCTCGTTGTTTGAAAGTGTGTAGCACCTCCCCAGCTCTGTGTTCTTTGTGCTCCAGCTATGTAAGATTTGCCTATTTCCGCTTTGCTTTTCTGTCATGACTGTTTCCTGATGCCCCGAAGCCATCTTGCTTCCTGTGTAGCCTGTAGAACCATAAGCCAGTTAAATCTACTTTTTTTATACATTACCCAGTCTCAGGTATTTCTTTGTAGCAGTGTGAGAATGGACTAATACATTCTCCTTCTCAAGAGAGCAAGAGGTCTCATCGTCTGACTTCTTAACCTCATTTCCTTCTCCTAAATCTTTATTGTAAAAACCTTGACTGCTGCCGTGCCATCTACCTTATGTTCCATCTCTACACTCAATCCTCAGGTTCCCCCTTTCTAGTTATCTACAGGCATAGACAATAAAATTCCATATATTGTAGGGTTGAAATTCTTGTCATTGTTATGAAGATATTCATAAATACATTGCTACATACTAGAATTTTGCATAATGGCAAAATGTGGTTGTAGATTTCAGTTGAATATAAAAATTAAAGTATAAAAACCCATAAATTCTGAACACAGTTAATAATCATTATAAAAGATCAAAGAGATAAAGTCATCACATTTTAATAGATTTTTAAAGGTGAATTATTTAATGTAATCTGTTGATCATTTTTCTCCAATAAATTCCATACTTCTCTATTCTTCCATTTTCATTCTGCTGTGTGACCTTCCTCTTACCTGCTTTCTCTTGCCTTACTTTCTTCCCCCAGAGTATCTATCATCTTCCAACATATATAATTTACCTACTTATTTTCTACTCTCTTTCTGCTAGAATGTAAGCTTCCTGAGAACATGGTATTTGCTTGTTTGTTTATTTGTTTGTTTTACTTACTGATGTACTCAGATGCCTTGCTGTGTGCCTGGCATGTGAAAATGTGGTATTTTATAAATATTTGATAAATGCATTAATTAGTTGTCAAAGTGTGTTTGTTCATTATTTACAATAACACTTTTTGCTTAAGCTAAAGTGATCTTGTAACCTTAATAAAATCAAATTAAAAAACATTCTGTGATTTATCAACAACTAGTCTGCTAATACAGGGACTTAAGAGGGTGCCAAAATGCAGAAGCTTCAGATAAGATTTTTTGGAAGGGTTACTTAGGTTTTTTTTCTAGTATACTTAATTACAAACTCTTAAAATATATTGAATAAAATATAGTGAAATGTGCAACTAATTTTTTTCCTAGTAAAAAGGTTTAATTTAAGCAAGTTTGAGTGATTTAAAAATTATAGAATATTTTCTAATTAAAAGAACATGTTGCAGAATTTCTTAGATTACTTCAATATGTTCATGAAAATGAACATACATGGCATATGATTAAATACTATGAAAAGATTGAATAAGGAAGGAAAAATACTGGAATGAAATAAAAGGTAATCAATATAAGAAAAGAACAATTTCGACGGATGGGATCCAAGATGGCCGATCGCTAACATCCCGAGATTGCAGCTCTCAGGGAAGGCGCGGAGAACTAGAGGACGCCACACTTTCAGACAAAATCTGGTTGCTCACGGAGCAGAAGATCCCCCAGTGGAGGAAACACACGGGTCGCCAGCGTGACTCTCGTGGCCGGTGCAGCGGTTCCGCCCGCACCTCTCGGTGCAGAGTAAACACATTTGGAGGACCGGCCCGGGCCCCCAGCACAATACCAGAGCCCAGCGCAGCGGCAGTGACGGCACCTCGGTGCGGCAGCGCTCGGTGCAGAGTAAACGGGTCAGGTTCCCCTTCTGACCGAGGTTTGGAGCCCCAGGAAGGCAGAGTCACCTACTATGGACACAAGAAGGAAGCCTGGGCAGAAAAGCACCATCAGTCTTAACGCCGCTGCTCTGGCCCTGGGAACTAACAACCTGGACGTCCACTCAAGAGACCTAATCTGAAAGTTGGTAATTTCAAAAACGGCAGGAGGATAAATTTACAATGATGGGAAGAAACCAGCGTAAAAAAGCTGAGAATACTCAAAGTCAGAACGCCTCTCCCTCTAAAGATGATCACAGTTCCACATCAACAATGGAACAAGGCTTGATGGAGAACGAGCGCCTCCTGATGACAGAATCACGCTTCAAGGAACGGATAATAACAAACTTCCGTGAGTTAAAAGAACATGTTGTAGCCCAACGTAAAGAAACTAGGAACTTTGAAAAAAAGTTTGAGGAAATCCTATTGAGAATAGACAACTTAGAGAGGAGTATGAGTGAATTAATGGAACTGAACAATACAATACAGGAACTCTGAGAAGTATGCACAGGTTTAAACACTCGAATTGTTCAAGCAGAAGAAAGGATAACAGAGGTCAAAGTCCAACTTAATGAAAGAAAACAAGAAGACAAGATTAGAGATAAAAGGATAAAAAGGAATGAGCAAAGTCTCCAAGAAATGTGGGACTATGTGAAAAGAACAAATTTACGTTTGATAGGTGTACCTGAATGCGACAGAGAGAATGAATCCAAGCTGGAAAATACCCTTCAGGATATTATTCAGGAAAATTTTCCTAAACTAGCAAAGCAGGTCAACATTCAACCCCAGGTAATACAGAGAACACCACAAAGATATTCCTCAAGAAGAGCAACCCCAAGGCACATAATCGTTAGATTCACCAGGGTTGAAACGAAGGAGAAAATACTAAGGGCAGCCAGAGAGAAAGGTCATGTTACCCACAAAGGCAAGCCTATCAGACTTACAGCAGATCTCTTGGCAGAAACTCTACAGGCCAGAAGAGAGTGGGGGCCAATATTCAACATCCTCAAAGAACAGAACCTTCAGCCCAGAATTTCATATCCAGCCAAACTAAGCTTCACAACTGAAGGAAAAATAAAATCTTTTATGAACAAGCAAGAACTCAGAGATTTTATTAACACCAGGCCTGCTTTACAAGAGCTTCTGAAAGAAGCATTACACACAGAAAGAAACAACCAGTATTAGCCTTTCTAAAAATACACCATAAAGTAAAGAGCACCAACATAAAGAAGAATTTATACCAACGAATGGATAAAACAGCCGGTCAACATCAAATGGCAGTAACACTAAATATAAATTGACTAAATCCCCCAATCAAAAGACACAGCCAAAACCCAACGGCATGTTACCTCCAGACCTGTTTCACATGCAAGGATACACAAAGACTCAAAACAAAGGGTTGGAGAAAGATTTACCAACCAAATGGAGAGCAAAAATAAATAATAAATAAATAAAAAGCAGGAGTTGCAATTCTCATATCGGATAAAATAGATTTTAAAGCAACAAAGATACAGTGGTAAAAGGATCAATGCAACAACAAGAGCTAATGATCCTAACACCCAGATACGAGACTTAGATTCAATGAGACAGAAAATTAATAAGGATATCAAGGACTCGAACTCAGATCCGGAACAAGTAAACTTAATAAATATTTATAGAGATCTCCACTTCAAATACACAAAGTATACATTCTTGTCAATACCACATCACACCTACCCATAAGTTTAAATGAAACATTAATTGGCCATTATTAATACCCATTTTTTTTTTCAAAATAAAGCAATATTTCCATTTACTCTCCCTCTTTTTCTTCCTCTTTCTTCCTCTCCTTTACTTATTTTTTTTTCTTTCCTTCTCTCAAAAAAAAAGAAATCAACTTGTAAACCTCTAGATCCAGGTCAGCAATGTCTCTCTCATTGCTTGATTTCCTTCCTTCCCTTCCCTCCCTCCCTCCCTCCATGCTTCCTCCCTTCCTTCCTTCCTTCATCCCTTCCTTCCTCCCTACCGTCCTTCTTCCCTCCCTTCCTGCCTTCCTCCCCCCACCAAAAAAAAAAAAAAGAACAATTTCAATTAAACTCCAGACACATTTACTGATACCTACTATGTGGAAAGCGCTGTATTCATGCCTGTGGAGAATATACAGGTGGAGAATGTGAGGTAGAATGAAATAGTCTGTTCTTTAGGTGTCTTGAGTCTTAGAAGTTGAAATGGCATACACATTTTATGTGAAAGTGCCAAGAGAGGAAACTTCTCAATGTTCATGGCATTAAGAAATTTATGGATATTTGGGAGACAATCTGAGAGCAAGAACAACAATGATAAATAATTGAAATGAGGATAATATGGCAAAAAATACTTATTATATTCCATCATGCACAGTTTCTGATATAAAATCTTCTATAATTCTTAATGTTGTTTTTCTGTAGGTTATGAGTCCTGTTTTTTGGTATCCTTTAAGATTTATGTCTGATTTTTAGCAGTTCGAAGATGATATGTTAAAGTTCACGTGTGTCTTATAATTTTTGATTAAATGCTGAACATCATTTGTAGACCACTAAAAACTGAGGTAAATGGTATCAATGCTTGTAAATGGTCCACCCTTTTCACCTAAGAGGCTTTTAGTATGGACTATGGAGTCAATCTGGCTAGTAGCTGAGCTGGATTTAGGTTTTGTTGTGGTTCTGGTTAAATTCATTGCACCACCAGTTTCAAATTCCTCTACCGTTACCCTGTGCTTATGGTGGTGGTTGGTATGCTGAAGGGCTTTTCTCAGTGTTTCTTCCCCATCATCAGCTTTCAGTCTTTCCTTTAACCTTATGTCTTTTTTAAAAATTTAATTAATTAGTTAATTTTAAAAAAATTTTACTTCAGGTGTAAACTATATCCAGCATTTCTCCCCATGTTATTCCTCCCCACCCTTGTATGTGGGAGGGGAAAGGGTATTATTGGTTTCCCATGGCTGCTGTAACAAATTGCCACAAACTGGTACCCAAAAACAACAGAAATTTATTCTCTCCCAGTTCTGGAGACTAGATAAGTCAGCATGTCAGCACAGTCATATTTCTTCCATATCTCCTGGGAAGACCCCTCCCTGCCTCTTCTGGCTTCTTATAGCCCCAGGCATTCCTTGGCCTGTGACAGCATCATTCCAGTCTCTGTCTCCACCTTCATGTGGCTGTCTTCCACGTCTTTGTGTCCTCACAAGATATGCTCCACTCTGTGTCTGCATCCAAATTTTCCTCATCTTAGACAGACACCTGTCATTGGATTAGAGCTCACTTGAATGCAGTAACCTCAAGTTGATCACATCTCCAAAGATCCTATTTCTGAGTGAGGTCACATTCAAATGTACTGGGGTTAGGGCTTAAATATGTCTTTTTGGAAGATATGAACATCTCTCTCCATGTTCTTGTCCATGTTTCAGTGATAGACTGTGTCATTTGTTTCTCAGGGCTTGCTAGCCTGGTGATAGAGACAGGGGCCAGGCATCCCTCTGTTGCCCTGGACTAGCCTCAGCCTTAGGTAGGTCCCATGTGTGAGTTCTCACAGGATTTGATGGTTGTATAAGCATCCAGCATTTCCTCTGGGTGTACTCATTCTCTTTCTTGCCACCTTGTAAAGAGGCACCATCTGCTATGATTGTAAGTTTCCTGAGGCCTCCCCAGCCATGCAGAACTGTGAGTCAATTAAACCTCTTTTCTTTATAAATTACGTAGTCTAGGATATTTCTTCATAGCATTGTGAGAATAGACTAATACAACAACTTCGGCTTTTTAAAATTTATTTAGAATGATTGAATTGACTGATGGTTTTGGATCTGAGAACAAACGCAAAAATCATTTTTCAGCTGCTCCTTGGCTCAAAATGTCAGTCATTTAAACTTTCATGTAGATATTATATTTTAACCATTCTAAACATCATTGCAGACTAGTTTTTCTCCCTCCACAACCCTTGTTTTCTATTTATCTATGGAATACTAAAAAAAGAAAAAAAATTCCAGGACAAGTAATTAAATTAACATTATGCATTTTATTTGTCTTCTCTTGTACCGCAGATTTTAAAATCTTCTATTTTCATAATGCCTCAACATCACCACATGCAAGCTGTAAGCACCAGGCCCAGGAGACCAGGTGCATGAATGGGACAAAACTGGTCACTGTCATAGCCTTCCCTTCTGGTCTTCCTCTGGCTGTGACCTAGTGACTCTCAAACACACCAGTAAAATCCCTTCAAGCCTTTTGCTTGTGTGCTTCACCCTGCCCCCCATTAAATACCCTTATGTGTGTTTCCCATGCACCTGGTTGGGCTCAGTTTCCCACCTGCCTGGTCGGGCTCGCTCCCTGTAGTTTTTATGTGGCTCCCTAGGTGTTACCCCACCTCTGTCTCTAGGACCATGAGTCTAGTAGGTCCTTAAATTTCATATGTCTCTCCAGAGTTGATTTTCACAGCTTTCTTTCCTGAAAGACCTCCCAAAGGCTAACTCACATTAATAATTTTCCTCTCTTTAGAGTCATTAGAATATCTGACCATATGCTCTGTCGAGACCCTGACCTGAATAAGTGTTGGGGGACAACTTTACAGTTGTCATCAGTAAGGAACCTAGGAGTGTGTTGATATTCCAGAGAACTTCATCAGCCTAAATATGGCATTTTTCACTGAGAAAGTGCTCATGAGCTTGTATCTAGAGTTTCCTCATTTCTTGGTGAGTTTATAGGTACAAAAGACCCTCAAACACAGGCCAATGACTTCTCATTGATCAGCTTGCTTTAGAGGAGATGGGGTCCATCTGGGCAGGAAGTCAAGCAAAGACGCTAGTGATAATGCCGCCAGGGAGGCTAGAATTAAGTCTTATAGAGAATATTGTATCACTTCCTTCTCTTGGAGTAGAAAAAATGTAGCAAAATCTAGAAGAATTGGTACTAAGCTTGCAGGTTTAACATGCTCTTTAGTTGGAGCTTGTATTATGTTCCCTTGATTTGTGGACTTGGTTGTTTACCTTCTTTGCTGACAAAGTAAGAGTTCTTTGAATGCTCTTTCTGAGAGTGGTTCACTGGCTACTTGCATCACTATCTTTTCTGGATTTTGGAAAATTCAGATTCCCTCTTCTTAGTCCAAAGTTACTGAATCAGTTTCTGATGGTATGGTCTGGGAATCTGTGCATTTCATCTGCTTTCCAAATGAGAATGTCTTCTTCATATTTTTGGGCTTCTGTTCATATATTTTTTAATTAGGACATTAGACTGGAATCTAACTGGAAAGTTCTTATTTTCAGAACTTTCCCCATGTGATGTAGGTACAAGCCAAGGAAGGCCAATATGCCCCAGAAGCTCAAAGGGGCAAATAACAGAATCCCTCTTGAAGCCTCTGCTGTGAATACAGACTTGCCAGCTCCTTCATGTCAGGCTCTGGCTTCCAGAACCAGAAGGTAGGAATTTTCTGTTGTTTTAAACCAAGGTTGTGGAAATTCCTGGCAGTGCCACAGGGAGCCAATACACAGTGATTTTCACTGAATATTAAAAGCTAACTATTGGAGAAATTCTATTTTTATCAACTGGTGGATAATCTGGAGTTAGATTTACCCCTGTGCTATAAAAAATTGGACAGAATTATGAAATAACTACTTTCAGATATTCAACAACAGTGTGGTATGATGTCCCCTGAGAGAAAGAAATCAGCAAGATGCTCCTTAGAGCAGGGAGGGTGGTCACAGGTCAGTAACTTTACTGAGCTGAAGACCCAGTGACTGGTGGGGAGACAAAAGTTGCCAAAATTTGCAGGATACAGTACAGAATTGGGAGCTATGCAGAGAACCAGCTCCAGGAACGAACCTCAGGGACTCTTTGAGCTGGTGCTGAATGCCAATCTGCCCACGTGGGTAGTGTGGGATTCTGTGGAGCCACATGAAGAGCAGCAGCTGGGGAGCTGAAAGGGAAGTGCTTCTCATATCCCACACAGGGATGGGGCCGGGAGACAGCTAAACCTCCCTCAGCTGGAGTAAATCACTTTTGAATCCTTTAGCAACCACTTATACAGCAGTGACACCATAGAAGTAGGGCTAAATTGCCCAAAAGTAAAGACTACTCTAGAACTGACTTTCCTGAATCATATAATTTCAGAGGATCAACTGGGTTTACAATTGTCTGTTAAAATAAACAAAACAGAACAAAATATAACTACAAACAAATGAGGAAACAAAACACATCCAAAAGGGAGGAAACGCAATCCAAACACATAATAATGTTAACATTCACAATGTCCAGCATCCTATAGAAAGTCATCAGCATGTAAAGAAAGAGCAAACCGTGAACTAAACGAATAAAACCAGTTAACACGGGTCCAGAAATGACAAGGACCTTAAAATAGGTCTTACAAGTATTACAAACATGTTCATAAAATTAAAGCAAACATTGAGGAGAGAAATAAAAAGCATAAAAAGGAACCCAATGTTATTTCTAAAGTGGATTAAATGACAGCATAGTAAACAAAATGATACACTAGTAAACTTGATGGCAAGCAATAGAAAATATTGAAATAGAAGCACACACAGAAAAAGACTAAAACAAAATATCTTGATAGAACCTTAGTGTGGGACAATTGTAGTGAGCAGTCTAACTAACATTCAGAAAATTGAAGGATCAGAGGAAATGAGGGGGAAAAGATAGTTAAAGAAATAATGATAATAATTTGTTAAAATATTAGGAAAATCTGTCAATTCACAGATTTATGAAGCTAAAAACATTGTCTGACATAAATGAGGAAGAGAAAATCTTATGAGGAGCTGGTGGAAAAAAGACATAGACAGAGGACCAAATATATGAAGCATTACAGACTTAGCTGCAGAAAATATGCAAGCTGGAGACAATGAGCATCTTAAAAATGCTGATAATGCTGGGGAAACAACAACCCTGTCAATCTAGTATTCTATATGAAGTAAAAGTATTTTCAAGTAAAGACTGCAGAAAAACAAAAACAAAAGTACTTATTATCGCTCAGCTGCACCACATGAAATGTGGAAGGAAGTTCTTTGGGTCAAGAAAGTGACACTAGATGGAAATTGCTTCTATATAAAGGAACAAAGACCCCTGGAAATGGTGATGGTTTAGTTAAGTGAAAATCATTTTATTTTCTCTTGTATTTTCCACTTTAAGAGATAACTGACTGTTTAAAGCAAAAATACTAGCAATATATTGTGGAGTTTATCACGTTTGCAGAAGTTCAAAAGCACAAGAGCCCAGAGGATAGGAGGGAAATGGAAGCACATTGCATTAAGGCGCTTTTACACCGTGAGTGAAGTGGCATCATATTATCTGAAGGTAGACCGTGATTATGAAAGGTGTGTATTATATTCCATACAGACACCACTAAAAATGTAAAGCATAAAGGTAAAAAATACAAATCCCAGAAAGGCACAGAAAATAGCAAGACAGCGACAAAGAACATATGCGACAATTATAAAACAATAGCAGGATGGTAGGTATAAACCTGACTACACTGAAAAGGAAATTATAATTAATGTATATGACCCAAACATTCCAACTGAAAAACATAAAGTAGAGACAAGACTCAACCAAATGTCATCTACCAGGGACTCCCTTCAAAGACACAGGCATGGGAAGACGACATGCCATGCAAACACTATAAAAAGAAAGCTGCGAGTGTCCATGTTGATAAAGATAAAATAGACTTTTAAAGAAGGATTGTTGCTGGAGTTAATAACAAGCATTTAAGGATTCAGTTCCCAAGATGACATAACAATCCTAAATCTTTAAAAGAAAATGACAATCTATAGACTTAGAGGAGAAGACTCTCAACACAGATATCTCACAAAGGACTAATATTCACAACGTGTAAACAAGTCCAACGAATCAATAATAACAAGAAAACTTAGCAAATTCAATAATGGGCAAAGGATTTGAACAAATCTCATAAAAGGTAATATTGCAGGTATAGATATTGTATATATAAATTATATATATATATACACACATACATACATATAGTAGATACATACAGCCAATACACATATGCAAAGATGCTTCTCATTATTAACCAGGGAAATCCAAATTAAAATGACAGTGAGACATTAAAGCACACATACTTATCAGCTAAAATGATTTGGACTGATAGTACCAAGCGTTGGCATGGATAAGGTGGAACAGGAATAGTTGCACATTGCTTGTAGAATATAAAATAAGATAACCCCTGGAAAAAAGATGTGACAGCTTTGTTAAAAGTTATCACACATGTATATGTTCAGAAGACCATGTGAATTTCCTCATAGGTATTTACCAACATAAATGAAAAAGAAAAAACAACTATGTCCTCACAAAGATTCATATGCAAATGTTCAGAATGATTTTTTCGTATTTGCCTTAAATTGTAACAACTCAAATGTCCTCATTGATGAGGATTAGTTGTGATATATCTATACAAGGAAATATTACTTGGCAGTAAAAATGTTGAAGTTATGATACAACAACATGGATAAATCTTACAGATGTCATGCTGAGTGAAGGAAGTCAGGAAGTGAAGAGAAAATATTGTATGATTCAACTCACAGAAAATTCTAGAGGAGTCATACAGGAAACAAAATGTGCCAGTAGTTAGGGGTGTTGTCACAGGGTGAGTGAGAGTTTATGGCCAAAGGCATGAGGGGAGTTTTGGGGGTGAAGGAAATTGTGATTTGCGTTTTTCAAAACCTATTGCACTACATGCACTGGAAATATGTGAATCAACAAATCTGATGAAGGGAATGTGTCTCATGAATTTTTACTGAGAGTTCCAGGTAAGTGTCCAATGAGCACCGTGAGGGTGGTTGAATTGGGCCAAGTGAAAGGCCTCTGCCACTCTCTTGTGATTCTTTGGAAATTTCATTTGAAATACCGACACTCAAACCATAAAGATCAGGTTTGTATCCACTTTGAACAGGAAATTCTTCTCTGTGTTAGCCACAAGATGGCAGGGCAGCCTGCTTTATACTACTTGGAAATGTTCCACCCTAGATCCTAACAATATTAGAATATTGCTATGATCCTAACAGCAATTATTTGACTTCTTGGCTGGCACACTTCACTGTGTCCTGGCATCCGAAGGAGCAGGCCTCCCATTCGACCCAGGCTTCTGGCCATGCCTTATTCGTTAGAAGATCTATGCACAGAGAGCTTCCGTGGGATTCCTGTTTTGTTTGTTTTTTTTTTTCACCTCAAACACCAAGCAAATTCCCCACGAAGCATCTGTGTAGAGACAGGCAGGCCTCAGCAGCCACTTTTGTTTGTTTGTAAAATGAGAATCCTTGGGATGCATGCAATTATGACTTTATTCAATAGACAGTGAGCTTCTGTCATTCCTGCGTCAGGAGGCTGCATTCTGATGGAAACTGTTTTGGAATGCGTGGATCACTGGCTTGCTGTTCCCAAAGTTCTTTCCCTCACACTTGCTGCCACCCACAAGGAGCAGGGACAGAAGGAAGATAGTAGGGCTCATTCCTCCTGCTGGCTCCAGAACAGGGAGCAACTAACTGCAGCCCAGCTGTGCAGCCTGTCTACTCTGCCAGCCAGTGCTTTTCCCACACCAGAAACGACTGCCTGGTTATAAGTTATTCATCTCCTGCCCATATGCAAAAGGGAAGGGCATGTTTAAAGAGAAAACAGCAATAACACACAACAAAGACAAAAAAATAAAGCGATGAGCTGCAACTTTTTATTTATCTGTTTATTTTTTGAGACAGAGTCTCACTCTGTGGCCCAGGCTGGAGTGCAGGGGCACAATCTTGGCTCATTGCAACCTCCGCCTCCCAGGTTCAAGTGATTCTCCTGCCTCAGCCTCCTGAGTAGCTGGAATTACAGGTGCCTACCACACCAGGTTGGCCAGGCTGGTCTCGAATTCCTGACTTCAGTTGATCTACTCACCTCGGCCTCCCAGAGTGTTGGGATTACAGGTATGAGACACCAATTCCAGCCAAGCTCCAACTTTTAACCTCAGTTCCTGCAGCCAGGGAGTGGGTATCTGATAGCACGTGGCTTTCAGAAACACCCAGTGAGAAAAACCATTATGCAACTAAGAAGTTATTTATGTCACGGCAGGTCAGACAGGTTACAGACTAAAATACACCACTTCATGGAACAGTACCACAGTGATGTATAGAAGAAATTCTTCAGGGTGTGCTGTCTCTGCAGATCTTTACAGACCTAACAATATTTTACAAATTTGGGGGACAACAAATAAGAAATGAATTATCTAAAACAATAGAAAATAAAAACCATTACATTTGCATGCAAAAGACTAAATTTTAACCATGCTAATGTAGTGGGGTGCCTGACCTAAGGGACACCCTCCCAAAGGTTAAATTTGTACTTTTCTTATATTTACAGAGAGAATGCCAGATCCTTGATATGTAACCTAGACTGAAACCCCCTATTAGAGATGAGAATAGATTTTTCTTAGAAGGGAAGAGTAAGACAAGTAGTTTCAACTGACTGTGAACGAGTGTGCAGCCAACTACTTTAGTTTTTGAGCATTTAAAAGAGTAGATGCTCTACTTCTTGGAAGATGGTCCCTAGAGAGGAAAGAGAAGCTGGCATTACCACTGTGCGGTGGGGGCGTGGTGTCTGATTCGGCCTCTCCTTCCAGGGCTCGCTTTTGCCCTTAGAAATGCTCTACATGGAACAGAAGGAGCTGCTGCCAGGACGAGGAAACTGGGCTTAACTGTTGAGACCTCAGGGTGAATGTCTCAAGAGATGGAGCTTTCCTCCCTGGAGAGAACACATGGTCTGGTAGGGTCATCCTGGGCTGACAAGTGTGTGGATATCATCAGATCCAACTTCAAGTGCAGGAAGCAGTGGCATTAGCAGTGCAAACACAGTGATTCTCCTGCCTAGGCCTCCCCCCGAGTAGTGTGAGGCTATATAAAAAAACACCTCCCCTCCACGCCCTCCGGTTCCTGGAGTTCTAGGACAAGGGAAAGAGGTATGGCCAAAGCAGAAGCTTCCAAACATTTTGCAGTTAAGAAAGCCAGAGTCTTGAGGAATTCAGTGAACAAGTTGAGAGAGACGTTACTGTGTAGATACTCAAGGTTGCAGTGACTGGTGCCAAAGGCGCAAATGTCAATTGCTTTCTAGAGCTGTATTCCCACCGACACAGGAGAGTGACCTGTCTTGGAATGACGTGAACCAGCTAGCAGTACCATCTGACACGCGAAGCCTCAAGGGATTCACAGCTGATGAGAAGCCAAAGGATGGTGTGGAGCCACAAGTATCTGCTAGAAAGAGGACCTGGGCCATAATCCCTAAGCCCTCACAGTTGCAGGGTTCTTTTTTTCTTCTATTTTTATAGGAAAGAACTGCAAGTTAATATCAGGGTATTCATTACAGATGCTTCATAATTGGGTAATTATGCATGCATGTGTATAAGCACTTACAAATATATGTTACATGCATTTGGTTAGTATAACACACATAATATGGTCATATGCCTATATATACCTGTATGTGTGTCCGTCTGTCTGTCTCAACCAGGAGATATACCTCAAGCAGGAAGACACAAACAGGCCTTACAGTCAGTTTCAGAGAGGACAGACTGACTGGATAGACAGCAGCCCGGCAGAGGACCGTTCTTAAGACAGACAAGGGACAGCTTAGGCACTTACTGTATTCACATCTCCCAGATCCACACAAGAAGGAGCTCAACATTAGAGAACTGGTAATTAGTTATTATTTCTGGGAGTTCTTAGAATCCTTTTCTAAAACATCAATACATCAGGCCATTCACCCTGGATAATATTTAGTGTGAACTGGTAGAGTTAATTGCTATCTAAAAGGTCAAGTGCCGGTAGTAATAGCAACTGAGCCAGTGGAATGTCAACTAAACAAACATATCTGGGCATGGAGTGCCAGCCAAGGAGGTCAGGTCTGAATGGATGGCACAGTGAAAAACCTGAAATCCCATGAAGGTCTGAGTTTTCAGGTGAAGGAAGGGGTGTCTATTGGGAGAAGATTGTTCAGGCAGCAGGTGAACACAGCTCAGTTCATGCTATATCAACTCATAGCTTCATCTCCGATTGGAGAATGAGCAGCTCACATGAGAAGTGCTGAGGACTCAAATCCCAGGAATGGCGAAGGGTTTCATCCTAGCACCAACTCATACTGATTCTGAGTGGCTGCCTAGGGAATCCATCATCTTGGGAAGGATTTGGAAGGTGAGCTCATGTCAATAGCAAATGATTTTGATTGTGCTTGATTAGAAACATCTCCTTCTGTGAGGCGTGGGGTGGCACATGCGATTCATTTGCTATTCCAAGCGTAGATGTAAATATATTTAGTTTGGAACTATAGCAGCTATAAATCTTATTAAGCAAACTAGTAAGCTGTTAAAAAGAGCATGCTCAAATGTTGCTGGCGACCATGTAAATTAGTACACATTTTCTGGAGAGTAATTTGAAATATATTTTCAAACATGCACAGCTTTGACTCTGTAAATTCAATTGTAAGAATTTCTTTTATGACAACCATCAGAGATGGGCATACTTACATTGCAAAAGTGATGTTTAAATGCTACAAAACATTTTTTTTTTTTGAGACAGAGTTTCGCTCTCCTTACCCAGGCTGGAGTGCAATGGCACGATCTCGGCTCACCGCAACCTCCACCTCCTGGGTTCAGGCAATTCTCCGGCCTCAGCCTCCTGAGTGGATGGGATTACAGGCACGCGCCACCATGCGCAGTTAATTTTTTGTATTTTTAGTAGAGACGGGGTTTCATCATGTTGACCATGATGGTCTCAATCTCTTGACCTCGTGATCCACCCGCCTAGGCCTCCCAAAGTACTGGGATTACAGGCGTGAGCCACCATGCCTGGCCTACAAAACATTTTTAAGATGTGTATTAGATAAATTGTTTTTTAATTCAACAAAATATTAAGGAGCAACCATTAATCATGGTTTTAAAATATGTAAAGATTGGAAAGTAAGACTCTCATCTCTGAGTGATAGCTTATAAGTTTTTCTTCCTTCTTAATTTTCCATATGTTCCAAATTTGCTGCAATTTAAAAAAAAAAGGACTCTGGCAAAAATGTAAGCCAGAATTAGACACAAATTTTATCTGTAAGGTGCATGAACAATAAACCAAGTCTTACGCTTTCTGTATTTCTGAGTTGAATTCAAAAGACAAAATCTTTAGATACTAAGGACATGTCAAAAAAAATGAGTTTCAACTATTTAAAAGTATGTGCTTAGAGATAATGATGGATTCACCTCCCTCATGATCTTCATACTGTATTAGTGTTTTGGGGAATTTTGTATTTGTTCTATAAAAACAGTAATTATATCTTTTAATTATTTAACCTGATGGCAGAAAGTGTTTTATTTCTTCAACCAGGCCAGGCATAATTGCCCGCAAAGCAATTTAGTAAGTTTGATAATGCATAATATTATCACCCGAAGCTTTTATGCTAATATTTCCATTCACATCTAATTTCATTTACATCTCATTAATATTTAGTTTTGGTATATTCCCTGTGCATTTTATTTTCTTCTGTTTGGGGAAACTGTCTTTCTATCACATGCCTCTGGTAATGTCTAGAGAAGAAACCTCTATCATCAGATGCCCCTGAAGAATTTGGCTCTGTGAAGACCAATCACATGTTGAGAATTGGCTTTCAGTAGTCCTGCATGAAAAAGGATGTTAAATAGGCTGTGGGCAGGGCTTGCCCTCTAACTGAAGAGTTGAGTGATGGAAATCCCCTTTAGCAGCTAGTGTGCCTAATTTTCTAAATATACTTGGATGGTTTTCTTCTTAAGTCTCCCATCCCACAGATGTGTTTCCACCGAATTAACTTCTCTTCACGTCCCTTCACTTTATTTGCTTTTCATCATTCTCTCTGACTCTTCTTTCACTCAACCCTTGTTCTATCATAGCCTCAAGGCTTTGCTGTGAAAACTTCTTTATTTTTAAATTTGTGAACAATTCATTGCTCTAGTTTGCCAGAAAATGTTGCATTGCCATAATGACAGTATTTAGCCATAGTAAACATACATCTTACACTGTACTCAATACACGCCTTTTAAAGTAGCATGTACAGATGGGAGAAACGACAGCTAATTGATAATTGGTCAAAAGGCATATTGCAGAAATGTGATTATTTGTGGCTTGTTAGATTATAGGTATAGTTGGAATGTCTTAAAACTAGGAATGTCTATTTGACTTTATGTATGGCTGGGGAAAATGTATTTATTTTTATGGTACAACATACTGATAGAAAATTTCAAATGTGTAAAGTTTCATTAACTGGATTTACACATTTGCAATGATATTTTTAAATGGAAATATAACTTGTTTTATCTTTCTCTTTCTCTCACATGCCCACACACATCTTTCTCTCACATGCCCACATACCTATATACTTAGCTAAACTGTGTCCTGTAATTCTGTAGAAAGCAGAACTTGTAAGTGATGAGCTTGGATATTTAGATGAGGTGATTTCTAAGCAAAATGTTGAAGTTATAGCCTGGTTTCTTCTTGTTACCTCTAGTAAAATGTGAGAGGAAGGAGATCAACTGAGAGATCTCTTAAAAAGAAACCAGGGCTTCCATATCATTTGTGTGTAAAAAAGAAAAAAAAAAGGAAAAGAAACCAGGGCTTGATGATTTGAGAAATTCTCAGCCTATCCATATTGCCAAAGACACTAAAATCATGAGGCTCATTGTCAGGAAAGTGTGCTCTGGAGAGAAAGCCAAGGTCGCAGCTGAATTAACTTTTGCTAGTATGTTGGAAGGAGCAAAAGACCAGACTACTGACTCACACAGAGAGCTCTTTGAAGAGATCCAGTGTATGACTCATGAATCCCTTCAACCATCTCAGCAGAAACCAGAAATAGAGATGGACTTTTCCAGGAAGCATCTGTGTAGGACTCTCTTATCCAATGAAGTGAATCCATGTGATATACATGAGAGACCCACAAGGGTTTGAGAAATGTTTTGCCAGAAGAAACACTTTAAGTTTGGACCAAAAGGGACAGAGAGAGGACAAAATGAATAAAGATGTTGGATTCCTCAAAATTCTACAAACACAAACAGGTGGATAAAGCTACTCAGCTCCAAATACATGCCATCCTTCAAGGAAAAAGGAAGATGAATCTGAAAATAGAACCTGGAGCCCAGAGGAAGCCTCAAGACACAGAGGATTATTCCCAGGCCTGGAAACCTAATGAGGTTATCAGGTTGTGTTTTTAAATTGCGTGAGACTGATGAATCCTTTCTTCTATTTTTTTTTTTTTGGAATGAGAACATTTATAACTGTTATCCTATGCCTGTCCCACTGTTGTATTTTAGAGACAGAAACTTGTTTTCTAGTTTACAGATCAACATATGAAGTAGATTTTTTTTTTCAAATGAATTGTATTTCTGGTTTCATCCATACCTGATTTAGGTAATTTAGATGATGGGATCTGGGACTTTTTAGCTGATAGTATTTACATAAGATTTGGGACTTGAATTGATTATACAATGGATTGAGAGTTTTTGGAGATGTTATTATAGCATGAGGTCAATGTATCTCACATGTGGGGTGGATATGAATCACTAGGGGTAACAAAGAAGACTGTGAAAGATGAATAATGATTCCCAAATACATCCACATCTTAATCCCCAGAAACTGCAAATATTACCTTACACAGAACTTTGCAGATGTGGTTGAGTTAAGGATCTTGAGATGGGAGTTTTATCCTGGATTGTCCTTATGTTTAATCTCAAGTATCTTTATAAGATGGAAACAAAGGGAGATTTGACTACAGACAAGAAATAAGAAGACCATGGGATAGAAGCAGAGTCAGAGAGAGCAGACACTATGGGAATATCAAGGAAGGAGCCATGAGCCAAGGGATGCAGAGTGCTCTAGAAGCTGGGAAGAAGAACAATAACAACAAAGGAAACAGATTCTCCCTATGCCTTTGGAGGAAGCATAGCCCTGCTGGCATCTTGACTGTGGTTCATTGAAACTGATTTAGGGCTTCTGGTCTTCAGAACTATAAGAACAAGTTTGTATGTTGTTTTATGGCACTAACTTTGTGGCAATTTGTTAGAGCACCCAAACAAATCCAATACAGGCAAAGGAAAGGACTTGACCTCTGAGGCTTACTCCACATCTGTCAAATGGGAGCAATAACACATTCATTCATTGAATATTTTTTGAGAGCCTACCATGAGCCAGGCCTAAGAATCAGGAAGGTGACCAAGTACTTCCCGCTTTCATGGAGCTTAAATTCTAGTGGGAAAAGATAAACAACAGTGGGGGGACACACACATAATCAAGATAAATACGAATTGTGAAAAGCAACATGAAAAAAGGCAGGGGTATAACTGAGCATAACTAGGCATGCAGAGGGGCTTCCTTTAGATAGGATGGTCAAGGGAGGTCATGGGAGCAGAAAAATCTTGACCTAAGACCAGCATAACAAAGAGCAGAGGATAAAAAGTGCAGGCACAGAGAGCAGCAAATGCAATATCCAAGGAGGGAAAGGACAAAGTTTATTGCAGGAAAAAAGGTCCATGTGACTCTAAGGAGAGGGGTGACCAAGATGAGCTGGAAGACAGGCAGGAACTGGATCATGCAGGACCTTGTGGGTTGTGGTGAGGAATCCTGATATGTTCTCAGGGCAATTTGGAGCAGGAGGAGGTTTCAGGAAGGTAAGTTACATCATCACTTCCTATTGTGAGGAAATAGATTTTAAACAGGGAAGTGGAGAGGCCGGGAAACTAGTTAGGAAGCTAGTTTTCCAAGTGACAGATGATGCTGGCTTGGGTGAGAATGGAGGTGGTGAGGATGAAGGATTGCTATGAGCATTGTATAACATAAAATGCTTAATAAATGGTAGCTCTCATTATGGTATGATGATGATGATGATAACTGTCATTATCACTATTAGCTTCTGCTGGAAAAAAAAAAACAGATAAATGAAACTCAGTTGGGTTATAAGACCTGAGGTGACACCTGCTACAAGTGAGAGGCCCCATTCTCGTTCACCAGAAGAAGCCACTTGGTGATGACACTGACCACTCCTCATCCCCAATCCACTCTCCCCAACAAGTTCAGAAACCTAGAAAAGGATCACAGCCTATATCTACATACATGAATAGGTGATTAGGCCACTTAGGGGTTCTGAGAAATAGCTTTTAATTTTACAAAGCTGTGGTAGGTCAGATGTATCTTTGGAGATGAGATCTAATGTAGTATTTGCATGCAAACTCCTTAAGAGATCATTGACTGGGCCTTTCTTGCTCTGTTGCTCTCTGTGTCTATCTCTGTCTCTGTCATTGTTTCTCTCATATATGTGTGCTTGCACACACACATGCACACATGTGTGCACCTGGCTACACCCACCTACACATACCTGCATATACAAACATGCAGGCACACAGACACATGGATGTACACATATGTGTGCACAGGTACACATTCATAAATACTTGCATGCACACACATAGACAGACATGTGCCTGCATGAATGCACAGAGAAACACATGCATGTGCACATGTGCACTGGCTGCACACCCAAACACATACATGAGTGAATGCACATATACACATGCACACAGATGCATGCAGACACACATACACTTCTCTCTGTCATTACCAGTACCTAAACAACCAAAGCCCCCATTTGTCACTTTGTCAGCACCCTGCCTCCTCTCTTGCCCTTCTATCATCCATTCTTCACTCAGATCCTTCTGAAGCCACTCAGTGACTTCCCAGTACATGTCAAATCACAGCCCAACTCTTTCCCATGACCTGCACAACCCTGGCTTGCTTCTGCCCTCATCTGGGCTCTGTTCCTACACTAACTTAACTCCTCAGGCCACCCTGGCCTCTTTCAGCTCCTGAAATTCTCCACCACTCTGCCTTCTGGGACATGCTGCTCACTCCTCACCCCCACCCACATCCATCAATATTCCCACAGCTGGCTCCTGAACCATTAGATCTTGTAAGAACTCACTATCACGAGAACAGCATGAGGGTAACAACCCCCATGATTCAATTACCTCCTACCGTGTTCCTCCCACAACACGTAGGGTTATGGGAAGATGAGATTTGGGTGGGGACACAGCCGAACCATATCACCAATTAAATCAATGTTGAAGAACCAGGGGGGAAAAAGCACTCAGGGCAGATAGCATTGCTCCAAGAATGTAATTCTCTGCAAACCTGGCTGCTGAAACTGCATGCTGTAACCTGAAACCAGTTTATCTAATAGCTACTGAAACAACCTACACAACTCTGAATAGTTTTACCCACTGCAGTCACTCACCAGTCAGAGCTTTCCAGTGCCCCAGAACTCTACTAGTCAAATGAACTTTTTTTTAGAGCTATATATAACATTTCTCCTTTTTATAAAACCTCCAATCTTCTCTTTGCTCTTTTTACATGCAGAAGACCACCCAGTTTGTGTGTATGCCTCAAACTGCAATTCTTCCTTCCCAAATAAAACGATTTAAATTTAGAGAGTCATCTCTTCATCTTATTTGACTTCAACAGCATTTATCACAATTTGAAGTTATCTGTTTCTCTTTTATTGTCAGTTTTCCCTACAAAGCTGTGTTCTCCACTAGGCAACTGCTGTCTCCCCCACTAGACTATGAGCCAAATGAAAGGTCATCACTGAATGTCTGTGTTCCCCGCAAGATTCCTGAATTGCAACCTTAACCTCACAGTGTGGCTGTATTTAGAGATGAGGCTGCTAAGGAAGTAATTAGTGTTAAATGAGGACATAAGGGTGAGGCCCTGAAATAGGATTAGTGTCCTTGTAGGCGACAGCAGAGCATTCTCCTCCTCACCTACCCCATGCACAGAGAAGCCATGTGAGGACAGAGAGAGAAGGCTGCATCTGCAAGCCAAGTACAGCTAGAAACTGACCCCACCAGCTCTTAATCTGGACCTTTCAGCCTCCAGAACGATGGGAAAATAAATATCTCGTCTCAGCCACCCAGCCCGTGGCATTTTGTTACGCGGATCTAGCAGACCAGGCAGGGCCACCGGTACTTGTTTGTCCACCACCTCCTCCCCACTTCCGGCTATGGCACTCAGCACATGACAGGGATTTGGTAAATGTTTGTTACCTGAATTAGTGAATCTTCCCATTTGTACTGTATTTCTAGGCACTTAGAAAGTGGTGAAAGCAGCAGAACTTGGAAATCAAGAAACCTGGGCTGGGCTGGGCACCGTGGCTCATGCCTGTAATCCCAGCACTTTGGGAGGCCGAGGTAGGCAGGTCACAAGGTCAAGAGATCAAGACCATCCTGGCCAACATGGTAAAACCCTGTCTCTACTAAAAATTAGCCGGGAGTGGTGGCACGTGCCTGTGGTCTAAGCTACTCGGGAGGCTGATGCTGAAGAATCACTTGAACCCAGGAGGCGGAGGTTGCAGTGAGCCGAAATTACACCACTGCACTCCAGCCTGGTGACAGAGCAAGACTCTGTCTCAACAAAAAAAAGAAAGAAACCTGGGCTGGGTTAAAGTCCCTATCTCATCACTGAATCCCTGTTTGCTCACTGTATTCCTTCTCCTATTTGGGCCTCAGTTCCCCAATTGGTGAGACAGTATGAGTCAACAAAACGATCTTTCAAGTTCCCTCCAGCAACAAAGTGATATAATAAAAATGGCTTTCCTCTCTGGGGCAGTGACTGTGACCCAGGCACTGTACTTGTTTCTTTTCTCATGTAATCGTCACTACTGTCTAAAGACACCTTCATTAGTATTTTACAGTTGAGAAACACCAAGGCACAGGGTAGTGGCCATCAAAAAGGGAGCAGTATTGTTAGCATTAAAAACATTGTCTTAATCCCAGTACTTTGGGAGGCCAAGGTGGGCTCCGGAATTTAAGACCAGCTTGAGCAACGTGACAAAACTCCATCACTACAAAAGTTAGCCAGGCATGGTGTCATGCACCTGTAGTCCCAGCTACTTGGGAGACTGAAGTGGGAGGATCACTTGAGCCTGGGAGGTGGAGGTTGCAGTGAGCCAAGATCACACCTTGCACTCCAGCCTGGGCAATGGAGTGAGACTCTGTCTCAAAAAACATGCACACAAAAAAACCCTATTGTCCTTTATCCTGATACTATGTTATTCCAGCTTTAGGAGGTTGAAATATTCTCTTTTTTTGTAATGGTGATATTTTAAAGTTTTTTTTATAGAGAGAAATGAGAATTTGCCCATCTATACCGGTCCCTAACATTTATTTAGAAATTTGATTGATGCATAAAGTCCCAGTCTTAAATGACATGAATTATGCACAGAAAAGGGGTTTCCACTATTTCAGAGTTTCTACTACGCACTAGTCATAGCAGAGGAACACAGGGGTAACTCAACTACAGCTTCAGAGCACATTCCAAGAGGCCTGGAATTCAATCAAAGCTATGCCTCTAGTACTCGCTGGGTCACCTTAGCAAGTGAGGTAACCCCTTTGAGCCTTAGTTTTCTCATCTGTAAAATGGGGGTAATCATAGTGCCCACCTCATGTAACACACTTCATCTAGAGCTTGGCACATAGAACAGACTCAATACATGTGAGTCGCTATTATCATTATTATTTACGTGGGGGTAAGAGGAGTCACAGTCATCAGCCACAGACTATGAGGAGTTACCTGGGGGAGCGAGGATAGGGTGATGAATTTTCATCTGGGTAGAGGTTTCATTCTGTCTCTGGAGTCTCCGACTTCTAGCCCAAAAGAGTACTAGTGATCATTTCTACCACATTATATGACCTCAGGCAAATCATTTCCCAGCTCTCTGCCTTGGTCCTCTAATCTATTAAAAAGGAAGCAATTATTCCCACTCCATAGACAGTGAACTCAAACTTCAGCCTGTATCGGAATCACCTAAGGAACTTGGTGAAAAATACCACAGCACAGATTCTATTTTGCTTCAACAAGTCTGAGTCTCTGTTCTGTATTATCTCTTCAGATGCTTTGATACACACCTTTTCAAAACTGCCATAAAGCCATGAAAGGAACAAGGCTCTGTGTTTACTCTAAAGGATCATAGGAGATTATTATCATTATTTACATCCCATTTGCTCCACCCTTTTTGGAGCTGTCCAGTGGGCAGACTGTCCTTTCACAGGTTGCCTGCCCCACTCAAGAAAAGCCGGCCTGTGACTCAGCATTACCGAACACCCCACCCAAGCCCTAGGGGTCCTCATGCTTTTGAAAGTCATCAGCAAACTAGTATCCATCTCACAGGGGAAACTGGAGCTCAAAGGGGAACAATATCTTTCCAAGGGTTGCCACAGCTTCACGGTTAGAGCCACCGTGGAACCCAGGGCTTCAGGTGCCTGGGCCACACGTGCTAGAAGGGCTTATTTTGGATATCTCCACCCTGGGAGACGATCTCTTACCTGCTGGCAGGTGGTGCAATGAGTTAGGGTCTCGAGTCCCAACCTATAGGCTTTCTTTTCACTGACGATGCCTGGGAAGAGCTCCAACCAAACACCGATATTCCAGCCACCCCTTTCCAAAAGGTCTGAAGGTAAATCAGAGTTCTTCTCACAATCTGGAGAGGAAGGCAAGAACTAGCTCATGTCTAAACATAGCAAGCTCCTCGGCAATCTTATTTACTGATCATGCTCTAGCAGGAACACAGAGCTCCACCTGTGACTTCAAATCTGAGATTATAAATTTAAATTGTGGAATTTCAGGCTGTGAACGAGCAGGTCACGGATGCAGCCTGCTACTTCACAGACCACGAATACTGCCATGTAATGGTGCCAGACAAGAGAATAACACTTCTCAAATCACAACAAGTGTTTCAGTTGATTCAGGAAAAGAAATTTTCAGGGTAGGTAGTACAGTAGTCAAAGCTGTAGGCTTCAGACAAAAAAAAAAAAAAATTCTGGCGAGCAGGGAGTTCAGATCTACCAAGTTCTGGCTGTGACCTCCAGCAAGTTATTCTTGACCTCTCTGAGCCTCAATTTCCACATCTGTAAAAACAAACAAAGCTACCCAGAGAGTTAGCCAGGCTTTGTGGAACTTGAAGCTTATCCCATTGAGAAGGGGGAGGTAGTGGTAAGGAGGACCTCTTTAAGTAAAAAGCAATACACAATTGTACATTCAAAATTGCATACAGGGCCTTGGAAAGAGCCCCATGTAAGGGAGGGGCCTGACAAATCTGTCTTGGATGCTACCAGTTAGCAGTGACACTAGCTAAGCAAAGCTCGTGGCATGTAGTAAGCCCTTAAGAAATGTTAGTTTTGGGGATGAGATGATAGAGAAGAGAGTGGTATGGCTTGAGTCAAAGGCTATAATTTTGAGAGAGGAGGAAATTTTGGCCTGTTCTGCACTGAAGCAGAGATAATGACAGAGAGTGGGATACTAGAGAAACGCCCAAGACCGTCTTTAGCTGCAGAGTTCTATCCAAAGTGTCATGTGTGACCTTAGGCAAATCTCACCACCTCCTGGCGCCAGGGTCTTGCCCAGCAAAATGTGGCTGGGAGTCATACAATCCCAGCCTCTTCCCCATTTCCAGAAGAACACCCTTTACTCACTCCATGGAACCTCACAAAAGCTAAGAATCTATTAGAGATGAGAGAGTAACTGTCCTTTTTTCTGTTCCAATTTAAGAATGGGGGGCTCCCAGAAGGGATGTCTTACAGTAGATTGTGGAGCCAGTGAAATATGGAAACTTCTACCCTGAGATGGGTAAAAGGAGACAGATTTGTAAGTATTTTCTTGGAGGCAGAAATAGGTTACTGATTGAAAAGCTTGACAAATTGGGCTTAGTCCCAACTCTGTCACTTTCTAGCTATCTGACTTCGGGCAGATCCCTTTACTTCAAGAAACCTCATTTTTTTTCCTTATTTAATTGATAGGATTAAATGAGAAAATGTAGATGAAACACTTAGAGGATTGTTTATCCCTTAGGAAAGTGCCTAATAAATATTTGTTATGAAAATTATCAGTATAATAGTTATTATCATTATTATTATTAAATAATACCAATAAGGATGGGTGATGACTTTTCCAAATCCCTCCTTTCTCTCCTCGTCCTCCTAGGAGTCCTCTTCCACTGGCTTCTCCAGGCAGAGGGAGGTGCCCTCCAGGGAGGTGGGCGGGGCCTCTTTCCAGCTTGGCCAGAGCCAGTCCAGGCACACACCACTGTGCTGGAGTGTACACCTACACTAGACACCTTCCTGCTTTCCTCCTTCCAGAGCAGACCTCTTTGTCGCCCTGACCTCCTGTTTCTTAAGCAGTCATGTCTGTGACAAAAAGTACCGAGGGTCCCCAGGGAGCTGTTGCCATCAAACTGGACATTATGTCGCCTCCTGAAAGTGCCAAGAAGTTGGAGAACAAAGACTCTACATTCTTGGATGAAAGTCCTTCAGAGTCACCAGGCTCGAAGAAGACCAAAGGCATAACGTGAGTGCTGTTTTCTGCCATCCCTATTTCTGCTCTCCAGCCTGAAGCTTGCATTGGCAAAAACCCTGAGGTGGGTGTGTCTGACCCTAAATCCACTGTGCAGATGAGAAGCCCAGGTTGCAAAAGGTATAGTCTCAGGCTGAGTCAAACTGAGAACTTAAAGGGGCGAGCATAAAGCCCTTAGGGACATAGTGATCCAGCCCCCAATGGGTACAGATGGGGAAATTGAGGTTCAGTTACCCTGGTCCACACACTGAGTCATTGGCAGGATAGGGGCTAGAATTCAGTGCTGGCCCTAAAGTCACATTTTTGTTCCTGGCCAGCGATGTTAATGTTGGGGAGAGAGGTAGAATCCCTAATTTCTTAGTGGTCAGTGAGGCCACTGTGGTTTTAAGCTCAGCATCCACCTTCTCCTCTAAGTTTTGCCTCCCCCCACCTCTTTCCTGCAGTAAGCCTGGCCCCTACTTCAATGGAGAAGTGCAGATGACACTAAAGAGCACACTTTGTGGAAGGTGCTAGTTTTTTCCATTTTCCAGAGGGTAGGGAGTGGGAGTTATTCACAAGGCTTTCAAAACAAAAAAGAAAGAAGCCAAGCTACTGGCTGCAGCTCCCTTCCCCACACCTGACCCCACCACCCAACGAGACTCACTAGTTCACTTAGGAAAAAAAGGTGTGGGGCGTGGTGGTGAAGAGCTTCTGCTGCTGTAAGAAGAAAGTTTTTGCACGGCTAGCATGGTAGAAAGAGCACCGGCCAAAGAATCAGAAGCCCCTGAGTTCAGTGGCTCGG
Organism: Callithrix jacchus; assembly: GCF_049354715.1. Classification (NCBI taxonomy): domain Eukaryota; kingdom Metazoa; phylum Chordata; class Mammalia; order Primates; family Cebidae; genus Callithrix; species Callithrix jacchus. Next base: position 50,163,790 of record NC_133503.1, on the reverse strand, counting down.
CTCCTTCTCTAAGTCTCAGTTTTCTGATAGGCAAAACAGGTGGCTGCGTGAACTAAAGGAGGATGCACGGAAACAAAATCAGAGAATGTGCTTTTTTGGGGGGAACTGTAAGGGGAAGGCAAAGCCCCTCCCCACAGCCATCCAGCAGGACAATTTAGAGATAGACACAATGACTGGCCCTGCCGCCCATGCTGTGGCCCCAGGGCTAGTCCTGGGAGTTGCTGGGTATTAGTGATCCTGAGAGTGAGCTGTCTATATGCTGGGGCCAGCCACTCTTAAGCAGAGGCCTTTTTCAGTCAGAGGCCTTGAGGGAACCACCTATCTATTGTGTCCTGAACTGATACAAGGTTTGGTGGCAATTTCAGCAACTTAAGGATCAAAGGAATAAAGCAAGTGAGAGCCAGAGGGAAACTCGTGGCTTGGACAGAAGCCAAATAATGGGCTGTGTAAGTGTGGCAACTATGGGGTCAGCTCACCGGGCTGGAATTCCCACTTAGCTTCTTATCATCTTGAGCAAGTGATGAAACTTCTCTGTGCCCAGTTTCTCCTCTGCCAACGATAGTTCCCTCCTCCTGGGAGATTTGAGCAGAAATCCCCCAGACAGTGTCTGTAAGTGCTGGCTGCTGTGAACAAGACGACAGTCCAAGCTGACCAGAGAAAGGAGTTAGGATTGGAGCCCACGTCTCCCGACTCCCAGTTCGGGGCTTTGCATGACTTCCCACACTACGTTTTCAGATTGATTGAGTGGCCCAGAGTTAAATTCTGATTTCCTAAGTCCTTTAGTTAGAAGTTTCCAAAGTAACCTGCTGACCCTCTCCTAGTTGCGAAACAAGCCTATCGCTGGCCTGGTGAGTAGGGTGTAGTGCTCAGTCAGCGATGTTGACACCCACAAGGAGAAAGGCATGTGGGGACTCTCCACCCCCCTTCTCTCTTGATTGTTCTCTTTAACCCTTGATGAATCTGTGGACAGAGGCTCAGGAAGCTAGAGGGTTTAGATATTTAATATAAAGCTCTAAACCCTCTAGCTTCCTGAGCCTCTGCCCATAGATTCTTTTAAAATAGCATCTTTTAAAAATAGCATCACTCCTGACATTTACAGAGGGCCAAGAAAGTTGAACACATTGCCCAAGATGACACAGCTAGTTAAGTCGTGGCCTTGAGGTTTCATCCCTGGTTTCTCAAATCCTAGAGACCGGGATCCTTCCAGAGTACCTCTGCTGCTTTACAAAGAATAAGTCTCCTAACCAGAAGGCTCTCATGGGGAATTTCCAAGGTTTCTTTTTTCTTTTTCTTTTTGAGACAGAGTCTTGCTCTGTGGCCCAAGCTGGAGTGGAGTGCAGTGCCATGATTTCTGCTCACTGCAACCTCCGCCTCCAAGGTTCAAGCAATTCTTCTGCCTCAGCCTCCTGAGTAGCTGGGACTACAAGCATGCACCACCACACCCAGCGAATTTTTGTATTTTTAGTAGAAACAGGGTTTCACCATTTTGACCAGGCTGGTCTCAAACTCCTGACCTCAGGCAATCTGCCCATCTTGGCCTCCCAAAATGCTGGCATTACAGGTGTGAGCCACCGTGCCCCGCCCGAGGTTTCTAAAGTTGCACGTGTAGACCCCAGGCTTCCCTTGACTTAACCTGGTCCAGGGGTCCAGGTTCAAAGACATGTAGAAATAGGTTGTTTTGGCTGGGTGCAGTGGCTCACACCTGCAATCCCAGCACTTTGGGAGGCCAAGGCAGGCGGATCACGAGGTCAGGAGTTTGAGACCAGCCTGACCAACATGGTAAAACCCCATCTCTACTAAAAATACAGAAAATTAGCCAGGCATGATTGTCTGTGCCTGTAATCCCAGCTGCTTGGTAGGCTGAGGCAGGAGAATCACTTTAACCCTGGAGGTGGAGGTTTCGGTGAGCTGAGATCGCGCCATTGCACTCCATTTGGGCAACAAGAGTGAGACTCCATCTCGAAAGAAGAAAGAAAGAAGAAAGAAAGAAAGAAAGAAAGAAAGAAAGAAAGAAAGAAAGAAAGAAAGAAAGAAAGAAAGAAAGAAAGAAAGAGAAAGAAGGAAGGAAGGAAGGAAGAAGGAAGGAAGGAAGGAAGGAAGGAAGGAAGGAAGGAAGGAAGGAAGAAAGGAAGGAAGGAAGGAAGGAAGGAAGGAAGGAAGGAAGGAAAGAAAGAAAGAAGAAAGGAAGGAAGGAAGAAAGAAGGAAAGAAAGGAAGGAAGGAAGGAAAGAAATAGGTTGTTTTGTAATTCACTAATAGAGAAGGTACCTCCCTGGAACATTTTTTCTCCTGATGGTTTAGACCTTGCCCTCTGGGCCAACCTTCACATCTGTCTTAAAGGAAGGGTCTGAGTTTCTTTGGGGGAGGGGAAGCATGCATTCTCCCGTCTTGATGCCCTGGGCTGAGTAAAGAAACCCCTCTGGAGCTCAATCTCTGAATGATTATGCCCCGCCAGACCCCACCTGGGGGCCCAGTCATCTGACCTATTCAGAAGTCACAATCATTTCTTCTTTCTCTCTGCCCTTTCCCCTTTTCTCTGAGTTCGAGCCTGTCTCTACTACTTGTTTTATAACATTGAGCGAGTTTCTGTCCCTCTCTGAGCCTCTATTTTCTCAGTTATGAAATGGGGTTGTTTCTTTACTTATGCTGTCTGGGTCTATCTCTGGGAGGCAGCTCAGCAGAAGTGGGGTGAAGAACAGGGACTCCAAAGGAGCCCTGTGCTCAGATCTTGGCTCCCCGATATATCCTGGATATGTCATTAACAAATCTCTGTGCCTCAGTTTCTTCACCTGCAAGATGACAATTATATCTTCATCAGAGCCTTGACAAGAAGATTAAATGAAATAATACTCATTTAAAGCACCTAGCACAGTGTCTCATGTAGTAAGTGTTGCAGCATATATTGAGTGTTAGCTGCTAAAACCAGGACAGCTCTGCACAAACTGGGATGGTTGGTGAGCCTGCAGGAGACCCAGATGTTCCAGGCAAGGACACATGCACTGAGCGATGGCTAGGAGCCCGCCTGTCAGGTGCTGGCACACTGCGAGGGAATGACTGCTGGATCTTTTCACCTCCACATACCCATAGCTTCACATCCCCTTCCTCTCCTTTAGAGGGTTCCAGGCCTTGGTTCACCTGGTGAAAGGCAACATGGGCACAGGGATCCTGGGACTACCCTTGGCTGTGAAGAATGCGGGCATCCTGGTAAGAAAGGTGCCATAGGTGGGGCCTTCATTTATGGTCAGTTGTGGAAGGGAAATGATAGGAGAGGCTCTAGCAGTTTAGCAACCTGTGGGGAGCAGTGTTTCCAGGAGGCAGCTTGGGGCGGGGCTAGAGTCTAGCCATCTAGCCTGGGTTTGAGTTCTGGCTCTCCCACAGACTTTACTACCCTTGGTAAGTCATTTGCCTGCTCTCTGGACCTTAGTTTCCTCTCTTGTAGAATGCAAGGATTGGACTATGCCCAGTTTTCCCAATATGCTCTATAGAGCACCAGGTCTCCTCGGGGATGTTTCGGGGGCCACAAAGGGCACACATAGTCAGGATTCTGTGTCCCCTACGTTCATCAGTATACCCCATTGTAATGGTTTTATATGCTTTATTGTAATACTACTTGAGGTCATATTTGAAAGAATAGCTGTTGCTGCTACAAGAGGGCTTTAACCTGGTGTGCTAGAGAGTCCTTTGAGTCCAGCATGATATCCGCACTACCAGTCCCACCTCGCGGTATACTTTAAAAATGCATTACCTTCTCTCCTCCCTCACCCCTTGCCTCCCCTTCCTCCAGATGGGTCCACTCAGTCTTCTGGTGATGGGGTTCGTCGCCTGCCACTGTATGCACATCTTGGTCAAGTGTGCCCAGCGCTTCTGTAAGAGGTGAGAACAGCCTCCTTGTGTCAATTCCTTTGGTACGTGGTTTTCAGGGACAGCCCAGAAACATCCTATGCATAACAAAAGCTTACTTCTTAGTTTTCTCCAATGAGGCCAAGAAAGAGAGAAGAGCATTCAGGGGCAGGGAGCTCAGGTGAGGCTCTGCTACGTGGCTGCTTAGGAGATCTCAGTCAGGTCATTACGCTAATCTTGTTGGCTCCTCTGGAAATTGGGCATAAACTATGCAGAGAATTGTCATGAGGATCATGATTTGAAAACTTCCATCCCCATTAAAGGTGTACATTATACTCTTGCTGGGTAGTCTCTGCCTCATTTAACAGGTTAAAAAAACAAGCCACTGAGGAATTACTGCTGAGTGTCAAAGCCTGAGGTCTCTGCCCCTGTGTTCTTTCTGCTCTTTAGCAGTGTCCTGCCTTGTTCTTTGTCTCCTGACTTTTGACCACGTGATTTTAGACTAAACTATCTCCTGGAAACTGCCTGTGCACTCTCTCCTGCAGGCTTAACAAGCCCTTTATGGACTATGGGGACACGGTGATGCATGGACTAGAAGCCAACCCCAGCACCTGGCTCCAGAATCACGCTCACTGGGGAAGGTAACTTGTTCTTGCTTTGCCTGCAGTGGGGTAGGACACAGGAGGAAAAAGTGCTGCTATCAGGGATGACTTCTTCCCTGGAAAGGTGGATGGTTTGGCACTTCTGTGTTATACATGGAAGGGGTTCATTGGCAACATCCCTGATCCAGCCCCACTTCTTGTATATCTCCAGTGACAGGGTGCTCATTCCTTCGCTATGCAGGTTTAATGTTATTCACTCTTTTATTAAACCACGTTTATCCAGTTACTGTTATGGCCCTAGAAATGCCACAGGGACCAAGAAAAACAAGGCTTTGCCCTCACAGAACCCATAGTCCTGTGGGAAAGGCAGACACTAGACAGCCTATAATAGGGTTATTTAATAGCCGTTTGGATATGTACAATGAAGGAAAGAAGTGCTGGTTGCCACCAGACAGGTTAGGAGATGTGTGTTGTCTTGAGGGAAGAGGAGGGCTTTCTAGGATGAAACAGGTGAGATGAGTTCTGTAGGAAGGAGTCCTGAAGAATGAGGAATCACCTCGGGGAAGGTGGACAGGGGCCTGGAGGATGGGCCCTGAAGAAGAAAGAGAGGGAGTGAAGGCCCCTGAAGCAAGAAGGTATAGGTGACAGCTTCAAGGTACAATGGGACCAGGTAGCTTGAGGGCAGAGCCAGGGAGGTGGAACTGAGAAGGAGCCAGGCGCCCAATCAAGTGGTACATTTTAGAGCCTCTGAAACAAAGACTATTTGTTCATTTCTTAAAAGCATCCAGGAAGCCATTGGAGAGTTTTAATCAGGGAAGTCGTCATATTTGTATTGTCTAAAGTTCTGTCTGGCTTCTGTGAGAAAAACAGATTGTAAGGGAGCAAGAGCAGATTGAGTCAGACCCCTGAGGAGGCTGTTGACGGTGTTCAGCCAGGTCACAATGGTGGCCTGACCAAGCTGGTGGCAGTGGGATGAAGAAGAGTTGACTTGGTCATGAACTGGATTCTGGGATGAGGAGACGAGGAAGAGTCAAGGCTGACTCAGATGTCTGATGACTTTATTTTGGACAAGTTGAATTTGAGGTGCCTGAGAAACATTCAAGTGGAGATGTCCAGTGGGGATGTGTGGCTTTAAGCCTATCTTCATGCACCTATCCAGAATTGAAGTCATCAGCCTTGAAGCCAGCTCTCTTAGGGAGAGGTTATATAGTGAGAAGAAAACAGAGGAAAAGACCAAGATTTTAAGAACAGCTTGTTGAGCTGTAGGAAGTCATCCTCCCTGAAAAATCCCAGCTTTTAGCTCTCAGGGGTAACACAGAGCAGTTCAACACCCTTTGTCGTCTGGTACTTGGGACTAAATCGACTCCTTTGCCTTTGTTTCAGACCTTTCCCCACCCTGCCTCTCTCCTCTTGTTGAGCACCATCTAGACTGTCAAAGTCTCTTTTGACTGTGTTTTCTAAACTGCTGCAGTACTCACGGTGTGCCCCTGCCTGTGGCAGATAATCTGTGTAGTATCATGGGCCTGGCACCGCCCTTCACTCAATGCCCATACTAACAAGAGTAATCCATAACTTCAGTCTGTAGACAGACAAGGAAGACTACTGGATAATGACCAGAATTTTCCCAATTGTGTGACCCAAAAAGAGACTTGCCTGATGCAGACCCTCAAATCCTTCTACTCATTGTTGGGCATATAAAGATTTCCCTGCTCCATTTAGAGACCTTGTTTCATGAATTACTGCCTCTCCTATAACTGGAATTCCTTCAGTATGGGCTCTTCCTCTCAGCATTTAATGTGTTCGTGTATCTCCATCTTAAAAATAATAAAGCAAATAATAAAATAATAAAACTTGGTGAACCTTACCATTGTAGCCATCATCCTATCTTACATTCAATATATTATTCAACAAATGTCTATTAACTACCTACAATGTGTCACAAACTGCTTTAGACAATGGATGTACAGTAATGAGCAAACGGGTGCCATCAACACTGGACCACTCTGACTTTGTTGCCTTACATCCCATCTACAGCCCTTTCACGGACCACCTGGCTTTGCTGTCCTTATAATTCTACTGAAGTTCTTTCAAGCAATGTCCTAAAGACCTTCTGGATGAATCTTTTTTGCCCTAGAGAACCTTTCAGCAGTAATGGGCACAATTGACCGTTCTCTTCTTTCAACACTCTCTCCCCACTTGGCTACTATCAAACCTCTTTCCCCCTAGTTTCCCTCCGACCTTTCTAGCCACTCCTTTACATTTGCTGTAGCCTTTTTTGTTTCTATTAAATGTTGATGTTCTCCAGAGTTTGAACACTGCCTTCTCCTCTTCTCGTTCTGCACACTTTCTAACACTGCTCTGTCTTTGCAAGGCTTTATCCACTGCTACAACACAACAGTTCCAGACCCTAATATCTAGTTGTGTCCCAAATGTCTTCTATAGAAACCTCAAGCTCAATTATTCAGATTCTGAATTTGTCATTTCTTCCCCTTTTCCTAAAACTTCTTTCTTCTGAGTCTCCCAGTTCATTTTGTTGTCCAAGCCAAAAGTCCATAAATCACCCTAGACTATCTCCTTTCCCTTTTCCCCCAAGATGTGGGGAATTACCATGTTGTGTAAATTATAGATCCCTAGTTATGTCTTGAAATGCTTCAGTTCTTTCATCTGAAGGGTCATATATCTGTCCAGGCTGCTGCCAACTTTCACCTCTTATTGAAACAATCTCCTATCTATTTCACCTACCATCAGTCTTGCCCCTCTAATGGACTCACCACACGGCAGCTGGAGAAACTGCCTCCTCCCTCTGTGGAGATGCTTTTCCTCACTTCTTCTCTTCCTCCTCTTTCTTCCCTTTCCTCCTCCTCCTCCTCTTCTTCTTCTTCTTTCTTCTTTCTTTTTCTTCCTCCTCCTCCTCTTCTTCTTCTTTCTTCTTTCTTTTTCTTCCTCCTCCTCCTCCTCCTCCTTCTTCGTCCTCTTCTTTTCTTCTTCTTCTTCCTCTTCCTCCTTTTCTTCCTTCTCCTTCTCCTCCTTTCTCCCTCTCCTTCTTCCTCTCTCTCTCTCCTCCTTTTCTCCTCTTCCTCTCTCTTTCTTTCTTCTTCCCTCTTTCTTTCTCCCTCCCTCTTTCATCCCCAACTCTCTTTCTTCCCTTTCCCCAGGGGCTCTCTCTTAGATATAGGGCTTTCTAATAAGGGTTCCTGTCTGCCCATAATTTGGATGAAGTGCCCTTTTCACTATGGCCCTTAATGCCATATAATAAGAATTTTTGTCCACTTAATCCATTAGTCATAAACCACAAGAAGAAGGGACTGTATGTTATTTGTCTGTGTATTCTCAGTGCCCAGCATAGTGTCTGGCACATGGTAAAAAAAATTTCAAATCCGAATGGTAGCTAATAAAAACATTGTGCCTGCTGCACTACATTAATTAGTATCAGTGATGAGGAATGCCACCAAGCCAGGTATGGGGGGAGGCTTGTGACCAGGAAGCATTTTACCACTTACTGAGCTGAGAGTGTGAGGGTGTTTAAAAACTATTTTTAAAAAAGAACCCTTGTTACCTCACCTCTTTGCCCCATTGTTGATTGTGGTGGAAGGACCACATGTGCTGGTACAGGGCCACCAACTGCTGGGGACAGAGGGCAGAATGGCAAGAAATGAAACTGACAAATTGATTTATTTTATGATAAGTTTTCTTTTTCCCTCTCTTCTTCCTTCCAGGCATATCGTGAGCTTCTTCCTTATTGTCACCCAACTTGGCTTCTGCTGTGTGTACATTGTGTTTTTGGCCGATAATTTAAAACAGGTAGAATCTTCTAGAGAAAACAGGAGGGGAAAAGATATGGTCAAGGGCATGGCACTGCTAATTAACAAACTGCTTCTTCTCTCTGGGTCCTCATCGATACAAAAAAAGGAAATTAAACTACAAAGTTGTCAAACTTGCTTCCCCTAGTTCACATAGCTGCAGATTTCTGTGTAGTTACTTTTGCCACAGTACCCTTTGTCCATTATCTTAGACCTGTCCTCAAAGTTGATCTCTACTGAGCTGGAAAGACCCTTGGATTTTGTCAGTCCTCCTGCCTGGAAGCTTAATTATTCTTGCTTCTAAAATAGATAGGGGTCTTCTTTTTGATGATTCCTACTCTGCTTTGGGTCATCTTTTTCTTTTTTCTTTTTTTTTTGAGACAGTATATTGTGCTGTCACCCAGGCTAGAGTGCAGTGGTGCGATCACAGCTCACTGCAGCCTCAAACTCCCAGGCTCAAGTGATTCTCCCACCTCAGCCTCCCAAGTAGATGGGAGCACAAGCATGTGCCGCCGTGTCTGGCTATTTTATTATTATTATTATTATTTGTAGAGCTGAGGCCTTGCAATGTTTCCCAGGCTGGTCTCCAACTCCAGGCCTCAGGTGATCTTCCCACTATCTCCCAAAGAGCTGGGATTATAAGCATGAGCCACCACGTCTAGCCTTGGACCATCTATATATACCATTAGCAAATTAATCTGTGGCTTAATAGTTGTTGCTCCTAGGAAGTCTTTCTGATCTAACCTAGATGTTATCTTACAGCAATTTTAGCAAAATAATATGGGTAATAGCAGAGGCCATGCTTAATCTATAAGTTTATAAAGAAAACTATGCTTTAGGGCTCTTTTTCTGCTTATAGTAGTAATACCAGAAATTCAAAAATGTGAACTAGTTAGAAGAAAAAAATAGTAAGCATTCAGAGTTAGCTTCTATTATGTCAGGTACAGTGCTGAGCATTTTACATGTATTCCTTCATTTAATTATCTCTGTGACTTTGTTAGGGTAGGTACTGTTGTTATTCCCATTTCGCAGATGAGAAAACTGAGATTATAAACTCTATAATGTATGTAAGGTCACAGAGCCAGAGTTAAAAACCCATGCCTGGCTGGGCATGGTGGCTCAGCTGTAATCCCAGCACTTTGGGAGATCAAGGCTGGCAGATCACTACGTCAGGAGTTCAAGACCAGCCTGACCAACATAGTGAAACCCCATCTCTACTAAAAATACAAAAATTAGCCAGGCATGGTGGCGTGCATCTGTAATCCCAGCTACTCAGGAGGTTGGAGGTTGCAGAGAGCTGAGATTGCTCCATTGCACTCCAGCCCGGGCAACAAAGCAAGACTCCATCTCAAAAACAAAACAAAATAAAAATCCAACAAACAAACAAAAACTCAGGCCTTCTGATGCCAAAGCTCAAGTTCTTAAACCTATGTTGTATTTCTGCAAACAAAACAAAACAAAATCAATTATTCTTAATCCAACTATTCATGGTTATAATTTAATGTAACCTTAACTGGTCAGCATTTTGCAATATCCTTACATTTTGTCATGTAATTTTCAATAGTTGCATAATATTCCATCACATAGATTGATCATAACTTCATCAATCTTCTATTGCTGAACATTTTCCTTATTTTCCTTTGTTTCTCTACTATAATCTGTTGGCACAAAGGTCTTTGTGCACTTCATTTCCTGAATGTTTCTTAAAGTAAAATTACTGAGTCAAAGAGTTTGATTGTTTTGAAGGTTCTTAAGGCATTGTCAGATTTTTTTTCAGAAAGCAATCTGACATGTACAGACCTATACTTATCATCTGCATTTATTATTATCTACATTTATTTCTCATCTGCATTATTATCAAGGCAGACACTGCAACAAGGAGTTTATAGGCCAAATAGGATGTGTTCTAAAACCTGGTAAGTTAAATATCAATATGATATTTTGGTGCCAGGCCAGGATACCACTAACAACAACAACATGAGGTCAGAGTGCAAATTACATTGCAGAGATCACTGGAGCAGGGAAAGTGTCCTCCGGGGGGTGGTGCATCTGAGCTGGGTACTGACAGGTTGGAGAAAAAGTGGTGGCAGCCAAGATGAGAGAAGAAATCAGTGAAAACCTGGAGGTAGGAAGTTATGGGACTTGCCCAGGAGATGCAATATCATTGGCTACAGGAGGAAGAGTAGGTCATGGGAGAGGAAGAAACCTTGAAAGTTTGATAGGGCCCATTTATGGAGGGCCTTGAGTGCCTGGCTGTTGTTCCAGTTATTTTTGCTGTTGTAGTAAGGAATCAGAATAAAATAATACGTGATTCATCTATGTATCCACAGTGTATTGTTAAATGCAAGGGACATTTAACAAAAGAAAAAAGTGAACGCTATGATTGAAGTCTTATAAAATAAAAAGAATATGTATAATACATGTAATTTGTGATATTGTATAGAAAATATATAGATGAATACTCCCAAGATGTTAGCATCGTGGTACTGAGATTATCAATCCATTTATGTTTTTCTCCTGCTGAACTCTAGTTCCTAATTGTTCTGCAGTGGTTTGCACTGCTTGTCCAATAAGACTGTATCAGTTAGGTCATGCTGACTTTAAATGGAGGGTGGTGGCATTCACTTACCTACTGACTTTACAAGGGGGTGTCTATATTGTGTGGGAGCTGGGGGATGGTTTCTTGTTTATCACAGTGATTGGGCATCTCATGGCTTTCATTGGGTGGGGTCCAGGGCTACTAAATCTTCTGCAATGAATGGTCCAATCTACACAAGAAAGACTTTTCTTATTTAAAATGCCAGCATTGTGCCAATTAGTAGGCAGTAAGTGTCTGTGTTAATTAGGAAACAGTAAGTGATGAAGTTTTTAGGTTATCACAAAAAAAACAGATTCTGGGGGAATTTAAGCAGAAAGTAAGTTTCGTGGGAGGATGTTACCTTTCACTAAATTAAAATGCAGGTCTGAGGGAAGAACAGAAGCCAGGGTAGTGAGGAGGATGTGGATGGTAGAACTAATGAGCAGCCTCCTCAGGAATCCAGTATTAATCTTTGCCCTTTTCTAGTCTGTTCTTAGGTCCCTATGCTTAGATTGACACTCAGATTTCTGGAAGAGGATCTGCCTGCCCCAGCTTGAGTTAAAGGCCAATCCCCTAGCTCTGCCACATTGTGATTTACAGTCCTCCAATGCTGCATTCAGTGAGAAGAGAGAATTCACTAAAATCAAACTGGTATCAGGAGAAATGGATACTAGTTGCCAAAAGCTCACAAATAGCCACTGTGAATCCAGTTATTTATTTTGTATTACATTTATTTTTAACTATTTGTACAACCTTTTATATGTATATGTATATGTATACATATAATATGTTATATATATATATACACACATATATACATATGTATATGTATGTATATTTTATGCCTCTACCTCCCAGGTTAAAGCAAGAATTGCTTTATATATATAACATACATATTATTATATATGTTATATATATGTATAATGTATAAAACATGTTATATTTATGTATACACATATATATTATATATTATAAGTATTGTGTGTACACACACACACACACACACACATACACACATATATATACAGGGCCTCACTGTTGCACAGCCATGTGTGATGGTATGATCTCAGCTCACTGCAACCTCTACCCTCCCATGTTAAAGCGATTCTCGTGCGTCAGCCTCCTGAGTAGCTGAGATTACAGGCATTCGCCACCTCGCCTGGCTAATTTTTTTATTTTAGTAGAAATAGGGTTTCACCATGTTGGCCAGGCTAGTCTCGAACTTCTGATCTCAAATGATCCACCCACCTCGGCCTCCCAAAGTGCTGGGATTGGAAGTGTGAGCCACCGCAACCAGCCTATACAACCTCTTTTGAGGTAGTATGGTGCAGAGGGTTTAGAATGAGTTCTAAATTCACCCTACCCCCCCGTGAGAGTTGGTACCATGAAACACTCCAATTTGTTTTGAGGGAGTTTGATTAGGGGTAAGGCACTGAGCCAACCATGAGGCTAGAAGAGTCATCATCTCCCCCTCTTGTTTCTCCCATTCCTTCCTTAGGTAGTGGAAGCTGTTAATAGCACAACCAACAACTGTAACTCCAATGAGACCGTGATTCTGACCCCCACCATGGACTCACGACTCTACATGCTCTCCTTCCTGCCCTTCCTGGTGCTGCTGGTCCTCATCCGGAACCTCAGGATCTTGACCATCTTCTCCATGCTGGCCAACATCAGCATGTTGGTCAGCTTGGTCATCATCACCCAGTACATCACCCAGGTGAGTACACACCACACAGCTGCCCACTCCACTGGACAGTGTTTTCGTATCAGACAGACTGAGCTTTAAATACCTGGAGCCAACCCTGTAGGTGGTAAGAGACACACACCTCACTGTAGCATTGCTTCTACAAAGATGTCTCTGAGCAATCCCATTCTTCTGGTTGTCTCCTTGTTCATGTTCTTTCTCTAAATACCTACTTTTTTTTTTTTCTTTTGAGATGGAGTCTTGCTCTGCTGCCAGGATGGAGTGCAGTGGCACAGTTTCGGCTCACTGCAACCTCTGCCTTCCGGGTTCAAGCAATTCTTCCGCCTCAGCTTCCCAAGTAGCTGGGACTACAGGCACATGTCAAACACCCGGCTAATTTTTGTGTTTTTAGTAGAGATGGGGTTTCACCATGTTGGCCAGGATGATCTCGATCTCTTGACCTTGTGATCCACCTGCCTTGGCCTCCCAAAGTGCTGGGATTACAGGCGTGAGCCACCACAACTGGCCTTAAATACCTACTTTTATGTCAAAATCTGGCTTTTTTTTTTTTTTAAGTGTGCTTGCAAGGAAAACCTCTTGGTTGGTGAACTATAGATTGTTCCTATAATTGTTGGCTGGCAGCAAAAGGCAGGTGAAAAGAGGTTCTTGTACTATAGCTAAAACTTATTGAATTACCCATAGGCTACAATTTCAGGTACCCGCTATTGCCCCTAAGGAAGGCAAGAGAAAAAAAAATTAAATATTTAGTCACAGAGGTGTATGCAGAGTCTCAAAAACCATAAGCTTTCAGTAAGTGTCTTGTTACTAAAAAAAAAAAAAAAGCCAAACAAAGAAAACTGTAAGCAAATCTATTACAATGTTAGTTATGATATCTTTGAGGTTGAATTATGGCTATTGATTTTCTCTCAGTTTCCTAATTTGCTATCCTTTCTAATTTTTATTTATTCATTTGAGATGGAGTCTCAATCTGTCACCCAGGCTCGAGTGCAGCGGTACGATCTCAGCTCACTGCAGCTCTGCCTTCGGGTTCAAGTGATTCTCCTGCCTCAGCCTCCTGGGTAGCTGAGACTACAGGCACCAGCAACCATGCCCAGCTAATTTTTGTATTTTTAGAATAGACGGGGTTTTCTATGTTGTCCAGGCTGGTCTCCAACTCCTGACCTCAAGTGATCTCGCCACCTCAGCCCACCAAGTGCTGGGATTACAGGCGTAAGCCATTGTGCCCAAACTAATTCTTCTTTTATAGTGGACAACACTACAAAGAAAGTTAAGTCTCAGAAGTCTCTTGGCATATTTAATAACTTCCAGATGTTCTCTTTAAGGAGTCAAAAGAGAAAAAAAGTTACGCTGTCTGTGAAATTTAGTAAAAATAACAGTCAAACATTTTAGAAGAACTGAAGATCAATCTTATATTCCTTAGGAGATATTGATGAATTCTATAAAATTAAATTTCCTAATGAGATAGCTACCTTTGATACATTTTTGGACAATTCCAAAGATTGCCCAATTAGAAAAATGGTTCTGTCATCATTTTCACACTGTGGGTCACAAGGTACATAGAATATTTATTCTACACAGTCTTCTCCCCTTCAGTTAACAGCTCATTAAAGAAGAACAGGGTTCTTTCATATTTAACTCATTACTTTGGCTTCCTAGATTATTACTATGGCTGCAGTCACAGCAATTTCCAACACCTGTGACCATTGTCCCTTCAAAGGACAGTTCAGGAGCACATTAGGTTGGCACTAATCTGCGGTGTGTAAGGTTTTCTTTTGAAGGTTTTTTTGTTTGTTTTTTGAGATGGAGTTTTGCTCTTTTACCCACGCTGGAGTGCAGTGGCACAACCTCAGCTCACTGCAACCTCCGCCTCCGGGTTCAAGCAATTCTCTTACCTCAGTCTCCCACGTAGCTGGGATTACAGGCATGTGCCATCACATTCGTCTAATTTTTGTATTTTTAATAGAGTCGGGGTTTCACCATGTTGGCCAGGCTGGTCTTAAATTCCTGAACTTGTGATTCGCCCACCTCAGCCTCCCAAAGTATAGGGCTTATAGCTGTGAGCCACCGCGCCTGGCCCTTTTGGAGGTTTTTGATAAACCAAACTCCCTCCACGAGAGGCTAATCCTTCAGTACTTTGACGATACCATCCTCTGGCTCTTTGGTATTGCGCAGTGTTGAAATCAACTTTGATCATGGCCTACAACCCTTTGAAGTTTTCTAAACTTCTTGATATTCAATTTTTAAAAATTCAGGCCTCATTTTAGAGTACCCCTCTCTTAAAGGAGCTGAAATGTGCTTTGGAAGTGATTGTCTCATAGTGTTTCTCTCTCCTTCAGGAAATCCCAGACCCCAGTCGGTTGCCACTGGTAGCAAGCTGGAAGACCTACCCTCTCTTCTTCGGAACAGCCATTTTTTCTTTTGAAAGCATTGGTGTGGTAAGGTTTGAATTGAGGTGGCCTTATCCCTGGTGCTGTGAGTGACCTTCTGGAAAGGAGCTGTGAGCTCTGGGTTTCTGTGTCCCACTGGCCATGTTTTGGGCTGCTAGAAAACGCCCATGGGAGAAAGTAACCTCTGGCTTCACTTGGGACAGTTGTCACCAGCAGGAGAAAAGTTGTTTACAACAGAGAAGCAGTCAGGAGACAGTTTTATTTTTGTCCCCATATTCCTAGTAAACATTTATCCTCCTGTCAACATGAGTTTCCTAATCTTTTAAAATCAAGATGAACCACGGTGCCCAGTTTAAAGGATTTGATTAAACATAAAGGAGTTTTAACCTGGAAAGTTCTGTGTATTTACAGTCTATAGCCTCTACTTCCACACTTGTGGAAGGGTAGTGCTGTTTATATATTTTTTAAATTTACTCTTAGTGTACATACAGTAACATTTACTTTTTTGCTGTACATTCCTGTAAATTTAGAGAAACACGTAGAGGAATAAATGCACCAAAATCAGGATTCAGAACAAGTCTTCACTACAAAAACTCCCTCGTGCTGGTCCTTTGTGGTCAGCTTCCCTACCTACCACTAACCCCTCACAACCACCTTCTGTTCTCTGCCTGTACTGTCTTCTCTTTTCCAAAAGGTCACCTATATGGGATCATACAGTATGTATGAGATTCTGAGACTGGCTTCTTTCACTTAGCCTAATGCACTTTAAAGTCATCCATGCTGATGGACACATCAATAACACCTTGCTTTCTATTGCAGAGCATCTACTGTCTGGGCAGTACCACAGCTTATCAACGCACCTGTCAAACAACATTTGGGTTGTTTCTAGTTTTTGACAATCATGAATGATACTGCTGTAAGCATTTGTGTACAGATTTTTGACATTGAACATCTTTTCATTTGCTTGTTGGCACTTTGTACAACTTCTTTGGTGAAATGTCTAGTCAAGTCCTTTGCTTATTTTTAGTTAGGTTGTTTGTCTTTTTGTTGTTGAGTTTTAAGAGTTCTTTATATATTCTGGATACTAAATTCTTATCAGAAGAATGATTTGCAAATTTTTTTTTTATTCTTGTCTTCTCCCCTGCTTTTTCTCTTTTAAATTTTTTCTTATTAAAAAATGAGATGGGGCTGAGCGCAGTGGCTCACACCTGTAATTCCTGAATTTTGGGAGGCTGAGGCTCGCAGATCACTTGAGATCAGGAGTTCAAGACCAGCCTGGCTAAACATGGTGAAACCCCATGTCTACTAAAAATACAAAAATTAGCCAGGCATGATGGCATGCACCTGTAATCCCAGCTACTCAACAGGCTAAGGCAGGAGAATTTCTTGAACCCATGAGGTGGAGGTTGCAGTGAGCTAAGATCAGATCACGGCACTCCAGCTTGAGTGACAGAGACTGTTTCAAAAAAAAAAAAAAAATGAGATGGGATCTTGCTATGTTGCCCAAGCTGGCTTTTAGTCCCTGGGCTCAAGTGACCCACCTGCCTCAGCCTCCCAGGCAGCTGGGATTATAGTTGCGTGACCATAGTTCATCATGCCTGGCTTCTGACTTTCTTGATAGTGAACTGTGATGTACAAAAATGTTTAATTTTGATGAAGTCCAATTCTTCTCTTTCTTTCTGCTTGTGCTTTTTCTGTTATGTCTAAGAATCTATTGCAAAATCTAGGGTCATGGCTAGATGTGGTGGCTCACGCCTTTAATCCAGCACATTAGGAGGCTGAGGCAGAAGGATCACTTGAGGGCAAGACTTTGAGACCAGCCTGGGCAACATACAGAAACCCTGTCTCTGCAAAAAAAAAAATTTTTTTTAATTAGCTGGGTGTGGAGGCACACACCTATAGTCCCAGCTGCTCAGGAAGCCAAGGCAGGAGAATCACTTGAGCCCAGGAGTTCAAGGCTGCAGTGAGTTATGATTGCATCATTGCACTCCAGCCTAGGTGACAGTGCAAGTCCCTGCCTCCAAAAAAAGAAAAAGAAAAAGAAAAAGAAATCAAAGGTCATGGAGATTTACCTCAGAGTTTTCTTCTAAGATTTTTATGGTTTTCACTCTTGTATGTAGGTCTTTAATCCATTTTGAGTTAATTTTTGCATGTGGTATGAGGTAAGAGTCCAACTTCATGTTTTTCTATGTGATTATCCAGTTGTCCCAGCACAATCTGTTGACAAGACTATTCTTTCCATGTTGTGTAGTTTTGACGCACTTGTCAAAAATCAATTGACCATCGATGTAAGGGTTTATTTCTATACTCTCAATTCTATTCCATTGGTCTATATGTCCACCATTATGCCAGAACCACACAGATTTGATTATTATATTTCTATAGTATTCCACTTTAACACTTTAATTGGCCTATTGACTTTTTGATGATATCTTTTTCCATAATACTTTTAGTAGGTTATCTAGGGATTATAATATACATTTTCACAGTTCACTTTGAGTTAATATTTTATCCTTTGACAGTTTACCTGTCAAAATTTTACAGTCGTATAGGGCACTTCCCCCCTTATGTTGTATTGCCATATGTATCCAGATACACTGAAACACCAACAATGTTATCATTTTTGCTTTCAATAGTCATATATAGTTTTTGTAATAAACTTACTAGGAGAAAAAAACAGGCTATTGTATCTACTCAGATATTGACCATTTCTGTTGCTCTTTCTTTATTCCTGAAATCCCATTTCCTTCTGGCATCATTTCCCTTTAGCATGAAGAACCTTCATTAGCATTTCTTTCAGAGCAGGTCTGCTAGTAACAAATTATCTTCATTTTCTTGATCTGAGATCGTCTTTGCCTTTATTCCTAAAGGATATTTTTGCACAATACAAAATTCTAGGTGAGCAATTCTTTTTTTTTCCATCATTTTGAAAATATGATTTCCTTTCTTTTTCCCCTTAGTGGTTTCTGATTAAAAATCTGCAAATGTTTGAATCATTGTTCTCCTATGTGTTTTTCTCTGGTTGCTTTCATAATTTTAAAGAGTATTTTTAAATCAGCAGTTATACTGTATTATAGTTAATATAGTTTCTTTGAGTTTGTCCTGTTTGGGATCTCTTGAATCTGTAAATATTTGTCTTTTACCTAATTTGGGAAGTTTTCAGTCATTATTTTTTCGATTTTTTTTCTTCGCCAATCTCTTTTTCTTCTCCATCTGAGATCCCAATAACCTGAATGTTAGACTTTTTAACGTATAGTCATCCCTTAGCATATGCAGGAGACTGGTTCCAAGACCCCGCCCACCCCAGACACACCCAGTGTGTAAACAGTCTGCACCTACTCAAGTCCTGCAGTTGGCCTTGCAGAACCCGAGTATCTGAAAAGTCAGCCCTCCATACATACATACAGGTTTTGCAGCCCAGGAATTCTGCAGCTTCGATGTGCATTTGGTTGAAAATATCCATGTGTTAGTGGACCTGCATGATTCAAACCCATGTTGTTCAAGTCACCTATATATTCCACAGGTTTCTGAGGCTCTATTCATTTTTTAAAAAAATATTTTTGCCCGTTGTTGTTCAGATTTTATCATTCCTGTTTATCCTCAAATTTCCTGACTTTGTTTTCTATTGTCTACATTCTGCTATCAGGCCCCTACAGTAGTAAAGTATTTAAATTTTCTAATTTTATTTTCCAGTTTTCATATTTCCACTTGTTTCTTTCACATTGCTTCTACTTTGCTAAGAACTTGTATCTGTCCATTTATTGTAATAGTATTCTCCCTTACTTTTTGAAGTATGGTTATAATATCTGCTTTAAAGTCTTTGCCTGATATTTCCAATGTTTGAGTCATCCTAAGGTTGGCATCTATTGTGTTTTCTCTCAAAAGCTGGTGAGATTTTTCTGGTTCTTTGTAGGATGAATAATTTTAGACCTATGCATTTTGAATATTATTTTAGAAGACTCAGGATCCTGTTAAAATCCTGTTCAGAATGTTGATTTTTTTGTTTTAGCAAACCATCTACCTGGTTAGATTCAGATCATAAGTCCTTGCTCACCTTCTGTGGGCTATGGTTTCAATATCCAATTAGTTTTCAAAGCCCTTGAAGCGATATTTGACTCTACCCTGCTCATGTGCCACCCAGTGCCAATCTGCAGATGGGACTCTACACAGTAGTTCAATTCTCAAAGCCTTTGCTTTGATGCTTCCCATCAGTTCCACACATGTACAGCTCAGGGCTGGGCCCAGGACATTATTCACAGATTTTAGGAGATTGCTTTTTCCAATTTCCTGTTCTCTTGTGTTTTCCTCCACACTAGCCAGCTCACAGTGACTTCTTTTTCCCATCTCTGGCTAGAAAACTAGGATTTTAGTCTCCTTCACTATCATGTACTTCCTGTGAGCAGGTCTGCCTCTGGGGTTGAGCAATGAGCGAAAAGATAAAGAAAAAGCATAGTAGTGATTCTTTCCAAGGCCACTTTCCTGAGCAGGCGAATCATGCAGCCACATAGGGTCCAGCCTTCAGAAGGATCTCACACTTACCTTAACACTCTGCTGGAATCATCTTTCACCTAGGAACCCTGCATTTTCATTTTGCACTGGGGCCCATAAATCATGTAGCCAGTCCTGATTTCCCACATTCTTCAGTATCCTAAAGCTCACTTTCCCAGTACTTCTGTGTAGAGAGAAGGATTTTTATCTCAGATTTCTAAGTGCTCGCATGACCACTGCAGCCACTGATATGCCAGAATGCTGCTTAGTGACTGGGACTTGCCTTAAGGTCATGCCCTGGAGATAAAACAAAGAAACAGAAAAATAGAGATTCTCTCCATGCTCTTCATCCCACAGGGGACCCTATTCTAAGTCACCTGGCCATAAAGAAGTTTCTCTTGATGTTATTTTCTGTCTCTATGCACTGTATAGTTCTAGGATTTGGGTGTCCCTTGAGGTTAAACTAGGACATGCGGGAAGAAAAAAATCGGGAAACTCTCCGCCATGACGGTCATTTTTTCTTTTGCTTTCCCTCCCCATTCTGCCTGCTGCTATTTACTCTTCAGAATCCGTGCACAATTGCTTTATGTGTTTCATCCAGGACTTTTAGTTGTAATCAGTGAAAGAGATATTGTGAAGTGTGCTTACTTCATCTATATGGAACTGGGAGCACTTTGTTTTGAGAATTTGGAATAGTCAAGGACAAAAGCATAGTGTGGTAGTTGAGCAAGTGACTTGGGAGGCAGAATGTGCTGGAATCTTGCTTTGGATGGGGCTACTCCCTGCACTCTAATTCTCCAACTATAAAATGATGACAATATTTGTTCAGTAAGTATTTCTTGAATGCCTCCTGTGTGCTGGTGATTCTTAGTATTAACTGAAATTATCTTAAGAAGAACTCTTCTAGCCCAGCTCCAGTTTTGCAGAAGAGGGACAGTCCCAGAGAGAGAAAGGGACTTCAGTTAAGTCACCAGCTAGGAACTGTGCAGATGTGATTAAAACTTAGTACATCTGACACTCAGTCCAGCAACCTTTCCACTCTATGTCAACAGCCATTTTTCTCTTTGACTGATTAATTGTAGACAGAGAGAGAGAGGAAGCCAGCTACTCAGTCTGATTGGCCTTGTGAAAAGATCATTTTTGGTCTTGAGAATATATGCAGCAAAATTGTATCACAGGGTACAAGAGCTCAGCTGGTTCGTCGGCTCTTCATATAACTATTGTATAATTGTCAAACATCCTCCTGAGCTCCTGCTGCAACTAGACCTAATCCAGAAGAAAGTGCAAAGGCACAGGGATGACCCAACATGACACTGCCCTCAAGCATCTTCCAAATTCCTGGAGTGGAGGAAGGGTTAGGGGTTGCAGGGCTGGAATTTTGCCTACACAACAAAAAAGCATTCAACAGTACAAGGGAAAAGATGCTAAATTCCTATTTAGTAACAAATATGCCCATTGCTTTAAGAGTAGAAGCACATCCTTGGACTTTGGATGACAGCCCTGGTTTACAACCTGAATCTGCCACTTTCTGGTTCTGTAACTTGGGATGTTATCTCATTTTCAGTCTTGTTTTTCTCATCTGTTAAAACAAGAATTAGGCAGGCGCCAACTTCATAGAGTTATGGTCTTCAGAGTATTAAAAAATCATAACTGCTGACATTTACTAAGCCCTTGTCTGTGCCATTATGGTGCTTGTGTAATTCTCCACAAAATTTGCAAAATTCGGCCAGGTGTGATGTCTCTCACCTGTAATCCCAGCACTTTGGGAGCCCGAGATGGTAGGATCACTTGAGCCCAAGAGTTCAAGACAACATGGCAAAACCCCATCTCTACAAAAAATACAAAAATTAGCTGGGCATGGCAGCACATGCCTATAGTCCCAGCTATTCAGGAGGCTGAGGTGGGAGGGCTCTCTTGAGCTTGGGAGCTGGAGGTTGTAGTGAACTGTGATTGTACTGCTGCACCCCAGCCTGGGTGACAGATGACACTCTCTGAAAAAGAAAAAAAAGCAAAATTCATTTGAGCCCGTTTTCAGATAAGGAACACATTAGCTAAATAGCGCATGTAGAGAGGGCTTAGCACACAGTCTGAACAAGGAGTAGGAGAAGGTGGGGTGGTCTCTGGGACAATAAGAGCCTGAGAAGGAAATTATGGGATGAGGAAAAGGAAGATTGGTTTTAAAGACAGAAGAGACCTTCAAATGCCCAACTGACAAGAGGCAGATTGGCCTCAACTTGGATTCTCTTAGAATCAGGTATGCATTTAGGGGAAGAAGGATTCTGAGAACAGAAGAGTGAGAATCTAGGGTGTGGGGCAACGCCCTGCTGGTGGAACCACGAAGCGCTTTCTGGTCCCAACTGTCACCAGCGCCCTGTGTTCCTGAAGTCTCAGCCTCCCCACTGTATAGTAATGGGTGATGGGGAAGGCTGCTCCGGAATTAGGAGGTTCAAATGCAAATGTCTTTGGAAAGCCAGGTATAATTCATTGGTGGGCGGGGGTGAAGGGAGGTGGGCCTGGTGAATGGGAAAAGAATGTTGTACCTAAAGGCAATCATATTGAATTGTCTAAAAGACTGTGCTGTCAAAACAAAATGCATCTGCTGGCCAGATCTAACTGCCCCAGAGTCTTGAGATCTTTGGTCTGTATAACTTCAGGGGCCCTTCCAGCTCTTAACCATCCAGGGCTCATCTTGTGACTCTGGTTTTTTCTTTTTATCTTTTTCTTCCTTCTTACCCTCATCTTCCGACCTTTTTTCCTCCTCTTTTACTTCCTTTTTCCTTCAGTCGTGATGAAACACACCTAACATAGAATTTGCCATCTTAACCATTTCAAGTATGCATATATATTAAATTCAGTGTATTGCACAGCCATCACTGCCGTCCATCTGCAGAACTCCTCATCTTGCAAAACAAACTCTGTACTCGTTTAAAAATAACTCCCATACCCTCCTCATGCCAGTCCTTCCCAACTAGCATTCTGCCTCTTTGAACCTGCCTACTCTAGGTACCATGCATAAGTGGAATCAGGCAGCCCTTGTTTTGTGACTGGCTTTTTACACTCATCATAATGTCCTCAAGATCCATCTGCATGGTAGCATGTGTCAAAACTTCCTTCTTCTTATGGGCTAAATCACATTCCATTGCATGGATACACCACATTTTGTGCATCCCTTTTCTGTTGCTAGACACTTGGGTTGCTTCCACATTTGGCTATTATGAATAACACTACTATGAACATCAGTGTACAAATATCTCTTTGAGGCCCTGCTTTCAGTTCTTTCGGGTAGACATCCAGAAGTGGGATGCCATTTTTTTTTTTTTTTATGTTCATGTTTCTCTTTCTCCTTCTTACTCTTTACACTGTGATGTTTCTGTAGGTTCTGCCTCTGGAAAACAAGATGAAAGATGCCCGCCACTTCCCAGCCATCCTGTCTTTGGGAATATCCATCGTCACTGCCCTGTACATCGGCATCGGGACTCTGGGCTACCTGCGGTTTGGAGATGACATCAAGGCCAGCATAAGCCTTAACCTGCCTAACTGCTGGTACCTTCATGGGCTGTCAGGTGGTGGAGACTAAGGGATGGGTGGAAACATGTAGGTCACTTCCTCCTCCCTTCCACAGCTGGAAAACCAAGGTCTAGAGAGCCTCCCACAGAAGAAGCAAAGTTGTCATTGGAACCATAGTCTCCAGATTCTCTGTCCAGGGAGTTCCTCCTTCAACAACAGCCTCCTAAATTGAGTTGAGCGTTGACATCTTAGTGTGAAGGAGGACATGACTTAAGAAGAGAGGACACAAGTGAGAGTCCTTGGTCTCCTAAGGGGAGAAGGGAGGGGCACTGGGAGAAGACAAGAGACAGAGAGAGGAGTCAGCGGGTGGCCACACTTCCTGTTATGTTTACTAAGTCTCACCACCAAGTCTTGCTTGCCACAGCCAATGGTTCACTTTCCCCAAGTCAGAGTAACAAGATAAAAAAGTGGAAAACAAAAACCAATTGTGCCATCCTGGGCAACATGGTGAGACCCCATTTCTACAAAAAGATTCCTAAAACTTAGCTGAGCATGATGTCTCACACCTGTAGTCCCAGGGAGGGTGAAATGGGAAGATCACTTGAGCCCAGGAGTTTGAGGTTACTGAAGGCTGTCATCACACCACTGCACTCCACTCCAGCCTGAGTGACACAGTGAGACCCCTGTCTCTTAAAAACAAACAAACAAGCTGATGTGGTGATGCATGTAATCTTAGCACTTTGGGAGGCCGAGGTGAGTGGATCACCTAAGGTCAGGAGTTCAAGACCAGCCTGGCCAACACAGTAAAATCCCATTTCTACTAAAAAAAAAAAAAACTTAGTCAGGCATGGTGGTGCACACCTATAGTCCCAGCTACTAGGGAGGCTGAAGTAGGAGAATTGCTTGAACCTGGGAGGTGGAGGTTTCAGTGAGCCAAGATAGCACCACTGCACTCCAGCCTGGGCAACAGAGTGAGACTCTGTCTCAACAAACAAGCAAAACAACAATTTGGGAAGACCATTGGAATCTGTAAAACTCTTATGTTCTAATATACCCACCTCATGCGATGGTTAGCAGCCCCACAGACTTCAACAGTGCCCTATTGAACAGACACATGAACCCACATCCCATCATGCAGGATTTTCTCCCACACCAGGTCATGTCATTAATTATAGGACACTTCTGTCTTCTCAAGCAGACAGTCACAGTGACGTGCAGCCCTAATTTGCCTAAATGGGGTTCCTTTCACAAGATGATAATGCCACTCATCAAGCATTTACTTCATGCCAATTACAAGCAGATGTCAGACTAGACACACAGGAGTGCGGATGGAAGTGATGTGAGCAGACTATGACCTTGAGGCTTCACTATCATCACTGGCTCCCGATTCAATGGGAGTAGAGGAGGGACAGATAGTGTATACACACACACTGTAACATAGAAAAAGAAGCTCTCCCCAGTAGCAAAGAGGCCTTGGGGATTTCCAAGGAAAGAAAGCACATCAGAAGGAGACAGCAGGGAAACTTGTTATCCAGCAGGTCAGCTCCATCCAAACATGGACCATTCTGGGTCTCTGTTGTACTGCCAACTAGCTTATGGTGGTGGCTGATTTGCTTCACCTCTCTGCACGTGTTTCCTCATTAATAAACCAGAGTTGTCATGAGGATTAAGTTGGGCAGTGTCTAAAAGCATCTGGCTGTGGTACCTGCTCAGAAGAGGGACATTTCAAACACTTGGTGGAGTCTGAACAGATGGAAATGGAGTAAAGAAGGTGCTCAGGCAGCAGGACTAGTGTGAGCAAGAAACAGAAATGTGGAAGTTAGCCTTTTTAAGGAATGGGCTAAACACACACACACACACACACACACACACACACAATTTATTTATTTATTCACTTATTATTTATTTATTTTTTGAGATGGAGTTTCTCTCTTGTTACCCTGGCTGGAGTGCAATGGCGTGATCTTGGCTTTCCGCAACCTCTGCCTCTTGGGTTCAAGCAATTTTCCTGCCTCAGCCTCCCAAGTAGCTGGGATTACAGGTGTGTGCCACCATGTCTGGGTAATTTTTGTACTTTTGGTAGAGATGGGAGTCTGCCACGTTAGCCAAGCTGGTCTTGAACTCCTGACTTCAAGTGATCCACACCCCTTGGCCTTCCAAAGTGCTGGGATTGTCGGCATGAGCCACTGCACCCAGGCTCACACACACATTTATTAAACATGGAAGTGCATCGACCACATTAGTAGACTGAAGATAGATCAAATAGATCAAAAAAAAAAAAAACTTAGATAGAATCTCAAAAACCCCTGAAGGCTCACATACTCTCTGCCCCTAGCTTGAGGCTGGTAAGTAACCCTGTTTCTCCTTTTATTCCACCCTGACCCCCGCTACCTTTCACACAGCCCTATTTATAAACTGTCTCTTCCCAAAGGATTTGGAGTTCTGCAGTTCTCTCAACCAACTAGAGGCATCTGTTATATGCCAAGAGCTTTGGGAAATCCAGAGAATTTCTAAGGACTGACAGATCACAACGGACTAGTGTTTTAGATCTAGGGCTTTTGGTCTTAGCCACTTATCATCTGTGTCTCCCTGGGCAAAGTGTCTGGCCTGAGCCTCTCTTTTCTAAAACATAATATTGAGCATGAGTATTTTGTGTGATTTGTGAAGGTGCAACATATACCCAAGCTCAGCTGGGAGCAGTGGCTCACACCTGTAGTCCCAGCACTTTGGGAGGCTAAGGCTGGAGAATCATGAAGTCAGGAGTTCAAGACCAGCCTGGCCAACATGGGGAAACCTCGTCTCTACTAACGATACAAAATATTAGTCAAGCATGGTGGTAGGTGCCTGTAATCCCAACTACTTGGGAGGCTGAGGCAAGAAAATCTCTTGAACCCAGGAGGCAGAGGTTGCAGTGAGCCAAGATCATGCCATTGCACTCTAGCCTGGGCAACAGGTGAGACTCAAAAAAAGAAAAAGAAAAAAAAATTTATATGTATACCCAAGCTCAAGATTGTTTTTATTTCATTTAGAAATGACTCTTTCAATTGTTTCCACTGAATCTGGAAAGCTTCCCCCTGTTTTCACTGCATGCTCTCCCTCTTGACTCTTAGAAGGTCCCTCTCTGTCATTTTCAGAAAGGGAAACAAAAGCCCAAGGCATTGTCCCGAGTTCAGAGGTTAATGTTCCAAGGAGGCCAGTGTCAGAACACAGTGGCGGTGGAGAGCAGCGCTGTGGCTTGTCTTGCAGGTTGTATCAGTCTGTCAAGCTTCTCTACGTTGCCGGCATCCTGTGCACCTATGCTCTGCAGTTCTATGTCCCTGCAGAAATCATCATCCCCTTCGCCATCTCCCGGGTGTCAACACGCTGGGCACTGCCTCTGGATCTGTCCATTCGCATTGCCATGGTCTGCCTGACATGTGAGTAGAAAGGAGAGCGCAGTGTTCCTGCTGATCTTTTCTGAGGGCTATCAAGAATCACCCAGATGGGCCAGACGCATTGGCTCACACATCTAATCCTGGCATTTTGGGAGGCCAAGGTGGGCGGATCACCTGAGGTCAGGAGTTCCAGACCAGCCTGACCAAACCCTGTCTCTACTAAAACTATAAAAATTAGCCAGGCACACACCTGTAATCCCAGCTACTCGGGAGGCCAAGGCAGGAGAATCACTTGAACACGGTGGGGATGGAGGTTGCAGTGAGCTGAGATCATGCCACTGCACTCCAGCCTGGGTGACAGAACAACCCATCTCAAAAAAAAAAAAAAAAAAAAAAATCAGCCAGATGATAGAGGGGAATCATGACAACCAGCATTTACTGAGCCCTTGCCGTATTCCAGGGACCATTCTAAAGCTTTACAAGTATTCGCTCATCTAAGCCTCACGGACAACCCCATTCTTACACATACCTAATTAGATAGATTTGTTGGTGTCCAGCCTAAGGGATTGACAGAGCTTATTAAACAATAACCATAAGAACTTTCTGGGCATGGTGGCACATGCCTGTGATCCCAGCACTTTGAGTGGCCAAGGCAGGCAGATTGCTTGAGTTCAGAAGTTTTGAGACCAGCCCGGGCAACATGGCGAAACCCCATCTCTACAAAAAAAATTAGCCAGCCATGGTGGCCCATGTCTCTAGTCCCAGCTACTTGGGAGTCTGGGGTGGGAGGATTGCTTGAGCCCAGGAGATGGAGGCTGCAGTGAGCTGAGATTGCACTACAGCACTCCAGCCTAGACAAGAGTCAGACCCCATCTCAAATAAATAAATCATAAGAACTGACATGCATTGAACTCTTACTTTGTGCCAGGTACTGTGTTCAGCTCTTTCTAGTCTAGATTTCATGATATTTTATTCAGTCCTCACAAGAATTTTCATGAGGTAAAACTCTAATAAACCCTACTTTATGAAAGAGAAAATTGAGGCAGCGAGTGATTAATAATCGGCCAGGAAGGTCCAGAGGTAGGATTTGAATTCAAGTCATATAAATCCAGAGCTGGTGCCCTTTACCTCCAGGGCAGACATTGAAAATGGGACTCTCTTCTGGCAACAGGTGTTGTTTGAACTTACAATTTTGTATAAATTTGGGCTAACATTTAAAATGTGGAAATCTTCCATACAAATGCAGATTTTAAAAATTTTTTGGTGGGGGTAATATCAAACGATCAGGCAAGCCTGGGATCACATTTCCCATCAGCAACAATCGGCCGGGGCTCCTTGGCTCCTGGATGGCCCTGTGCTTGCCGATTGGCTGAGGACAGTCCCACTCCCCGGCTCACAGGAGCCCCCATCACCCAGAGTGCCCCTTCTGCAATTATTCCACCAGAGGCTGAAGGAGACGGCTAGAGATTCCATTATAGACTAGAGGTGGCCCACTGTCCCTAAGATGCCTTTTGGTTGTCATTGCAAAAGTGTCTTCTTTTTAAGGCTGACTTGTATTCCACTGTATGTACATTTTCTGTATCCATTCATCTGTCCAGGGACATTTAGAAAATTCTTTTTTTTTCTTTTTGCATGACAAAATGTTACTTTTAAATGATTACCAGTACACCAAGTAATAACATGTAACAAATTCTTCAATTCTACCATCTAGTAATTTTGATTAAGAGAAACTAAAAGCAGCTCAAACAGTTACACTAGCATTCATTATTCTAACCATTAGCAGGAATGGACTAGTTTAAGGCTGGCTGCTGATTCACGCAGATTACAGATAACCATTGACTATTTTTTCATAGATAGAGTCCCTGACATTCAAGAAAGTGCTACAGGGGGAAAAAATTATTAATCTCTTTTTTTTCCAAAGAATTTTTTTTACTAGATATAAGAAAGAAAAAGTCAACATGGATACATATGTTACTTGAGCTAAAAGGCATAGGAAAACAGATAACATATACCCATTAAATTTGCACTAAATACAATGTAAACAGAAACTTTATAGGTAAGTTCTAACTCTGTACAAAGAAGCTATATTTTATATTCTCCAAGAAGTGAAGGAACCTTCTATATAATATACAGAAATCATTTAATGCCTTTTCATAAGAATATAACTGGAGCTTCATATTCCCTGAGGGTATCTAAAATGCCAATCCATGGTACAGGTGCTTCTTCTTCTTGCTCCTCTTCATTTACGCAGCAGTTTTCATGGATTTCTGTCCAGGTGTCACAGACAAAAGCCAGGAGGCTATCCAAGCCTTCACCCCCATTCTGCTGGAAGTAGGTCTGGAGGCTGGTTTTCTTCCTCTGATCCTCCTGTAGGAGGTGCCATGGCTGCTGTGGGATTCCAGGGAACGGCTTCCTTGGTCTTGAACTCTTTCTCCCCCTGCAGGCAGTGCTGTTCAGTTTCAGCCTCAGCTGCTTCCTTGGCCTGCTTCATTCAGCCTCTAGGTTTTTTGCTCACACTTGGACACCTTCTCAGGGGCTGCGTCTTGGTCTGCAGCAGCTGCTGAATCCCCTGAGACTGATTGGCTGAAGTCGCTTTTGATTCTCACATTTCTAGGCCAGCCCACAGCATTTATTGGACACTGATTTTCTTCTTTAGAAGTGATTCACTCTCAATTTGACCTTGAAGGCAAGAACCATCTAGTATCTTGGAGATTCCAGACGGATCAAGGAATTTGCTGTATAAAGATAACACTCCCTTAAGGCTAAACTGCACTTCATGCATTGTCTCAATTAGCATGTATGAGTAAATAACTTGGAGTAATAGCAAAGATAACTCTTCTGAGTGCTTTACATGAATAATCTCATTGAAGACTTTTATATCCTGTGCAGAATGAATCATAATACCTAAAAGGATAGTAGCATTCATCTCTATTTTGCAGCAGAGGAAACAAGCTGAGGAAAGGGTGGGACTCGGCCAAGGCCACACAAGGAAGAATCAGACTCCTGCCTTCCAGACCTGTTCTGTTCTGTTACACTCCTCCTTCAAAGGAGGCCTGGTCAAGACTCCTGGGATTTCTTGGTAACCAGGAACATTTTTTATCATATACAATAAAAAATGTAAAAACCCTGGTCTGGAAAACATCCTGCTAAAAATATATAATTTCAAAATTTTTAGCTTTCCGTGTTTCTTTGTTAGGTGTTTTCTGACATGTAGGTAAAGCCTGGAGAAGACACTTCTTTAAGGGTATCATACCTCGTGGGGTTTCTTCCAACTGAAGACTTCTTTGTACTATAAATGATTTCACATTCAAATTGTTTGTAAGTAAGAGGTTCTTATACTCATGTTAATTATTTATTAAAATACTAGGCATTTTTAAAATTATTTATTTATATTATTATTTTAGTTATTAAAATGTTAGGCATTTTTAAAAAGACAAGACTTTTAAAAAATTTGTACATTGGGCCACGCGTGGTGGCTCACACCTGTAATCCTAGCACTTTGGGAGGCCGAGGTGTGTGGATCACCTGAGGTCAGGAGTTTAAGACCAGCCTGGCCATCATGGTGAAACCCCATGTTGAAAAAAAAAAAAATTGTACATTGATACAAACTTTGATAGTCCAAACATTGATAGTTTGTACACTGATATATTCCAAACAGCTTGAATGGTTCTCAGTACTTTTATTTAGTGTTATTTATTAATAAGATCTTAAGTTTTGTTGACTATGTAAGGATCCAAAATGTAACTCAGTAGCATAAAGATTATTTTAAGCTAAAAACATTTGAACAAAAGAAGCTACAGGAAAAAAAATCTTTATATTTCTTTTACTGATGTAAGCAGGACCTCCTGAAAAATACAGCTGCCATAAATATCTTCTCTGGGAGGTTTAGAGCCAGAAAAGCGACTTAGCGTTATCATTGGAGTTACTAACTGCTTAACAAATTTTATCTGAAACTGTCATAGCTTCCCCTTGTTCTTCCATAAAAGCCCTTCCTCCTGCCTCCTTTTCCCCTTATTAAGAGGGTATCTTTGGCTGTTCTGGAAGCCAATTCATCCCAAGGCTCTGGAGCTTATAAATTCGATTTGTCTTTTCTCTTGTTAATCTTACCTATTGTCAGTTAAACTCACAGGCCCCCAACCACTGACCCCAAGTTGGTAGAGGAAAAGTTTTTCCTCCTAACAATATGAATGAACAATATGAATGAATACAATTGGACAGAGACACGCCAAATTTGTTGGTGTTGTTATTTTGAGATGGGGTCTCACTATGTTAACCAGGCTGTCCCTGAACTCCCAGATCCTCCTGCCTCAGCCTCCCACATAGTTTATGCTATAGGAATGTGCCACTGTGCCTGGCTCAATTTTTAATGTGTAACTTCTAGGGAATATGATTAGGGAAACTGGAGGGATTTCGACTTTTACTTTTTGTCATTGAATTTCTGAGAAACAACTAGTTTACTATTTAAGAAGAGAATTTTTCTGCTTCTACTTTTTTTTTTTTTTACTTTAGGTTCTGGAGTACAAGTGCAGGTCCTGCAGGGTTGTTGCATAGGTGCATACATAACGAGGTGGTTTGCTGCCTCTATTCCCCCTTCGTCTATATTCGGCATTTCTCCCCATGTGATCCCTCCCCACCCTCCCCACCCCCTGCTGTCCCTCCCCTACCCCCCCCAACTGCCCCCAGTATGTGATGATGCTCCTTTCCCTGAGTCCACGTGTTCTCATTGTTCAATACCCGCCTATGAGTGAGAACATGCAGTGTTTGGTTTTCTGTTCTTGTGTCAGTTTGCTGAGAATGATGGTTCCCAGATTCATCCAAGTCCCTACAAAGGACATGAACTCATCATTTTTTATGGCTGCACAGTATTCCATGGTGTATATGTGCCACATTTTCTTGGTCCAGTCTATCACTAATGGGCATTTGGGTTGGTTCCAGGTCTTTGCTATTGTACACAGGGCTGCAGTGAACATTCGTGTGCATGTGTCTTTATAATAGAATGATTTATAATCCTTTGGATATATACCCAGTAATGGGGTTGCTGGGTCAAATGCAATTTCTATTTCTAGGTCCTTGAGGAATTGCCACACTGTCTTCCACAATGGTTGAACTAATTTACACTCCCACCACCTGTGTAAGAGTGTTCCTATTTCTCCACATCCTCTCCAGCACCTGTTGTCTCCAGATTTCTTAATGATCGCCATTCTAACTGGCATGAGATGGTATCTCAATATGGTTTTGATTTGCATTCTCTAATGACCAGTGATGATGAGAATTTTTTCATATTTTTTTGGCCTCATATATGTCTTCTTTTGAGAAGTGTCTGTTCATATCCTTTGCCCACTTTTGAATGGGTTTGTTTGTTTGTTTGTTTTCTCATATATCTGTTTTAGTTCTTTGTAGATTCTGGATATTAGCCCTTTGTCAGATGGGTAGATCACAAAAATGTTTTCCCATTCTGTTGGCTGACAGATCACTCTAATAATTGTTTCTTTTGCTGTACAGAAACTCTGAAGTTTAACTAGATCCCATTTGTCTATCTTGGCTTTTGTTGCCATTGCTTTTGGTGTTTTAGTCATGAAGTCCTTGCCTATGCCTATGTCCTGGATGGTTTGCCTATGTTTTCTTCTAGAGTTTTTATGGTGCTAGGTTTTATGTTTAAATCTTTAATCCACCTAGAGTTAATTTTAGTGTAAGGTGTCAGGAAGGGGTTCAGTTTCTGCTTTCTGCACATTGCTAGCCAATTTTCCCAACACCATTTATTAAACATGGAGTCCTTTCCCCATTGCTTGTTTTTCTGAGATTTGTCAAAGTTCAGATTGTTGTAGCTATGTGGTGTTGCTTCCAAGGCCTCTATTCTGTTCCATTGGTCTATGTCTCTGTTTTGGTACTAGTACCATGCTGTTTTGATTACTGTAGCCTTGTAGTATAGTTTGAAGTCTGGCAGTATGATGCTTCCAGCTTTGTTCTTTTTGCTTAGGATTGTCTTGGCTATGTGGGTTCTCTTGTGGTTCCATAGGAAATTTAAAGTGGTTTTTTTTTCCAGTTCTGTGAAGAAGGTCATTGGTAGCTTGATGGGGATAGTGTTGAATCTATAAATTACTTTGGGCAATATGGCCATTTTCACTATATTGTTTCTTCCTAACCATGAGCATGGAATGTTTTTCCATCTGTTTGTGTCCTCTCTTATTTCGTTGAGCAGTGGTTTGTAATTCTCCTTGAACAGGTCCTTTACATCCTTTGTTAGTTGTATTCCTAGGTATTTTATTCTCTTTGTAGCAATTGTGAATGGGAGTTCACTCTAGATTTGTCTCTCTTTTTGTCTGTTATTGGTATATAGGAATGCTTGTGATTTCTGCACATTGATTTTGTATCCTGAGACTTTGCTGAAGTTACTTATCAGTTTCAGGAGATTTGGGGCTGAGACGATGGAGTCTTCCAGATATACAATCATGTCATCTGCAAATAGAGACAGTTTGACTTCCTTCTTTCCTATTTGAATACCCTTTATTTCTTTTTCTTGCCTGACTGCTCTGGCTAGAACTTCCAATATTATATTGAATAGGAATGGTGAGAGAGAGCATCCTTGTTTAGTGCCTGATTTCAAAGGGAATGCTTCCTGCTTTTGCCCATTCAGTATGATATTGACTGTGAGTTTGTCATAAATAGCTTTTATTATTTTATGATATGTTCCATCGATACCTAGTTTATTGAGAGTTTTTAGCACGAAGGACTGTTGAATTTTGTCGAAGGCCTTCTCTGAATCTGTTGAGATAATAATATGGTTTTTGTCTTTGGTTCTGTTTATGTGATGGATTATGTTTATGGACTTGTGTATGTTGAACCAACCTTGCATCCCTGGGATGAAGCCTACTTGATTGTGATGAATGATCTTTTTGATATGCTGTTGCATTCAGTTTGCCAGTATTTTATTGAAGATTTTTTCATCTATGTTCATCATGGATATTGGCCTGAAGTTTTCTTTTTTTTGTTGAGTCTTGCCAGGTTTTGGTATCAGGATGATGTTGGTCTTATAAAATGAGTTAGGGAGGATTCTCTCTTTTTGTATTGTTTGGTATAGTTTCAGAAGGAGTGGTACCAGCTCCTCTTTGTACGTCTGGTAGAATTTGTCTGTGAACCCAGCTGGACCTGGGCTTTTTTTGGTTGGTAGGCTATTAATTGCTGCCTCAACTTCAACCCTTGTTATTGGTCTATTCAGGGCTTCAACTTCTTCCTGGTTTAGTCTTGGTAGGTAGAAGTGTCCAAGAATTTATCCATTTCTTCCAGGTTTACTGGTTTGTGTGTGTAGAGTTGTTTGTAGTAATCTCTGATAGTAGTCTGTATTTTTGGGGACTCAGTGGTGATATCCCCTTTATCATTTTTTATTGCATCTAATTGATTCTTCTCTCTTTTTTTTTTTTTTTTATTAGTCTGGCTAGCAGTCGATTTTGTTGATCTTTTCAAAAAACCAGTTCCTGAATTTATTGATTTTTTCAAGGTTTTTTTGTGTCTCTATCTCCTTCAGTTTGGCTGTGATCTTAGTAATTTCTTGTCTTCTGCTAGGTTTTGAGTTTTTTTGATCTTGCTCCTCTAGCTCTTTCAATTTTGGTGATAGGGTGTTGGTTTTAGATCTTTTCCTTGTTTCTCATATGAGCATTTATTGCTATAAATTTCCCTCTCAACACTGCTTTAAAGGTGTCCCAGAGATTCTGGTAAGTTGTGTCTTCATTCTGATTGGTTTCAAAGAACATCTTAATTTCTGCCTTCATTTCATTGTTTATACAATGGACACTCAGAAGCAAGTTGTTCAGTTTCCAATAGTTGTGCAGATTTGAGTGAGTTTCTTAATCCTGAGTTCTAATCCAATTGTGCTGTGGTCCGATAGACTGTTTGTTTTGATTTCCATTCTTTTGCATTTGCTGAAGAGTGATTTGCCTCCAATTATGTGGTCAATTTTAGAGTAAGTGCAATGTGGTGCTGAAGAAGAATGTATATTCTGTGGATTTGGGGTGCAGCGTTCTGTATATGTCTATTAGGTCCGCTTGGTCCAGCTCTGCATTCAAGTCCTGGATGTTGTTGTTAATTTTCTGTCTTGTTTATCTGTCTAATATTGATGGTGGAATGTTGAAATCTCCCGCTATTACTGTGTGGGAGACTAAATCTCCTTTTAGGTCATTAAAAACTTGCTTTATGTATCTAGGTGCTCCAGTGTTGGGGCGTATATATTTAGGATATTTAGCTCTTTCCATTGGATTGATCCTTTTACCATTATGTAATGCCCTTCTTTGTCTCTTTTGATCTTTGTTGGTTTGAAGTCCATTATATCAGAGACTAGGATTGCTACCTCTACTTTTTTTTGTTCTCCATTTGCTTGGCAAATCTTCTTCCATCCCTTTGAGTCTATATGTGTTGTTGTATGTGAGATGGATTTTCTGAATATAGCACACCAATGGGTCTTGACTTTTTATCCAGTTTACCAGTCTATGTCTTTTGATTGGGGCATTTAGGCCATTTACATTCAATGTTAAAATTGTTATGTGTGAATTTGATCCTGCCATTTTGTTACTGGCTGGTTTTCTTGCCCATTAGTTGACTCAGTCTCTTCATTGCATATTTGGTTTTTGCCATTTGGTGTGCTTTTGCAGTGGCTGGTATTTGTTCCTTTCTGTTTAGTGTTTCTTTCAGGAGCTCTTGTAAGGCAGGTCTGGTGATGATGAAATCTCTCCGTAATTGCTTGTCCATAAAGAATTTTATTTCTCCTTCACTTATGAAGCTTAGTTTGGCTGGATATGAGATTCCGCATTGAAAGTTCTTTTCCTTAAGGATGTTGAATATTGGCCCCCACTCTCTTCAGCTTATAGGGTTTCTGCTGAGAAATCTGCTGTGAGTCTGATTGGCTTCCCTCTGTGGGTGACCTGACCCTTCTCTCTGGCTGCCCTTAGCATTTTTTCCTTCATTTCAACCTGGTGAATCTGACGATTATGTGCCTTGGGGTTGCTCTTCTTTGTGGAGTTGTCTGTATTTCTTGGATTTGAATGTTGGACTGCCTTGCTAGGCTGGGGAAGTTCTCCTGGATAATATTCTGGAGTGTATTTTCCAGCTTGGATTCATTCTCCCTGTCATTTTCAGGTACACCTATCAAGCATAGATTATGTCTTTTCACATGATCCCATATTTCTTGGAGGCTTTGGTCATTTATTTTCACTCTTTGTTCTCTTGTCTTCTCTTTATTACATTGAGTTGATCTTCAATCTCTGATTTCCTTTCTTCTGCTTGATTGATTCAGCTATTAAAACTTGTGTTTGCTTCACATAGTTCTTGTGCTGTGTTTTTCAACTCCATCAAGTTGTTCATGTTCTTCTCTAAGCTGGTTATTCCAGTTAGCATTTCGTCTAACCTTTTTTTCAAGGTTTTTAGTTTCTTTGCATTGGGTTAGAACATGTTCCTTTAGCTCAGAAAAGCTTGTTATTACCCACTTTCTGAAGCCTGTTTCTGTCAATTTGTTGCACCCTTTCTCAGTCATGTTGTGTTCGCGTATTGATGAGGAGTTGTGATCCCTTGAAGGAGAAGAGGTGTTCTGGTCTTTGATGGTTTCATCTTTTTTGTGCTGTTTTTTTTCCTGGCTTCATGGATTTATCTATCTCTGATCTCAGGGAGCTGCTTGATGAAGTCACTTGTCTGCCTATCGAGGTGGGTTTCCAGGAACTCCTTCAGGTTACCAGGTAGGCTTCCTGTGTCTTTTTTGTTCACACTGGGAAGTTAGGCCTGCCTCTTCTGCTGACCTGGAGGTGCTGCTGGGTGGTCAAGAACACCGCCCTGTTGCTACGTAGGCTTCCTGTGTTCTCTGTTAAAACATGAAGCCTAGTCCCACCTCTTTAATGGTGGGTTGTGCTTTTGCTCCACGGAGCTGGATCATTCAGGGTTCAGCTGAGACTAAGCCACTGGCTGCGTAACCTGCTAGAGTTAGTGCTTCAGCCCTCTGGGGTTTGTAGGGGAGAGTAGGGATCCACCCTGCTGCACCGTCTATCTCCCCACTTTCAGCTCCCTGTCTCTCTCCAGGTGGCGGAGAGGGGCGATAGCTCAGTCTTCAGGCTCTTCCAGTGAGCTTATGGGCTTATGTGTTTGCTTAGATCTGGGCAACAATCCGAGACACATTCCTGGATTATTATTCAACTCTGCACTTGTAATTCACAGCGCTTGACTGGCAAAGATCCCCTGTTCTGTGGATTTCTGAGGCTTTGGGGAAAATGCTATATCTGGACCGGGGTGCTGGAGGGGAAGCCTCCAACTCACTGGTCAGAGGCACTTTCTGGGTGAAGCAGCACCCCTCCCTGCCTTCCGTCTGCCCTATCTGGGCTTTGCTCACTATCTGACCAGACCTGTTGAAATGTACCTGGTACTTCAGTTGGAGCTAGGAGATCTCTTGATTTCTGCGTCTCTCTTGCTAGGTGTTGTGCACTAGAATTGTGTCTATTCAGCCATCTTTTTTCCTCTTCTTTTTTTTTTTTTTAATGAGACGGGACCTCACTTTGTCGCCCAGGCTGGAGTGCAGTGGCACTATCTTGGCTCACTGTAACCTCTCTCTCTTAGGTTCAAGCAATTCTCCTGCCTCAGCCTCCTGAGTAGCTGAGATTACAGGAACCTACCACACCCGGCTAATTTTTGTATTTTTACTAGAAACAAGATTTCACTATGTTGGACAGGCTGGTCTTGAACTCCCAACATCCAGTGATCTGCCCATCTTAGCCTCCCAAACTGCTGAGATTACAGGTGTGAATCACTGCACCCAGCCAAAAAGAGGATTTTAAGAAGAAACTTTCAAAGTTTGGCTAAGGCTGGAATTCATCTGTTCGCTATATTCTCCATGCAGGCCTCCTGGCCATCCTCATCCCCCGCCTGGACCTGGTCCTCTCCCTGGTGGGCTCCGTGAGCAGCAGCGCCCTGGCCCTCATCATCCCACCCCTCCTGGAGGTCACCACCTTCTACTCAGAGGGCATGAACCCCCTCACTATCTTCAAGGACGCCCTGATCAGCATCCTGGGCTTCGTGGGCTTTGTGGTGGGGACGTACCAGGCCCTGGATGAGCTACTCAAGTCAGCAGACTCTCTCCCCTTTTCCAACTCCACCACTTTTATTCAGTGAGCATGGCACTGCTCCTTGCCCCTTTTAATGAAACGGATCTCTTTTTTTTTTTTTCTTGAGATGGATTTTTGCTCCTTGGGCAATGATGAGGCCTCGGCTCATCACAGCCTCCACCTCCCAGGTTCAAGTGATTCTCCTGCCTCAGCCTCCTGAGTAGCTGGGATTACAGGCATGTACCACCAGGCCCGGCTACTTTTTGAATTTTCAGTAGAGATGGTGTTTCTCCATGTTGGTCAGGCTGATCTCGAACTCCCGACCTCAGGTGATCCTCCCGCCTCTGCCTCTCAAAGTGCTGGGATTATAGGCATGAGCCACTGTGCCCAGCCGGATCTCTTTTATATGCATTATCTTTATGTCACTGCTTTACCTTTCATCTGGGCCAAGTCATGATGAAACAAGAAAGGACTCTCCAGCTACAAGCTCTAAATGGTAATTTTTTTTTAACTTTATTTTGTTTATTTCTTCTTCT
Source organism: Callithrix jacchus (assembly GCF_049354715.1). NCBI lineage: Eukaryota > Metazoa > Chordata > Mammalia > Primates > Cebidae > Callithrix > Callithrix jacchus. The sequence goes on along the minus strand of NC_133503.1, from coordinate 50,125,902 downwards.
TTTCACCTGTGGCATTCCACTACATTGTGAGCTTTGCCTTGGAAGGCTCTGGATTCTATCCTACCTTATGATAATTGGCACAGTGGATTTCATACCTAGCGTGGAAGTATGCAAGAAGAAGCCACCAGAGGGCCCCAAGTGGCAGCAACTGGCAGAAGGAAGTGCAGCCAGCTAAGACTGTCCACACTTTGGCAGACAATAGGTTTTCCCTTTTCTGGATCTGTTCAAACAGCAAACACTAAGAGTGGGTACATAATCCACAAGCCAGAAAGTTGTACATGGCTCCAGTGTTGAGGTGGGTAAGGCCAAGATGACCAGTATGAAGAAACTCAGATAGAAAGGAGCCACGCATGTTAAGTTAGAGGCAACAAACATTTCAAACCATTAGAGAATATTTTCTCCCAATTTGAAGATCCCAACCATGAGTAGGAGGCATGGAAGTAGATGTGCCCATGGGAGGGATAAGAGGTGAACATGAAAATTATTTGAATAGACTTTACTTCTTTTTTTTTTTTTTTTTTTTTTTTTTTTGAGGCAGAGTCTCATTCTGTTGCCAGGTGCCAGGCTGGAGTGCAGTGGCACAATCTCGGCTCACTGCAACCTCCGCCCCCTGGGTTCAAGCAATTCTCCTGCCTCAGCCTCCTGAGTAGCTGGGACTACAGGCACGAGCCACCACGCCCAGCTAATTTTTGTATTTTTTAGTAGAGACAGGGTTTCACCGTGTTGGCCAGGATGGTCTCGATCTCTTGACCTCGTGATCCACCCGCCTTGGCCTCCCAAAGTGCTGGGATTACAGGCTTGAGCCACCGCGCCCGGCCCGACTTTACTTCTTAATTCTTGCACATGCATTCTTCATTACCTACTGTGTGCCAAACAAGATTTTGTAGAATATTGCAAAAATGTCCATAAATTCCTCTTGATAATGTGACTTTGCAGCTGCTCCTATGAAGAGAAGAAGTCTATATCTCTATGCCTTAAATTTGTGTTTGTTCTCTCTCCCTCTCTCTTTTTTTAAATGGAGTCTTACTCTGTTGCCCAGGCTGGAGTGCAATGGTGTGATCTCAGCTCACTGCAATCTCCACCTCCCAGGTTCAAGCAATTCTCCTGCCTCAGCCTCCCAAGTAGCTGGGATTACAGGCACCTGCCACTACGCCCAGCTAATTTTTGTATTTTTAGTAGAAACAGGGTTTCACCATGTTGGCCAGGCTGGTCTGGAACTCCTGACCTCAGGTGATCTGCCCTCCTCAACTTCCCAAAATGTTTGGATTACAAGTATGAGCCACCATGCCTGGCCTCTTCCCTTTAAATTTGATCCTGACCTTATAACTTGCTTTGGCCAATGGACATTAGTAAATGTGATGAAGTCAGAGGTTTGGTAATGTCTGTGTATCAGGACTTGCATCACTTGCTGCTCTGTGGAGTTGAGGCCACCAAGTAAAGAAGCCTGGGCTAGCCTACCAGAGGATCAGAGACCATGTGGAACACAAATGAATGATCCAAGTTGAGCCCTGTCCACAGATCAGCCAGCCTGCCAACTTCCAGACACATGAGTAAAGCCTTCCTAGACTATATCCAACCCCAGTCAGGCTGACCCAGACCATAAGAACTGTACAAATAATTCACAGAACTGTGATAAATAATAAAGATGTTTGTAATTTTAATCCATAGAGAGTGGAAGGTTTTATGCAGCAAAAGATAACTAATACATCATTCTAAAGAGGATACACTGATTAATGAGAAAAGAATCCCTGCTCTCAAGCAGCCAGTCTGCTGTCCATTGGGGAAGAGTAACAGGTAATCAGCTAAGTAAGTACCATCATGCATCCATCTCAGGGTGAAGGACACTGCCTGCTCTGGAGCACCAAGGAAGACTTTCCACAGGTAATGCCATTTGAGTGGGCTTTGAGTAGAACTTGAGTCTTCTAGGACTGAGTCTGAACCTCCTTCCACTCTGTTCTGCTGCCTGGACATTACTGCACCTATGCTTCTGTCTGATCTTGGCTGGTAGCCAGGGGCAAGCCAACCTGAGACATCACCTCAGTCTTTCTAGTGGTGACTGCTCTCTCTCCTCCCCGCAGAATTACTAAAGTTGAGAAAATGCACCTAGATAACTAAATAGATGTTAAAGATCTATAGTCCCAAAAGATAGGGAGAGGAGAGGTTCCCAACATACTCGCTGTGGTTTATGAATAATCTACACCTGGTTCAGCCTCGGTGTTAAGAGAACATTTGAAAAAACCCTGTCCTGCTTATTTTCATCCTTCATCTTCCCTGTGCCCCCAAGTTCCCAAGTTCTAGTCTGCTCTTTCTGTATGTTACTTTCTCTCTGCTGGACTTCCAAAAGCTACTTCATGAGCACAAGTCCACTCAGATGGAGGAAAGGCTGGTGGTCCACACCCAGATCCCATAGCCTTTAGAGTTCCTGTTGGGCAATAGGACACCCGGAACCTGTGCTGAGGTCCACAGTCCACTGCCAGAGGATGGGTTGTCATTTCCACCTTGAGCATTGTTTCATCAGCAAACCCAAAGGACTTCCGCTGATCCATTCTAAGTGTTGGCAACATTATCATCCTCTCTGGAAACACTTCTCTCCCCCCCTGCTCCACTATCAATCACCCCACCCATCCTTGAAGTTTAAGGTTATCTTCTCTGTTATTAAAAAAAAGAAAAAGGATGAGTTCATGTCCTTTGCAGGGACATGAATGAAGTTGGAAACCATCATTCTCAGCAAACTGACACAAGAACAGAAAAACAAACACGGTGTGTTCTCACTCATAAATAGGTGTTGAGCAATGAGAACACATGGACACAGGGAGGGGAACATAACACACCAGGGCCTGTTGGGGGCTGGGGGGTAAGGGAGGGCTAGCAGGGGGTGGGGTAATTGGCAGTTACAGCACTATAGGCAAGTGCCATCATGCTTGGTTAATTTTTTAAGTTTTGTAGAGATGAGGTCTCACTATGATAGTGTATACCTCACAGGGTCGTTGTAACTATTAAATTGGATTACCTGATTTCAAATTATACCACAAAGATATAGTAACCAAAACTGCATGATACTAACATAAAAACAGACATATAGAATAATGGAACAGAATAGAGAAGCCAGAAACAAATCCATACACTTACAGTGAACTCATTTTTGACAAACTCATTTTTTTCCCAAGAACATACACTGGGAAAAAGAGAGTCTTTTCAATAAATGCTGCTGGGAAAACTGGATATCCATATGCCAAAGAATGAAACTAGACCCCCCATCTCACCGTATACAAAAATCATATCAAAATGGATTACAGACTTACATCTAAGATATCCAACTATGAAACTACTGTAAGAAAACATTGGGGAAAATCTCAAAAACATTGGTCTGGGCAAAAATATCTTGAGTAATATCCCACAAGCACAGGCAACCAAAACAAAAAGGACAAGTGGGATCACATCAAGTTACCTTCTGCGGCCATGTATAGGGGCTTAGACCTTTATTCCTAGCACTTTGGGAGGCTGAGGTGGGCAGATCACTTGAGCCCAGGAGTTTGAGACAAGCCTAAGCAACATGGTGAATCCCCATCTCTACAAAAAAGAGAAAAATTAGCTGGTTGTGCTGGTGTGTGCCTATAGTATCAGCTACTCCGGAGGCTCACCTGAGCCTGGGGAGGTCAAGGCTACAGTGAGCCATGATTATGCCACTACACTCCAGCCTGGGTGACAGTGAGATCCTGTCTCAAAAAGTAAAATAAAAAGAATCTCTGCACAGTGAGGGAAGCAATCAACAAAGTAAAGAGACAACCCACAGAATGAGAGAAAATATTTGCAAACTATTCATCTGAAAAGGGATAAATGACGCAAATATATACGGAGCTCAAACAACACTATTGAAAAAAATCAGCCAGGCATGGTGTCTCATGCCTGTAATCCCAGCACTTTGGGAGGCCAAGGTGGATGGATCACCTGAAGTCAGAGTTGAAGACCAGCCTGGGCAACATGGTGAAACGCTGTCTCAACTGAAAATACAAAAACTAGCCTGGGTTGGTGGTGCACACCTGTAATCCCAGCTACTCGGGAGACTGAGGCAAGAGAATCACTTCAACCTGGGAGATGGAGGTTGCAGTGAGCCGAGATCATGTCATTGCATTCCAGTCTGGACAACAAGAGTAAGATTCCATCTCAAAAAAAAAAAAAAAAGGAAGAAAGAAAAAATATAATCCAATCAAAAAATGGGCAAAATATTTGAATAGACATTTCCCAAAAAGAAGACTACAGATGGCAAATAGACATAGGAAAAGGTGTTCAACATCATTGATCATCAAAGAAATGCAAATCAAAACTACAGTGAGATTTTATTTTAATACCTTAGTTAAAATGGCTTATATCCAAAAGATAGGCAAGGATGTGGAGAAAAGGGAACTGTCATATAAGTATTGGTGGGAATGTAAGTTAGTATGGCCACTATGGAGAAAAGTTTGGATGTTCCTCAAAAAATTGAAAATTGAGCTACTCTATGGTCCAGCAATCTTACTGCTAGGTATATACTCAAAAGAAAGGAATTCAGTATATTGAAGAGATATCTGCACTCCTACGTTTTACAATAGCCAGCATTTGGAAACAACCTAAGTGTCCACCAATAGATCAATGGATAAGGAAAATGTGGTACATATACACATTTGAAGTGTGTATAATGGAGTACTATTCAGCCATAGAAAACAATGAGTTCCTATCATTAACAATATCATAGATGGAACTGGAGATCAATATGTCAGGTGAAATAAGCCAGGCACAGAAAGACAAACATCACATGTTCTAATTTATTGGTGGGATCTAAAAATCAAAACAATTGAACTCATGGACATAACAAATAGAAGAATGGAAAGGAAGTGGGCATGGTTAATGGGTACAAGGAAATAGAATGGAGAAGACATACTATTTGATAGCAAAACAGAGTGACTATAGCCAATAATAATTTAATAGTACATTTTAGAGTAACTAAAAGAGTATAATTGGATTGTTTGTAACACAAAGGATAAATGCTTAAGGGAATGAGTATCCCACTCTCTATGATATGCTTATTTCACATTGTATGCCTGTATCAAAATGTCTCATGTACCCCATAAATATATATATCTACTATATATCTCCAAAATTCAAAAATTAAAACATGAAAAAACCCAAAATAGAGAATAGAAAAAAATGTGACCAGTGAATTACAATTTTTTTTTGAAATTTGAAATCCAACAACCCCTCTACAAATAAGAAATCAGCATGAAATGAGGAGGGAGTCTGGAGGCTGTATGGTGAATCGGGGCAAAGCAGGCTGTCACTGACTGCCTACCTTACTACCTGATGCTATTTAAACTCTCCCAGGGTGCAGAGAGAGAAGAAAATCTGCCCTTTTTTTTTTTTTATACAAAAGGGTCCTTATTCTGATACCAAAATTGAACAAAGCACATGCAAAAATTATGACCACATTAAATATGAATGCAAGCATCTTCCTTATTTATTGTAGATTATTGTGCTGTCAATGAATACTAGCATCTTAGAACAATAGCAATCAGAACCTGATAATGTATTTTAAAAGAACAGGATGCCATGGAGATTTCCCAAATCCCAAAATGATTTAATACTAACAAATCCATTACCATAGCTAACATTTAAGATTCAGGTGGGCAGGGGGAATGGTCACTTATAGATTCTGAGAAAAAGCTTTAATGAAATTTCATGATACAGTCCAAATTTTCAAAGAAGCTTCAATATTATAAAATTACAAGGAGGAAGAAAGTGATCTCAACATAAGCATTGTAGTTAACAAGAAAATACTGAGAGGGGTTGAAAAATAAAGCACGAGAGTAGAAAAGGGTTTGGTGTCACTATGCTATTGCCTGGAAAGCACTAGCGAATCAATCATACGCTGTTAGCAGCAAAAGGACTCAGTGACGTGGACAGTAACAAAACGAAATCTGTAAAATTATTGTCTTTCCTGCATACTAATAATCATCAAGAAGTAAAATTGGAAGGGAGGGGTCGAAGTCACATACACAGTAGCAAAAGAAAACAAAAATATCTAGAAACATATATTTTAATGTGCTCTATTTTTGTGAAAAAATTAAGCTCTGAGGCATAAATCAAGACTTGCATAAACATAGAGTCATAACATACTTTAGATGGTAAACCTCAGTATTGTAAATATGGTCATTTTGAGCAATTTAATTAATCAATTTAATGTTACCTCAATAAAATGCTCAACTAGAGTTCCTGGGAGGGAGGAGGAACTTGGCAAATTCATCCGGAAGAATTAACGTAGGTGGGGTGGGGAGGGAAATTGTGAAAAAGATGAGGAAGGAGAGTGGATCTTCTCTATCAGATATTAAGTATGTTGCACAGTATCGTAATTAAAAGTGTGGTGCTAGCATCAAAAAGGACTGCTCAATGAGAGGGGAGTGCAAATACCAAGCCAAGAATGCAGAGAAACTGTATTATATGATAATGAAAGAAACTGTAATGAATTCTTATGATTTCTGTTGACTCAGCATCCATTTTGAAAATAAATTGGACTTTCTTATACCAAAAACAGGGCTTACTCCTCTCCCCCCAACCCCCAGTTTGTTGTTGTTGTTGTGTGTTTTTGTGTTTTTGTGTGTGTGTGTGGTTTGCTTTTTGTTTGTTTGTTTTTTAGACGGAGTCTTGCTCTGTTGCCCAGTCTGACAGTGGCATGATCTTGGCTCACTGCAACCCCCGCCTCTCAGGCTCAGGTGAATCTCATGTCTCAGCCTCCCAAGTAGCTAGGATTACAGCCACCCACCACCACGCCCGGCTAGTGTGTGTGGGGGTGTGTGTGAGGGTGTGTGTGTGTGTGTGTGTGTGTATGTGTGTGTTTTCGTAGAGATAGGGTTTATCCATGTTGGCCAGGCTAGTCTACAACTCTGGGCCTCAAGCAATCCACCCGCCTCGGCTCACGTTTACAGGCATGAGTCACCACACCCAGCCTTATTCCACTTCGATGGTTTACAGTTTCCTACCTCTTAGTTCCTCAAGGTCTTTGATCCAGATATCTGCCCTACCCAGCCACATCCTGGGGTGCCTACCTCCTTTCAAGACAGCTAAATCCAACCTACTTGTCTCACCTCAATGACCCCTACACCCTACGTGGACAGTGCAGATACGCAACAGTGACCACCTCTCTGACTCAGCATGACCTGCTTGGAAATCATGCCTTCTTACCTTAAGCCCACAGACTGGAACTTCCCTCGGGAAACCTGCTTGAGTGGGCAATGCCCCCATAAATGCTTTAGTTCCACAGGTTCTCTCTTTTTCTCTCTCTCCCCCAGCACCTGCCCCACCTTGCCCACTGGTTGAGTGTGCATTTCCTGCCTTCTTCTCACTGGGATCTGTAATAAAACTGCTTATTTCATGGGTTTTGTTATGCCACCTCCTCTGTGTCTCGCCCAACAGACACACTTGAACCTAACTCTTTTCCTAGTCAGGGCTCTCATAGAGAGTAACTGCCTTGGATTATGGACACTCTCAAGAGAGAGACTTCAAGATCAAATTAGACAGAAATCACAAGAGTCTTTCAAGTAAACTGAGAAACAGACAGATTATTTAATAATGGTGTTGGGAAAACTAGTTAGCCATTTGGAAAATGGGTTAACAACAACAATAGTAGTTTGGAAGCTTACCAGACACTGAGCACCATTCTAGATGCTGTACATACATTAGGTCACTCAATCTTCCTAGCAATCCTCTGATATTGGCATTACTGTGATACCCATTACACAGATGAGGAAAACAAGGCACTGAAAGGTTGAGCGATTTAGCCAAACCACACAGCTAATAAGTGGTAGCTCCCAGATTCTGTTAAGAATTAAAGACTGAAAGACAAAAAACAAATAGCTATTTTTTAAAAATATATAATTTAGGAAAATATTTTATTATCTTGAAGTAGTAAAGGCTGTTCAATGTGAAACTAAAATGAAAAAGACTCAGAAGTCTAACTCTTAAACATATATAAAACTTTTCGTTTAAAGAAAGCATAGATAAAAGTATATAATGATTTCCAACTGGTAATAAATGTTTGCTGACTATATGAAGACACACACATATATGCTCCTTAATAACCTCTCCTCCCTTTACAAACAAAGCAATAGAATAATATGCAAAATTATAAGCAGGCAATTTACAAGAGAACAAATAGGGATGCCCAAATTATGTCAGGCCCTCAGTAGTAACCAAAGAACTTAATTAACTCAAAATGCTCATTCTCAGTAGCAACCAAATAACTCAAAATTAATGTCATTTTTACTTATCAGATTGTTAAACATTTTAAAGATTAATAAAAATTGCCATTGGCAGAGTGTGTAGAAATTAATGGTTATGTATTTGGCACAACTTTTCTGGAGGGCAATATGAATCAGAATTAAAAATGATATTATTTGACCCAACAATTCTAAGACGTCATTCTGGCAATAACCACATAAATGCTCAAAGGTATATTTACGTGACTGCTCATCACACTATTGTCTATGAAACAAACAAAAAACTGGAAATGTCCTACATAACCAATAGTAAGAGTTTTATTAAGCGAAATAAGGCACAAGAAAGGACTACGCAAGGAAGCAACTGGAACTTTCAAATATTGCTGGCAGGAATGCAAAATAGTACAGCAATTTTGGAAAAACAGGTAGTGGTAGTTATTCACCATGTGACTATGCTATCCCCCTCCTTAATTATTACCAGATAAAACATTTGATCACACAAGGTCCTGTACATAAAGGTTTTTAGAGGCTTTATTCATAATCACCCAAAACTACAAATAAACCAAAAGTCCATCAACAGGTGAATGAATAAGCACATTGTGATATATCATGCAATGGAATACTAGTAAGCTATAAAAAGGAAGAAACTACTGTTGCACTCAGCAATGTGGGGGAATCTCAAAAGCATTATGCTGAGTGAAAGATCCCAGACATAAAAGCTTATGTATTACATGATAACATTCTGAAAAAGGCCAAATGGTATAGGGATGGGACACACAGTGGTTGCCAGGGGGTGGACGTTGTGGGAGAAGACGCACTACAAATGGGCATGAGGGAATGCATTCTCTTCCCAGGGCCACAAGGGGGCATAGGGGCATAGTTTCAAAAGCAAGAACTTCCCAGAGCCATAGCCCCACCCTTGTCTGCATCCCGGAGCTTAAAGGTCTTTGTTTGACTTTTGCGCTCACGGGGAGAAAAATCAAAGATCAATAACTCTAGCAGAAGTTTAAAGGAACTTCTTTCATAGGACAGAAAATTTGAATGGGGCAGGAATTACTCCCAGGTTAAAAGTCCCCTTTTCCCACATCCAGCCAGACTCCATTTCTGGATACCCTTCCATGACCTCATGGAAGCTGCTCTCTCTCTCTCTCTCTCTCCTTTTTTTTTTTTTTTTTTTTTTTTCTTGAGACGGAGTTACCCAGGCTGGAGTGCAATGGCACGATCTCGTCTCACCGCAACCTCCGCCTCCTGGGTTCAGGCAATTCTCCTGCCTCAGCCTCCTGAGTAGCTGGGGCTGGGATTACAGGCACGCGCCACCGTGCCCAGCTAATTTTTTGTATTTTTAGTAGAGACTGGATTTCACCATGTTGACCAGGATGGTCTCGATCTCTTGACCTCGTGATCCACCGCCTCGACCTCCCAAAGTGTTGGGATTACAGGCATGAGCCACCGTGCCCGGCCTGCTCTCTATTTCTTTCTTCTTTTTTTTTCTCTCTCTCTCTGCCTAAATAAATCACTTTCTGCAAAACTCTTTGGAGTCCAGTATTTACTTAAACAAGCCCGCGGCACCCGGCGGGGTCCTCCCTCCCAGTCTGGGGTGAGTGAGGGACCAAGGACCTGGAAGAACACATTCTATCGGGGAGCTGAGTTTCCCCCACACCCCGGAACCTGGTCTCAGGCACAAGGGAATGTTTTGGCGGGATGGAAAGCTTACGTAGGTTGTGGTGTTATAAGACTGCAGACATTTGTCAAAACTCATCGAACTGTATGCTTTAAAAGGGTGAGTTTTTCTGGATGTGAATTTTTCCTCAATAAACCCAACCTTAGAAACAAGACACTCTCCAACCATTAAACATTATTTCTTCTTATGTTTGTTGAAATGAAAATATGTCCAGAATATATTAAGCAGAAACATTAGTATTATCATTTTGAAGATATACTTGTATATCCATGTTCATAACAGCATTACTCACAATAGCCAAAAGGTGAAAACAATCCCAAATATCCATCAACTGATGAATGAACAAACAAAATGTGGTTTATCCATACAATGAAATATTATTCGGCCTCAAACAAGACAGAAATTCTGACACATACTACCACATGGATGAACCCTGAGGACGTTGTGCTAAGTGAAGGAAGCCAGCCAAAAAAGACACACACTCTTATGATTCTCCTGAGATGCGGTACCTGGAGTAGCAGATTCACAGAGGCCAGCAGCGGAACTGTGGTTGTCATGGGCAGGGAGGTGGGGGTGGGAATAGGGTGTAGTTTCTTTGAATTTTTTTTTTTTTTTGAGGCTGGGTCTCACTCTGTCGTCCAGGCTTGGAGTGCAGTGGTGCGATCTCTGCCCACCAGGTTCAAGCAATTCTCCTGCCTCAGCCTCCCGAGTAGCTGGGATTACAGGAGCCCACCACCTCACCCGGCTAGGGTGTAGTGTCTTAATGGGTGCAGAGTTTCAGTTTTGCAAAATGCAAACTGTTCTGGGGATTGGATGCACAACAATGTGGATACCTTGTTCACATTGGTGAACTGCACACTTTTGAATCAGTTAAAGTGCCATTTGCAAGCTTTATGTTAAGTGCATTTTTAGCACATTTTTTCCAAAAGCTTTATTCTCAAATTGTGTTGTTGGCGGCAGTTGTGGGAGGTGTGCATGCTCATGTGTGCATGACCAAGGCTGCTCGCTCTGGGTGGTGGTGATTTCCACAGTCTCTCTTTTGTAGTTGTGAGTTTTGCTTTGCCTTGTTTTAAAATGAGCATAGCATTAATTATAATCCATCACTATCTTGTTTATTTACTTGCTTATTGTCTGTCTTCCTACTAAGGTGCAGACTCTGGAACCACCATCCATCCTATTTATTGTTAAATCTACAGCACTCTATATAGAATAGGCATGCATTAGGTAAGTATTAAAACAATGAATAAATGACATGGCAAAACCTCATCTCTACAAAAAAAAATACAAAAATTAGCTGGGCATGGTGGTGTATGCCTATAGTACCAGCTATTCAGGAGGCTGAGATGGGAGGATTGCTTGAACCCCAGAGGAGGAGGAGGATGCAGTGAGCTGTGATTATGCCACTGCCTTCAGCCTGGGCAACAGAGTGAGACCCTGTCTCAAAAAATAAAAATGAAATAATTTTGCAATAGGGGAGGAAGAATTATTTTCAACTTGAGAAAAAGTCTTTTGGGTATCAGAGGAGAGAGAGACTTCATTTGATATTCAGAGGAAGAGAGAAGCTCCCAGTGCCGATTTTGCAGCAGTACTAAGAGGTGGTGTGGGGAGTACCTTGGCCCCATGAGCTTCATAAGCAACCTGTGCAGTCATCCCAAACAAACACGCAACCAAAGTTCAGTGCTGGTGCCCACTCTATAAAAGCAGCTTTAGAACATGGTTTTGTTAATGCCGATCCATTCTTTCTGTAACTCAGGTTAAAAATATTGGAGTCGTCCTTGATTCCGCTCTCTTTTACATCCCACCTGAAGTGAATCAGCACATCCTCCTGATTTTATCTTTAAAAGTATCCAGAAATCAGTCATTACCCACCATCTCTTTCACTACCACCCTGGTTTAAGCCACTACAGACTTAAATGACGCCTGGGTCGTTGCAACACCCTTCTGAATTATTGTTATAGCCTCCTATTTGATATCCCTTGCACCCCTTCAATCTGCTTGCAAAAAAAAAAATGGCCAGAGATGTCCTGTCAAAATGTAAGTCATGTCACTTCTCTGCTCAGAACCCTCCATGATTTCTCATCTCTCTTAAAATAAAATCCAAAGGTGTTACAATAGCCTGCAAGGTCCTGCCCACCCACTCCATCCCACTTTCATGGCCTCTTTACCACATCTCTAGTGTGACCATGTAATTCATCATCCAAACCAAAATATCTCTTCCAAAATATCTCTTTATTTTATTCTTTTTTTTTTTTTTTTGAGTTGGCATTTCACTTGTGTCTCCCAGGCTGAAGTACAATGGTGCAATCTTGGCTCACTGCAACCTCCACCTTCCAGGTTCAAGCTATTCTCCTGCCTCAGCCTCCCAAGTAGCTGGAACTATAGGCATGTGCCACAAAGCATGGCTAATTTTTTTGTATTTTAGTAGAGATGGAGTTTCACCATGTTGGCCAGGCTGGTCTCTAACTCCTGATCTCAGGTGATCCACCTGCCTTGGCCTCCCAAACTGCTGGGATTACAGGCCTGAGCCATATGCCCAGCCTACTTAATTTTATTTTTAGAGTCGTTTGCTTGCCTCAATTGATCTTCCCATCTCAGCCTCCTGAGTAGTTGGGTCTACAAGTGTACACCACCTCACTCAGCTGCAGGATACTTCTTATAATAAAGGGAGGCATCATTAGTAATTATACCAGGGCAACAGGCACAAACCAGGAGAATCCCTTCTCCTTTGTGCACTCCTAGACAGCCTTACATCCTGATTTCCATTCCTAAAACACCCCAGGCACTCCCCTGCCTCAGGACCTTTGCATTTCTTGCCCCTCTGCTCAGAGTTTCTTACCTAAGACCTACATGAGTTGTGCTCCCTCACCTTGTTCAGACCTTTGCCCAAATGTCACTTTCTCAGTGAGGTCCTCTCTAATCACCCAATCTAAAATTGCACCCTCCCCCCTAGCTGGCACTTTATAATACCATTGCCTGCATTTTCTCTATAGCATTTTTTACTAATGGACACATGATATATTTGTTTTGTTTATTGTCTGTCTCCCCCAGGCCCTCCAGATCGTAAATTCCATGATAACAGAGATTGTAGTAAGTTTTCTACCCTAATGTATTCCCAGCATGGAGAATGGTCTCTAGCATATATCATGTGCTCAATAAATATTTTCTGAACAGACGATTTTTTTAAAGATGACTTGCACTCCCTTCCAAATCACTGGCAGGCCATACATGCCTCTTGTGTAGAAATTCTGAGCAAGTGACATTTAAACTGGGCCTTACAAGCCAGTCTTCACCCCACCCATGAAACATGATAGCTGGATTAGGCTCTCTTGGGCCACACCTGCATCCCAGGATTCCGCAGCAGCTCATTGGCAGCCCCATTGTGAGGTAGCTCTGGTTTCTTCCTTGCCAAAGACAGACAAGCACTGAGCCTGGCCCCACATCCAGGCACCAGGACCTCCAATCCAATGGTGTCTTCTTCCTCCCAGTCACACTGCTCACTTTGCCCTATACCAGCAAAGGCTAAACTAGGAGAGACCAAAAGCCCAGGCAAGTCCCGGTGGGTGGGCAAGCAATTGCGAGGGAAACTGAGGACCATCCTGAGATAGGTCTTTCTTAAGTCCCCCAAGAACCAGGTGACGCATCATTAACATCAGCTTCTCCTGCCACCACTGCTTCACTGATTCACGCACTTCAGGCTTCAGCCAGCAGCAGGCATCCTTGGGATTAGGAGCCAGCATCTCAGGTCTGCAGCCATGGTTTCTCTGGAGAAAGTCCCAACAGAGGCTCATTCAGAACCTTAACCTTGAGCTCCTGCCACCTACCCACTGTGTTGAAGATGTCGTTGCTTGGAAGGAACTACAATAAGGAGCTGAACTCCTTGGACCACGGAACTCAGTCACCCTCAGAGAGCAGCAGGAGCACTACTTCAGAGAATGTCCATCCTGCTGGGGAAGCTGGACTGTCGTAAGTGGCCACACCGCCCATCCAGGCCTGAGGTCAAGCACTGCTGTTTTTGCAGCTCTGGACTATGTTTTCTTTCGTCCATTTCCTTAACACTCTTATTTCATTAACAGGAGAGGCATAAATGAAAGATAAAACCTTCAGAATCAAAGGAGTCAGTCCCTGTGGCTCTGGTTACTAGCCCTGTTTCCCAGTTTTTACAAAGAACCCAGCTAGAGCAGCCGCCCTCAACATGAGGGTGTTCCTTGTCTCCAGGAACAGTTTCCTGGCTCAGGCTGGTTGCCCTTTCCTTCTTCCCTTTCTTTCTTCCACAGTCTCAGGCTGCCTTCTTCTCCCTACACATCTGCCATTATTCTCTCTCCCTCTTCTCCCCAACCCCCCAGGCCATCCATCCAGAAAACAAAAGATGCTAACTCCATGCCTCGACTTTTACTGCCCCAAACTCAGACACAGGGAACTCTTATCTCTTTTTTAAAAATTTTAATTTAATTTTAAGTTCTAGGATACATGTACAGGACGTGCAGGTTTGTTACATAGGTAACGTGTGCCATGGTGGTTTGCTGCACCTATCAACCCATCACCTAGGTATCAAGCCCCACATGCATTAGCTGTTTATCCTGATGCTCTCCCTTCCCCTGCCCCCATCAACAAATCCCAGTGTGTTTCTTGTTCCCCTCCCTGTGTCCATGTGTCCTCATTGTTCAGCTCCCATTTACAAGTGAGAACATGCTATGTTTGGTTTTCTGTTCCTGTGTTAGTCTGCTGAGTATAATGGCTTCTTGCTCCATCCATGTCCCTGCAAAGGACATGATCTCAACAGAACTATTCTTCTGGGACTTACTGCCAATCAGACTGCTATCTAGTAATCAGATTGGTAATAACTGTGGGCACAAAGAGATTATCAATGACAATCCCCAGTGTTGATAAGGATACCAGGAAATGCCCTCGCTCATCTTTTTGGGAAGAATTAAATTGGTATCTTTCTAGATGGCAATGTTGCATGTCAAAACCTAAAATGTCATTTGTGTAAAACATACAAATATTTATTTGGCAAATGCTGTCTGAAAGTACACAACTCATGCACCCACACACAAAACTGACAGCAGTGGCTGCCTCTAGGGAAGAAAATTGGGAGGCAGAGAGACAGAGAAGGAGTTCATATTCATTTCATAAAGATTTTGATTATTGTGTTTTGAATTTTGTACTGTGAGTATTACAATCCAGGTTTTTAAAATATAATTAAATATAAATAAATCCTTTGATCAATAATACCACTTCTAGGAATTTTTTTCTAATGAACTAATAGCACAGTATGCATCATTTTTTACCAAAGCACTTGCTATAATGTAACCACCCAGTGGGTTCACCTTGCCCCTTCCTAGACAGAGACAATTTACCAAGACAGGGGAATTCATAGGGGGTCAAAGTGAGTTTTTCTTGCTGCTTTCTGGTCTTGGGTGGGATGGCAGAACTGGTTGAGCCAGATTACCAATCTGGGTGGCTTCAGCTGATCCATCAGAGTGCAGGGTCTGCAAAATATGTCAAGCACTGATCTCAGGTTTCATGATAGTGATGTTGTCCCCAGAAGCAATTTGGGGAGGTTCAGACTCTTGGAGCCAGAAGCTGGATGACCCCTAAAGTGTAATTTCTAATCTTACAGCTAATTTGTTAGTCTGTTAGTCCTGGAAAGGCAGAATGGTCCCCAGACAAGAAAGGGGTCTTTTTGGAAAGGGCTGTTATCAAGAGTCAAACCATGAACTGAATTCCTTCCCAAAGTTAGTTCAGCCTATGCCCAGGTATAAACAATGACAGCTTAAAGGTTAGAAGGAAGATTGTGTCGGTTAGGTCTAATTCCTTTCCCTGTCATAATTTCCTTAGTTATAATTTTGCAAAGACAGTTTTAATAATATTGAAACCTTGGAAACATTAAGAGAAAGGTTAACATATGGTATAAAATACAGTATAATATGATACAGTCATTACAAGTGATGGAGGAAATCTATGGACATGAAAAATGTGTAGCACATTTTTTTGTACAGAAAATTAGTTGATGATCCAGCATGTATAATGGTTCTCCTTATGTAAAATTTCTGTGCATTTAGAAGCAAATAAAGATGCCCTGTGGAGTGCTAATTATAATGTGTGGTTGGTTGGATTTTGAAATTTCCTTTTATGATAACAATTGTGTAGTTTTCAAGAAAAATCTAAATCTAATTGGCTAAGTCGCAGGGGAGCTCACAACATCTGTTTATGCTTCAAGGCTCAGATGAGTAAGCTGTCAGCTAAGGCGCAGTGGTTTCTCCAAAACCTTTCTCACCTCTCCCAGAAGAGCTGATTCAAGTAGGAGCAAGGCATTGGTGCCGTTGTGGGAAAGAAGTGAGAGACAGAGGAAAGGAGGGCAGAGGGTGGGAAATGAGACCACATCTTTTGGAGAAATTACTACTAAAGAATTGACAAATTACATTTATCAGGGAATAAAAGTTATCTCTTGGAAGTAAAGGGACAATGGGTGCGCTCCATCCTTAGGTAAATAGACTGACCTAACAGAAGTTAGATCAATAGACTGAAGTCACAGAAATCCCCAAGTCCACCTGTTCTCTCAACCCAACCCACTCTCTGGTCAGCATTGAAATAGCAAAGACCTGGTACAGCTTCTTCAAAGCCCCTTGCCATGATTCCCTAATGGATAAGACAATGAGATGTGAGCCCTGTCTCTGCTGGACTCACTCGGGTGTTGGTTTTCACTCTCCTGGCCACCTGCAGACAATTTAAGTGTAGCACAAGAGCATCTCTGTCCTAGCCTGAGACTTAGTCTGTATCTCCCAATGGCGTCTTCAAGGCACCCTTTTGTTCTGAGTGGTGAGGACACTTCTACTTGCTTAAACCAGCCCATACTTGCCTTTTTCCTATTATCCCAATTCTTCTTCCTCTTGAAGGAGGCTCTTTCTAAGGTGAGCACCATGAAGGTGAAACCAAAGGTGGCAGTGATGATGATGATGATGATGACGATGAGACAATGATATGATGATGATGATGATGATGATGATGCTCACATCTGTGAAGCACTTCATGATTCCAGGATTCATCATGTTACCTCTTTTGAGACTTACAGCTGTCCTGGGACATAGACAAGACTAAGATTATTCTCCCTATTTTGAAAGGGAAACAGGATCTAAGCAGCTAAGGGCTTCCCAAAGTAGTAACCAAACACAGTTGATTAGCAGCAGAGCTAGAACTCAGAATCAAGTGCTCCTCCTCTGGGTTCAATGCTTGTGCATGTACTTTTTATTTAAGTTCCTTTTTGATTCTGTTCTTATGGTCCTGTTCCCACCCTTCCTCCCCAATTCACATCAGGATTGGAGCTGCCTGGGCAGCAGCTGCCAGCACAGGTGCGAAGAATATTTAGAACCCTAGGCACTAGCACCCTCCTGGAAACATCATAATACTCTATATACACAGTAACAATTGTTATTAAAGTATTAAAGTTTACCCAGTGCCTAACATAGATATATTTTATAGCAATTCATGGAGAGGGAGGAAGAGAGGGAGGGAGAAAGAGAGAGAGAGAGAGAGAGAGCGCAATTTATATTCACAATGAATACCGGTTGAACAAATGGAGGAAGGAATAAACTCAAACCAGTAAATATTCCATATATGGTACTTTTTTTCCTAGTAAGTTAATAAATAACCTGATGCCTCACTGTAGGTTGAGGCAACTGTTACTAATTTTTTCCATTGTCCATCTAACTGATAGACTTGTATTAGATCATAATAAATGTTATTTAGAGAATAATTCATGAAAGAAATCACTGGATGAATTAATGAACCAACCAGTACTAGGGTGTTATTCAGAATAGTAGCAATTTTTATTTCCTTGAGAGCCTAGTGGAAATTAAATTAAACAAATATTTGTTGAGTCACTTGAACTAGCACCATCCCCAGATCAGGTGTTCCAGGACAGACCCCTAGAACTGAGAGCTGTCTCTGAGTCCACCTCATCAGGTTTTGTCCCTCTTCCCATCAGGCACTCTGGAGATGCCAGAAGGAGCCTGAGCTTCTGGCTATGCTTCCCTTCCACTGATGGTATCCTCTGTCTCCCTATTCTCCCCACCACAGGATGATGCAAACTTTGATCCACTTGTTGAAATGCAACATTGGCACAGGGCTCCTGGGGCTTCCCCTGGCCATAAAGAATGCCGGCTTATTGGTAAGAGGCATCTGTGGGATGGGAACTAGATTTGCTCATTTGGGGAAGGGGGTGATAGGTCCTGAAAGCCTTCACACTGTTATCAATGGGCAATTTAGGGATATCCTCTACAATAGGAAATGTGCCTATTGACATCAATCCCCTGGAGCCAACCTGGACCAACCTGAGCATCCTGGAGGGGGCACACCATTACTCTTAAAGACTCGCCATGCTCATCTGACTCCACTTTGCCACAATTCTCCCCACTTCCTAGTGCAGCCTACTTCACTCATTTGCATTAACAGCCCAATCCCTGCAGACATTTGATTGTGTGACTCCGTTTCAAACCACATGATAGCACATGAGAAATTGCCTTAAACATGAGGATAGACTGGGTGCGGTGGCTCACGCCTGTAATCCCAGCACTCTGGGAGGCCGAGGTGGGTGGATCACGAGGTCAAGAGATCGAGACCATCCTGGTCAACATGGTGAAACCCCGTCTCTACTAAAAATACAAAAAATTAGCTGGGCAAGGTGGCGCGTGCCTGTAATCCCAGCTACTCAGGAGGCTGAGGCAGGAGAATTGCCTGAACCCAGGAGGTGGAGGTTGCGGTGAGCCGAGATCGCGCCATTGCACTCCAGCCTGGGTAATGAACGAAACTCCATCTCAAAAAATAAAAATAAATAAAAAACCATAAGAATAGAAGCTTCCATCAATCCCACCAATCCTCTCTCCCCATGCCAGCCTGCCTCTGTCTCTTTTCCTGTGCTGTTCCTGCCCCCTCATTTCTGTCTTTCGAAATTTGCACCCTCTCTAAAACTTTACTCTGTCCTATGATCATAAAAATGATCATCCTCACTTTGTGTTTTTCTACCATTTTTATCTACCTTACCTGGGATTCTTAAAGCACTTATTAAGATAAGACTTTATTTATTTATTTACTTACTTCTTTTCTTATTTATTGAAATGGAGTCTTGCTCTGCTGCCCAGGCTGGAGTGCAGTGGCTCGATCTTGGCTCATTGCAACCTCTAACTCCTGGGTTCAAGCGATCCTTCTGCCTCAGCCTCCTGAGTAGCTGGGATTACAGGTGTGGGCCACCATGCCCAGCTAATTTTTCTATTTTTTGTAGAGACAGGTTTTCATAATGTTGGCCAGACTGATACCGAACTCTTGACCTCTGGTGATCTGTCCATCTTGACCTCCCAAAGTGCTGGGATGACAGGCATGAGCCATCTCACCTGGCCGACTTGTTTATTTTTTAATAGACTCAGCTTCCTCACTTAATTGAAAGCTCTGTGGGCAAAAACTGTGTGATTTCCCTTTGTACCTCCCCATGGTGGCCTCTGTAGAGACTGGCGCATAGTAACTTTCCATTAACATCTATTGAATGGAATTGATACCAAATATATAATTTCCATTTAGTTGCAGTAAATCTTATCTCCAGACCTGGTAAGTGGCTCCCATGTCTAAAGAAGGTGAGACCCTTGCTTCCTCTGACATGACTTCTGATCTTCAGTGGTTCCAATTCAGAGATGGGACTCTCCCCTTTGGAATCCTCTGGGTTCTAGAGATTCTGGAAAAAGCATGGTCTTTAGCCAAGCAATCTTTCCCAGGGTGGAATTTGCTTTTTAAGACAATGCTTTTATTCTTTGATATTTGCTTCCTCAGAGTCTTTTGATGATTTCTTTATCCTTCATCTCCCACCAGAACCTCTGGCCATGATTCATTTGAGAAATATTTATTGAGTACCTACCTACCCTGTGCATTTGTAGTCCCTGGGAATATAGAAGCAAACAAGATATGAGAGTCTCTGCTGCATGAAGTCTGCATTCCAGTGGAGTCTGGTGGTGCTCTTGATCCCTCATTTATATCTTTGCGATAGGTCATATCTATAAAGACACAAGTATTCAGAACAACGAATGTGAGAGAGTCCTCTTTATGCCCTTCTGATCACATATGGAAGATTATGATTAGTAATCGGCCCCACTTTTTTAAAGGAATTTGACAAATTAGACGCACTACAGCAGTGATTCTCAACTTGGGATCATTCTGTGCCAGCCACTTCTACCCTAGTCAAAAACCTTTACAATGTCTACAGACATTTTTGGTTGTCATAATCTGGGGGAAAGAGTCTCTGACACCTAGTGGGTAGAGGCTCAGGGAAGCTGCTAAACATCCTGCAATACACAAGACAGCTCCTGACAACAAATAATTATCTGCCCCAAAATGTCTATACTGTGCCTGTTGATAAACTCTCTACCAGAGAAAGAGACCTAAGTCGTAAGAACACCTTGGCCCTCAATCCTCTTGGAGGAAGTGAGGCCTAGAGTGTGTCAAAAGAAATAAATTACCACAAGGGACTCTAAATGAGAAAATGCATGGGCTATGTGGGAAGGTAATGAGTTCTCTGTCACTGGAAGTATCCTAGCAGAAGCTGGGCAGTCACTCTACAGGGATGCTAAGAAGAGCATTCAAACTCTAGCATCTGGAAGCACAAGGACATTCAGGCAGGGTCTGTCACCCCAAAGACAGTTTTATTAGGCAAGGGGCCCCAGCACCCAGGCTGAGAGGGCCAGGGAATGGGAATGATTGTTTGTGGCTCACTTCTCCGTCTGCTCTTCCCTCCAGGTCGGTCCTGTCAGCCTGCTGGCCATTGGGGTCCTCACTGTGCACTGTATGGTCATCTTGTTGAACTGTGCTCACCACCTCAGTCAGAGGTCAGAGGCCTGCTTCTCTCTCATCCGAGCACTAGGGCTCCTCTGAGGGTGTGCTTTGTTTCTTTTGACCACTGACCCAATTAACTCGGCCACTGCTCCAGACCACTTTCCTGCCACTCTGTATTCTATGAAGGCAAGGAGAGAGCGACAAAAAGTCCCAGTTAGAGACTCTAGGTGCAGATCCAACACTGCTGCTAACAAGCTGGATGACTGTCAAGTCCCTGCATCCCTCTGAGCTCAAATCTCCTTACCTGAAAGCATCAGAGTGATAAAAAACACAAAAGCACTCTACAAGTGACCTATTATTTGAGATACTTAGAGATGTTCTTCTTTCCTTTTCAGCCTCCCCATCCCACTCCAATACCCACGACCTTCTCCCACTCCAATACCCACACCCTGTCAGGGTAATGCGTTCCATGCAATCTCCTTTCAAAACAAGTCAGTAAAAGTAAAAAGCATACTTACTAAAAAGAAGAATTCACAATGATTGCAGTCATTATCAAAGCATACATATAATACTCAATGTTTATGTATTTGAAACTTTAATGCAAAAACAATCTCAGAAAGAAAAGACAAATGCAGTAAAAACAAAGAATGTGGAGATCCACAGCGCTCAGCTACTGTCAGTAGGTCCTCGTAAATGTGAAGAAAGGCCTCAACAAAGTAGGGACAGTAAATAAAACTCCCCATAAAGCCAAATTATCATAACCCAAATAGGTGTACCTGGCATAATGTCAGTCACACCTAACTCTCAGAGCACTTTCCAGCTCACAAAATGCTTTTAAAAGCATCACTCGGGCTGGCTTGGTGGCTCCCGCCTATAATCCCAGCACTTTGGGAGGCCGAGATGGGCGGATCACAAAGTCAGGTGATCAAGACCATTCTGGCTAACACAGTGAAACCCCGTCTCTACAAAAACTACAAAAAATTAGCCGGGCATGGTGGCACACGCCTGTTGTCCCAGCCACTCGAGAGGCTAAGGCAGAAGAATCACTTGAATCCAGGAGGCTGAGGTTGCAGTGAGCCAAGATCAAGCCATTGCACTCCAGCCTGGGAAACAGAGTGAAACTGTCTTAAAAAAAGAAAAGAAAAGCATTTTCTCATTCCACAGTTAAATGTATTGTGCAATTACACTGTGATTACCATTCCAAGCACCTTGCAAGTCGTGTTTACTCCTCACAGCAAGCCTCTATTGTAGGCACTATTTTTGTTCCCATTTTACAGATGAGTAACCTGAGGTTTAAATGCGTTGTCCAGGGTCATATAGCTGGGAAGTGGCAGAGCCAGTATTCAAAGACCTACATGACTCCACTGTTAATCATTTTGCAAATCTCTTCCCTCAAACTTTCTGGGATTATTATATCACCAGATAAGCTTCTGACATCAGGCCATTCCTGAAAGCCTTTCTCTGATTTTTTTTTCCTCTGGTGACGTGCCTTTTATTGTTTTCTAATAAAAGAGTGGTGGCCTAAGACTTGGCTATGGCCTTCAGTTATGTTTTGGGGGACTTCCACAGTTTTATTTTTTAGCCAACGTTTAAAACCTGGAGATCTCACATTCACAGAATCTCTGCCTTCTTAATCAATTAGACAACCGACTGCCTTGAGCCTTCATTTTTTCAATGTTCTTCTAGAGGCAAGTCCTGAGCAATCCCTTTTAGAATAGGACATGTGTTCCGGTTTACCACAGTCTCCACTGCTCCCTACCGTGTCTTATACCCATCCCGTCACCCACCAGATCACTAATACCTGATCTCATATGTCTGATCCCATAGCTTTTGAATTTGCAACTCCCAGATTCGTCTCCTTGCCAGTTCTATGCAGAGTGGCCTCATTTGTATTGAAAATGCCTGTCACAGTGAGCAGTAATAAAAACACCATGTTCCAGCACATCTCCATATCCATCTCTCACTGTATCCTCCCTGCAAAATCCAGACTGCATGTGAAGAAAACTGAGGCCCAGAGATCTCAAGAGACTGGCTCCACACGTCTGGCTGTCTGAGGGGCATGTTGGGATTTCAACTCTGGCTTCCGTAGAAGGCTAGAACCCTTCCTTTCTTCTACCTGTTCCCCTCAGTCCTGCAATTTATGCTGTGCTTCCGGGATCTGGGCAACCTGCTGCTGTTCCCACTTGCTCCACCCAAAGATGTTTCTGTAGCAGGGCCTGCCCCACCCCTAAAAGGGTTGAGGAAGAGGGACATGGGAAGAGGAATAGGCTGAAACTTGGACATCACACCCTATAGGGGTGTTGGGCAGGATCCTGCATATCACCTTTGCAAAGGGTCTGGTCCAGGACAGGCATCTCAAATGTTCTGACACCCTCAGCAATGGAAAGGAGTGACTCACTGGCCTGGCCACACTCATACCACCTCTTCCCCTCCCTTCTCCTCTCCCTCTCCAGATCCCCTTTCCTCCTTTACAGACCTACATCAATGCACAGCTACCTTTTACTCAAGAAGAATAAATCCAGTGATATCCAGTTAAATATTAAAGTTAAAGGGATAACTGCCAAATAAGGCAAACTCCTGAAAGTTGTTAAAGTATAAAGTAGATTACTGTTAGAAAATTGACAGAACACTTCATGCTCACACACAAATACATAAAAGTCACTCACTTTGGGAGTAAACTGTACCTTTAACAAAAACGTTTTAAATTATGCATTGTTTGTTCTTTCCCCCTAGACTGCATAAGACCTTCATGAACTATGGAGAGGCCACGATGTACAGCCTTGAAACCTGCCCGAACACCTGGCTGAGGACCCATGCAGTGTGGGGAAGGTAGTCGTCATCGATGTCGTAGTAGAAACAGCAGTAATAATCATTATCACTTTTCTTTATTCCTCCTTACACAAGTTTTAAATGAATATGCTGTTATTGTAAACTATCAAAGAATATAGAGAATCACCTCAATACTCCCATCCCCCATCCCACTCTCTACCCATAAGATAATCATTGAAATTTGGTTAGCAAATACTCCTTTAGACTTTTTTCTATATGTGTACATTTGTGTAGAAAATAGAAAGCAAATTATGTACTTCCATTCACACACATATATTGAGGTACATTTTTGGAAATTTGATTTTTCATCTAACAAGTTGTCCTATTTTTTTCATGTTAGAGAATATACATGGACCTGATTTTTGGAGAGTGAAGAAGACAGAGTTTCGCTCTTGTTGCCCAGGCTGGAGTGCAATGGCTTGATCTCGACTCACTGCAACCTCCTACTCCTGGGTTTAAGCAATCCTCTTGCCTCAGCCACCTGAGTAGCTGGGATTATAGGCACCTGCCACCACACCTGGCTAATTTTTGTATTTTTAGTAGAGACAAAGTTTCACCATGTTGGCCAGGCTTGTCTTCTGCTCCTGACCTCAGGTGATCCACCTGCCTCAGCCTCCCAAAGTGCTGGGATTAAAGATGTGAGCCACTGCGCCCAGCTGACCTTGTTACATTTTAAGGCTCACAATGTTCCCTAGTGTGGATGTATATCTGTTTCATTTGCTTATTTCCCTAAGGTGAACATTCAGGTCATTCCATCTTGATAAAAAATTAACAGTGTACAAAATGGTTTTCTATGTCTTAGCTCCTCTGTTCATCTCAACAGCCTTGTACGGTAGGCATGGTTGGTTTTTATTGTCCTGGAAATATGAGGCTCATAAAGATAAAATAACAAATCCAAAGTTGTGTACATTGATGTGGGTGAGCAGAGATTTGACCAAGAACCTAATACTGCAGCTTTCTCTAGCAAAGTTCCTCAGGAGATGAGTCACATCATGGCTGCTAAGATTCCTTTGCAGCTCTTCTCTTGGGATTCTCAGTAGGTTGTTGATATCCTCCTGATCAGGAGCCACTCTAATGACTATATAAGGTCATGATTAGGTGAGGTCATGAGAAAGAGTTGGGAACATTTGGAAAAATACTTAAAGTAATAATTCGTCATCTTTAATTTACTAAGAGATACCTGAGGAGCTTTATTAAAAACTGCCCATTCCATGGAGGCAATGGTCATTAATGGATGCTCAAGCTGTTAGGGGAATGGTCACTGGGAAACTTCATAAAGGGAGAATGCATTGATGCCACCTGACCCCATGTACTCATCTTAGCATCGCATATGTATATACATAAGAGCTAGCTATGGTGTGTCTCCTCACAGCTAGCATACAGCAGGGAGTACAGAGTAGTACCACCTCTGAGACATTTTCAAGAAATAAAATGAAACCTCCATTTAATCAAGCCACTAGATCTAATATCCACTTATAGGAAGCACAGGGAATAGAGGATCAAGATAAATAACACCATGAGGAAGTCACCAACCAAAGAGGAAAAGCAGGATATACTACAGGACAAATAATCTGGTATCTTCAGCAGCAAACAAAAAAGTAAAAGTTGGGAGAAAAAAATAAACAGGCAAGGAGAATATAGCAGTTTTAAAAACTTAAGAAACTTAACAAAATACAGTGTGCAGACTTGTTTGGAAACCAACTGTAAGATAGATATTTTTGAAACTACTGTAGAACTCCGAATATGGACTGAATATTAGATTATATAAAGAAATTATTGGCCAGGCACAGTGGCTAATGCCTGTCATCCCACCACTTTGAGAGGTAAAGGCAGGAGGATCTCTTGAAACCAGACTCAAGACAGCCTAGGCACCATAGCAGGACCCCCATCTCTACAAAATTTTTTTAAATAGCCAGGCCTGGTGGCACATGCCTGTGGACCCAGATACTCAGGAGGCTGAGGTTGGAAGGATCACTTGAGCCCAGGAGGTCGAGGCTGCAGTCATCCATGATGGCACCACTACACTCTAGCCTGGGCAACAGAGTGAGACTCTGTCTCAAAAAAAAAAGGAAGAAATTATTAATTTTATAAGAGATGATGATGATATGATGATTATACTTTTTTAAGTTCTTATCTATTAGAGCTGCATACTGAATTATTTACAGGTGAAATGACTTGGGACCTCTGGTTTGCTGCAAATATACCATCAAATTATGTGTTTGATGAGGATGAAAAGATAGAGAATGAGTGACAAAAAGTTCATTGTTGAAGCTGGGAGGAGCACATGCAAATTCATTAAATTATTCCTGTTAAATTCTCATTATATTCTTTAAATTATTCATCGCTTTTGTATATGTTTGAAAATCTTCATAAGATAGACAGAAAACGATATCATTCTGAAGTCACATGTGACACTGCCAAGATTCTGACACAGTAGACTGATATAAGAATCAGGAGTCTGTATTTTTAACATATGCCTCAACCAATAAATTGGTTGCTACTACAAGCCAATTTTGAAAAACCCTTACCTAAACATTATAATTTAAATAAAGAAACATATTTTTGTTCCCTTAAAAAATGCATCTCCAAATTTGGAATAATTTAAGAACCCAAAAGAATAATGACAATAACAGAGTATAAGATGTTAAATTTAAAAATAATTAACATGAGTCTGTTGTGATGCCAGAAAAAGAGGATGAAATAATATATCTCTCTTAAAAACCAGCTAATAAATTTAGAAGATATAATAGATAATTAGAAAACCACCACCTTGCAACCACCAATGAAATAATTGATTCAGGCAAGGAACATCAACGAATGGTAAAACCTGTGGTTTGAGGAATGGGTTAATCATGTCATCTCAAAGTTTCACCCCCACAGATTACAAAGGGAAAATGTATATTTCCAATGGGAGATCTGGCAGTCACCAACATAGCGGAACAAAAGGACATCATGTGCCTCCCAATATGATAAAATAGAGGTGCCAAACTATCACCTCTGTATATTCTTGCTAAAAGTGCTCACCTGAATTTAATCATGAGGAAGCAATCGTACAAGCCCGAATGTGGGGCATTCTATAAGACAGTGGGCCTGGACTCTTCAAACAAAGCCAGTGTGATGAAAACACAAAAAGGTGAATGTACATGGGACTGTTCTGCATGAAAAAAAAAGACTAGAGACATAGTCAAATGCAGTATACAAACCTTCATTAGATCCTGAATTTAAAAAATAAAACAGCTACAAAAGATACTTTAAAGAGAATTGGGGTAATACTAAGCCATTTTTATGTAAGTGACTTGAGCATCTGCAGATTTTGAATTTGTTGGGGGGGTCCTGGATACCAAAGAATGACTATATTTAAAATAGAAACTGTATATATGAAGATACTGAAGTTGATTTTCTGGCTATTACAGCCTTAAGAGAGGTATGTTGAAGTATTTAGGGTTTAAGTGTTAGGAAACCTGCAACTGACTTTCTTTTTTTTCTGTTTGTTCGTTTTTTGTTTTGTTTTGTTTTGTTTTGATATGGAGTCTGGTTCTGTCGCCCAGGCTGGAGTGCAGTATGCAGTGGCATGATCTCAGCTCACTGCAACCCCCACATTCAGGGTTCAAGCGATTCTCCTGCCCCAGCCTCCCGAGTAGCTAGGATTTACAGGTGCCCACCACCACACTGGGCTACTTTTTGTATTTTTATAGAGATGAGGTTTCACCATGTTGGTCAGGTTGGTCTCAAACTCCTGACCTCAATAATCCTCCTGCTTTGGCCTCCCAAAGTGACCTGCAATTGACTTTCAAATGGGTCTGAAAAAAATTGCCTCTGTGTGTGTGTATGAGGGTGGTGTGTGTGTGTGTGTGTGTGTGTGTGTGTGTGTAGATGAATGAATACATACATATATATGAGCAATGCAATTTGGGGCCCAAAACTGGTATATTTAGTTAAAGGGTATATGGATGTTTATTATACCATTCTTTCAATTATTTGACTTAAAAATTTTCAAAATAAAAAAAGTAGAATAATTTTTTTAAATAATAACAAAAATAATTGTTTCAAATAATAAACACAGTCTTAAGAAATAATTTTAATGTGTGTTATCTTTTTCCGTCTGCCTCTTCCTTTCCTTCCTAGGTACACCGTCAGCTTCTTATTAATCATCACTCAGCTGGGCTTCTGCAGTGTTTATTTTATGTTTATGGCAGACAATTTACAACAGGTAAAGAGGCCTCTTCTGGGCAGAGTGGGAAAAAAGCAGACCTGCTGCTGCTGAGGCTACATTAGCAAAAGTATTATGTTAGGGTCAAAGAGGGGGAGAACTTCATTTCTACTCCTAGATCAGACCACGCTTGGAAGTTCTCTCAGTACTGGGAATCACATTTTAAAAGTCTCATAGAGGAGCCAAAGTCACTTCTGAAAAGTGTAACCAGGGTGGAAAAAGAGGCTTGCAATCATGTCCAATCAGAAACCATTGATAATTGTCAGCCTGAAAAGCACTGGTGACATTTGCTTTGAGTATCTCAGAGTTGTCATGGAGAAGATGCCTGAATATACAAGCCCCACAAGCTGCCACCTTCCCCTCATTGCATTCCTATCAGACATTACAAATCAACCACAGCCTTCTTTCTTGGCTCTGTGGATTAGAGGGAGCATCCTTGTTTTAGTACACCCAAACAGTCAGCAAGAACTGTGACAAGTATTGTAGATGGAATATTCAAGCAGATGGATACTGACCAATATCCAGAGCTTCCCAGGTTTTAGGGCTATCTAAATTTGAAAAGGGTATTATTTTGTAATGAATTCCCTTTCTCTGGATGCACGAAAGAAAGGTTTGGGTAGATAACCTCAAAGCCTTGAGATTTTATGATTCTAAGAGTTTCTGGTTGTCACAATCATGGGCACAACAGTTAGGGCTGCCCAATTTGGCAAATAAGAATAAATGACACCTAGTTACAATGGAATTTCAGATAAGTAATGATTTATTTTTTACTATGAGCATATCTTATGCAATATTCGGCTCATATTTATACAAAAAAGTTGTGTTAATTACCTAAAATTCAAATGCAATTGGTGTCCTGTGTTTTATGTGGCCACCACACTGCCTGTTATTGTGTTTTATGTCAGATGGTGGAAGAAGCCCACGTGACCTCCAACATCTGCCAGCCCAGGGAGATTCTGGTGCTGACCCCCATCCTGGACATTCGTGTCTACATGCTGACAATCCTGCCCTTCCTGATCTTGTTGGTGTTTATCCAGAACCTCAAGGTGCTGTCCATCTTCTCGACACTGGCCAACATCACCACCCTGGGGAGCATGGCTCTGATCTTTGAGTATATCATGCAGGTTTGTGCCACAGGGAAGAAGGGATCAGGGTCCAGGTTCTCTGAAACACCTAGGGAGGGCTTGTTATTATGATGGGCAGGTGAGGAAGGTGATTCTCTGCTCTGGCAGCCCCTGCCAACATGACATCTAGGAACACTTCTGTCCCATAAGCTGTAAAAGCTAATTATCATTATCATCATCATCATCATCATCGACATCCGCTTCATCATCATCGTTATCACATTGGATAACAATGAGTCATTCAACAAATAATTACTGAATACCTTCTGCAATCCAGGTATTGTGTAAAGGGCTGGGGACTCAGTGGTAAGTAAAAATAAATAGGATGCCTGGGTGCCTGCTCTCATGGAGGCTGCATTTACTTTGAGAGGTAAACCTCAATCAAATACCCAAAAAATTGTAAAAGTAGTAGGTAGACAAGGGAAATACAGATGATAAAGGAATTTTATTTACTTGGTGCAAAATTATTTATATATATTAACTTATCGAACCTTTATAATAATACTATTTTGGAAGTAAAGCCGGCACTCTATATCCATGATTTCCATATCCATGGATCCAAACAATCACAAATGGAAACTACTGGGGGAAAAATACTAAAAATATACAACAATAAAAAATCATACAAATCAAACAATTCAGTCTAACAACTATTGGCCAGGTACAGGGGGTCACACCTGTAATCCCAGTACTTTAAGAGGCTGAGGCAGGAAGATCACTTGAGCCCAGGAGTCAAGACTAACTGGACAACATGGCGAAATTTCGTCTCTACAGAAAAATGTAAAAGTAGCAGAGCATGGTGGCTTGCACCTGTAGTCCTGGCTACTTGGGAAGCTGAGGTAGATGGATCACCTGAGCCCATAAGGTCAAGGTTGCAGTAAGCTATGATCACACCACTGCATTCCAGCCTGGATGATGGAGTAGGACTATCTCAAAAAAAAAAGTATATGGGAGGATGGGCATAGGTTATATGCAAATACACCATTTTATATCAGGGACTTGAGCATCTGCAGATTCTTGTATCCAAGGAAGGTCCTGGAACTAATGAACAACTATACTATCTGTATCCACACTTTACAGACAAGGAAACCAATAAAGTAACTTTTTCATGAATTTCAGACTGCCTCCCATGCCCATGCTCCATTATCAAAGACCATGAAATCCCACCATTATGCTTTCATTTTCTTGAGTCTGAAAATATATGGTGTATTCATTTCCTATTGCTGCTGTGACAAATTACCACAAATCTAGTGGCTTGAAACAATGCAAATATATTTTCCAGTTCTTGAGTCTCTCTGGGTTGAAATCAGGGTGCGGCAGAGTGGCATTCTTTTCTGGAGGATCTAGAGGAGAATCTGTTCTCTTGTCTTCTTCAGCTTCCTAGAAGGTATCTGTGTGCCTTGGCTCAGGCCCGCTTCCATCTCCAAAGTTAGCAGCCTCAGGCAGAGTCTTTCTCATGCTGCCTTCCCTCTGGTCTTCCTTCTGACTCTGTCTTCCACTTTTAAGGACCCTTGTCCCAACCGAACAGTACAGGGTCATCTCCTTGTTTTAGGGTCAGCTGATTCGAAACCTTAATCCAATCTGAAAACTTAATTCTCCCTTGCCATTCTAACATAACATTCACAGGTTTCGGGGATTAGGATGTGAACATCTTTGGGGAACCATTATTCTACCCACCACAGAAATCTATTATAATAATCATTCCCTCTAGATTCATGAGAGCTGCTATACTAACTAATAGACTGCACAGCCCTCAAATAAGTGTGGGAGAGAGATGTTAGAGGACTGGGAAACAGGAGACCTGAATTCTTATCTGGGATGTGCCACTAACTCACAGAGTGGGCTTGGGCGATTCACCTCTCCTCCCTGTGCTCCGCTTTCTCCACATGTACAGATGAGCAGGCTCCCAATAGCCAAAGGGTGAGAACAGTCCAAGTGTCCAAGTAAGTGATGAATGGATGAATGCAATTTGGTGTCTATATATACAGTGAATATTATTCAGCCTTCAAAAGTGGAGACACTGGCACATACTAAAATGTGGATGAACCTTGACGACACTGAAACTAAGTGAAATAAGCCAGGCACAAAAAGACAAATATTATAATATTCCAGTTATATGAGGTAGCTAGAATAGTCAAATTCATAGAGACAGATAGTAGAGTAGGGGTTGTCAGGAGTTGGGTAGTGGGGCATTATTATTTGATAAAGAATTTCAGGTTGGGGTGATGAAAATATTCTGGAGATGGATAGGGGTGATGGATTCACAACAGTGTGAATGTTCTTCATGTTACTAAACTGTACACTTAAAATAGTTAAAATAGAGGCTGGGTGTGATGGCTCATGTCTGTAATCCCAGCACTTTGGGAGGCCAAGGCAGGAGGATCATGAGGTCGGGAGTTCTAGACCAGCCTGACCAACATAGTGAAACCCTGTCTCTACTAAAAGTACAAAACTTAGCCAGATGTGGTGGCACGTGCCTGTAATCCCAGCTACTTGGGAAGCTGAGGCAGGGGAATCGCTTAAACTCGGGAGGCAGAGATTGCAGTGACCTGAGATCACGCCACTGCATTCCAGCCTGGGAGAGACTCTATCTCAAAAAAAAAAAAAATAGTTAAAATGGTAAATTTTATGTTGTGTGTATTTTAGCACAATATAAATGAATAAATAACCGTATTTAAAAGATTAGAAGGTGAGCTGAGATCTAGATATCTTCTGATTTTCTCTGTTGAGGTTAGGTGTGACCCAGCTTTCTACCAGGCAAAGATTTGAGATGACTTCGACACCATACCACCACCAATGCACTTCTCTCACTTTCTTTCAGGGGATTCCATATCCCAGCCACCTACCCTTGATGGCAAACTGGAAGACCCTCTTGCTATTCTTTGGTACAGCTATCTTCACATTTGAAGGTGTTGGTATGGTAAGATGGATGGGGTCTTGGGGTCTGAGCGAATGATCCCTAGTGCTCTTTACAGTGGCCAACTGTAGTTCCAGATGTCTAAATAAATAGTATTTATGAAAAGTGTAGAATATGATCTTCTCCTGGTGAAGGGAAAATTCGTATCCACATACAGGGTGCCTACTGCTCTAGTACACCATGCTAAGCCTTGCAAACTGAGAATTTACTAATCAACCAAGACTAAGTAGGGCATTCCTGGTAATAGAAAGCATGAGAGAAATTAAAGGAGTGTGGCCATGTGGAGAGGCCCCTTTCTGATTCTGGGCCCATCTGGGGAAGGGCATCTGTGCTTGTGGGGGAACCCTCTCCTTCCCAATGGACCACATCTCTTTCTACCTTTCCTTTCCCAAACTTTTTTTTTTTACTTCCAGGTTCTGCCTCTCAAAAACCAGATGAAGCATCCACAGCAGTTTTCTTTTGTTCTGTACTTGGGGATGTCCATTGTCATCATCCTCTATATCTGCCTGGGGACATTGGGCTACATGAAGTTTGGGTCAGACACCCAGGCCAGCATCACTCTCAACTTGCCCAATTGCTGGTATGTCCTGCCCAGCTCAGGTGAGATAGGGAGAGACATGGGATCTGCTCTGGTTGTCCTAGCAGAGAGCACAGCAAACTGTGCACTGAGCCATGAAGCTGGCAATGCATTACTGGAAGTGGCATGCGTGTCTCCCGCTCACACTGCACCAGTCAAAGCTTGCTTTGACCACACCTCACAGCCAGGGAGCAGGGAAGTGCAGTTCTGCCATGTGCCTGGAAGTATTTGGTGGACAGCACAAATAACTGCTACTCTACCTGATGCAGTGACAGTGGGAATTAATTGAATTAATACACAGATATGCATAGACAAGTGCTTAGCGCATGGTAAGCATTCACGAGTGTTAGCTATAATGGTTGTTATGCATCCCCACAGCCTTCATCTTTCCAAGTTGAGTAGGGTGATGGTGCATTTATTTCCCACAAAGCCAGAGCTGTAGAACGAGAAAAATGTAACCATCCCCACCCACCTTGCTGTGTTATGGTAGCGACTAGATGAGATAATAAATGTGGAATTTCTTTGAAGTTGCGCCTTATTTTACGCAAGATATCATCCTAATATGCTATTCTTGTTCTGGGCAAGTTGGGCCGCCACTAGCTACCTTGGACAGGGCACTTTCATTCCTAGGACCTCAGCTAGAAAACATGGGCATTGAGCTCCATCAGGACTTCACACCTAGTCATCAGATTTTCCAGGAAAGCCTTAAACAAATATCCCTTTCCAGTAAGAAAAGACCAACAACCCAAGAAGAAATGGCCGAAGGGCAGAACAGGCATTTCACAGGCAAAAAAAAAAAAAATGGCCAGATGAACAAAGAGATGCTCATGCCTGTAATACCAGCACTTTGGAAGGTGAAGGCAGGTGGATCACAGGGGTCAGGAGTTCAAGACCAGCCTGGCCAACATAGTGATACTCTGTCTCTACTAAATATAAAAAAAGTTAGCCAGGCACATGCCTGTAATCCCAGCCACTCGGGAGGCCAAGGCCGGGCATGGTGGCATGCACCTGTAATCCCAGCTATTCAGGAGGCCGAGGCAGGAGAATTGATTGAACTTGTGAGGCGAAGGTTGCAGTGAGCCAAGATCGCACCATTGCACTCCAGCCTGAGTGACAAGAGCAAGACTCCACAAAAAAAAAAGGAAGGGAAAGAGAGAGAGAGAGAGCAAGACTCCACCAAAAAAAAAGAAAGAGAGAGAGAGAGAGAGAAAGAAAGAAAGAAAGAAAGAAAGAAAGAAAGAAAGAAAGAAAGAAAGAAAGAAAGAAAGAAAGAAAGGGAAAGAAATGCGAGTTAAAAAATAAATACAAGGGCAAAGACCAACATGCATGGACACACTGTTTAGTCAAGGATGTGGAAAAACAGGTCTTTTTATACTCTAAGACAGCAAATGGGCAATATGTCAACAGCTATTAAAATTTCAAATCACGTTGACTTTTACCCCGCATTTTTACCTCTTAACATGTATATTACATGTGCATCAATATGTGTACAAGGATAGTCTATGCAGCATTGATTCCTTGGGAAAAGTCTAAACATTCATTAATTGGTGACTGATTTTTTAATTATTGCATATCCATGCAATTGGCATACCATCCAGCTATTAAACAGAAGATCCAGATCTACGTGTACCAATAGGGAACAATCTTCAAGAAGTATTGGGTGAACAAAAAAGAGGAATTGAGGAATGCTGGAGGAATGTCTGGAAGAGTGCTGCCATGCACATGTATATGCACACGTATGTGCATGTATGTGTGCATGGATGTGCATGGATGTTCCTGTATTCTGTATGAGCTTGTACAAACACAGATCATTTCTAGAAGGGTCACAAGTAAACCTTGGGTGGTTGCCTACGGAAAGGGAAACTAGAAGCTAAGAATCAAAGGTAGGACGGATGCTTTTCACTGTATGACTTTTGTACCATGAATGTTACTCTATGCATATATTTGTCTTTTAAAATTTTTAAAGAGCAAAGACCTAGATTCCTGAGCTGCAGACCTGTTGACTCAGAATCTTCAGCAATATGCACTTTTAATAAGCTTCCCGGATGGCCCTGATGGCTAGTCTGTCCTGAGTCATCCAATATTAGCCAGTTCAATCACTCAAAAGACGAGTACAGATCAAGTGTCCCTTATCCAAAATGCTTGGGACAAGAAGTGTTTTGGATTTCGAAGCATTTCAGATTTTGGGTTTTTGGATTAGGGATACTCAATCCATACCAACTTCTAAGCAATAAGTGAGTCCTTAATAGCCCTTCCAGGGAGCCACAGCACATTTCACATCCTGTCCATCTGTCTGCAGGTTGTACCAGTCGGTCAAGCTGATGTACTCCATTGGCATCTTCTTCACCTATGCCCTCCAGTTCCACGTCCCAGCTGAGATCATCATCCCGTTTGCCATCTCCCAGGTGTCAGAGAGCTGGGCACTATTTGTAGACCTGTCTGTCCGCTCAGCCTTGGTCTGTCTAAGCTGTGAGTAGCATAAAAGGGCACTCTTTAGCCAAAGCTATGGCAGGGAGCCACATTGGTGCCCACCCCACCATCGTTGGACCTGCTACTTGCCTTCTTTGTGATATAGGCCAAGATACTTCACCTCCCTGGACCTCAGTTTTTCCACCTGAAAAAAAATGGGCTTAACAGAATTACTACACAGTAAATGTTACAGTCATCTCTACTGCCTACACATAGAAAATAAATGCTGGCTGGTTTGTAGAAGAAGCATCATTCATTCAATCATCCTCCTATATGTCAGGCACTATGCTGACATTATCTAATACTTATGATAGCCTAACAATGTGTTACCAATAGAGGGAACTTTAGCCCAGATAAATTAAGTAACATCCCTGAGTCATACACACTAAGTGACAAAGCTGGGATCTGAACACAGACTGTGTAGCACCAAAGCACCTGTTTTTCATGGTGCTGTATTTCTTCTTATCATAAATTATGAACACATTCCCTCTCATGAAGTGAGGTTTAATTGTAGGGAAAAATCCCAATGGGGCTGATTTGTCAGAGTCTTGGAGATTTTTTTTTTTTTTTTTTTTTTGCAACAGAGTCTCACTCTGTCCCCCAGGGTGGAGTGCAGTGGTGTAATCTCAGCTCACAGCAACCTCTGCCTCCCAGGTTCAAGTAATTCTCCTGCCTCAGCCTCCTGAGGGAGTAGCTGGGATTACAGGCAACTGCCACCATGCCCAGCTAATTTTTATATTGTAGTAATGACAGGGTTTCACCATGTTGGCCAGGTTGGTCTCAAACTCCTGACCTCAAGTGATCTGTCCACCTTGGCCTTCCAAAGTGCTGGGATTACAGATGTGAGCCACCACATCCAACTGGAGATCATTTTTTGGATATACTCTTCTCTCATCCATTCCTCCCCCAGCTTCCTTTCTTCATGTTCCTTTCCATTCATTCATTCATTCTCTATTTTATTCATGAACACTGTTGTAGTGTTTGGGAAACATCCTGAACAGGGCTGGGAAATCCTTTCTTTGGAACATGTCTAGACAGAGGATCACCAAAGAGGAATGAGCAAAACAGCAAGGGATGTTTTGCCTGGAGAAAAAAAGGCTCAGGAAATTTCCATATTTGTCCTTAAACACCTGTGAAATTATCGTAAAAGTGAAAGAACAAATTTAGTCTTCAGGGCTTCAGGAGTCAGAATTTAAAGTTGTTAAGGGAATCAAGTCTCAGTACAGGGTCAGGAGAAACAATGCAACTCTTGGAGCTGTCCAGCAGAACACACTATCATCAGATGATAAGCTTTAAAAGGCTGGCATTCTATGAGCAGAAACAGCAAACGTACTTGGTTTGAGGTGTTAGAGTTCTCAGTCTGTGCCGAGACATTAAGAACCTGTAAATGGTATTGTTTGTGATCATTCCTACTATGAAGGGTGTAAGTTGGAAAGAAAGACTGAAGAGCCTCTGAGTATCAGGGAATGTGTGACTACAGCTGTCCTTATAATGACATGTCCTGCTTTTGATATATGCTGAATGTCCCATTCTTCCTCCTTATTCATCCATCAGTTATATTACCCTTTATAAATTCAACAATCATTTGTTGAGCACCTACTACATGCCTGGCATTGTGCTAGACACAAGGGATGCAATGATGAATAATGAAGATGTAGCTTCTGCCTTCACAGGACTTTCAGTTGAGTGGCAAATATATGCAAGGAAATCATTACAGTTCATTTTGATGACTGTTAAGATAGGACATGATGATGCAACATATGATGGTTAAGATAGTAAGTAGAAGACACTCTCTACACATAAGAGGGTGCTATAACTCAGCCTGGCTGGGCCAGGGAGTCCTCTCCAGTGGAGTGACACTTCAGTGAAGACCTAAAGGACAAGTAGGAAATAGATGGAGGAGTGAAGAATGTGCAATGGAAAGGGAACAGGCTGTGCACAGACCTTAGACAAGTATTGCCTCTGGCCCTTTTGGAGAAGAGGAGAGTGCAGAGAGACAAGGTCAGAGCTTTTTCAGGGCCAAGTCCTAAGGGTCACTGTGCTGAGGAGTTCAGACAATGGGGAGCAATGGAAAGGCACTGAGCAGAGGATTGGCACGACCAGAACGGGATGTAAGGCAATCCTCCAGTCCACTTTGCACTATAGCTTTTCTTGCATATATCTTTTCTGCCCCCTCGTTGTGAGCTTTCCTGGAAGACCAAAGCTGAGTTTTCTCTATAAGCAGTTTATTAAGCATCAGATGAAGGAAAGCTGTGGACAGGGACCCCCCGCCATCGGAGGGGTGATGAACTCCTAGCCATGAGTCTATGAGTCTCTCTCATGCTCTGATTGGATGTGTCAGAGCAATTTCAGAAAGAGGCATTTTTTAAAAGATACAGCAAGCTGGTATGGATGCTTTCCAGAACAGGCTTTCTCTATTTTATTCATAGGAAAATTATATGACTGGAATATTTAAAGTAATGGATATCCCAAGTACAATGATTTGATCTTTAATAATGATATGAATATATTGAATTATCACATGTACCCCAAAACTATGTACATATATTATACATCAATGTAATAATTGTTTTAAAATAAGAAGTTTGCATAAAATTAAATCATATAAATTATATATTTACTCATTCAAACATTATTGAAATTGGACTCCCTTGGAAAATCTATGATACTCTATGTTTATAGTATCCTAAATGTATATAAGAGATGAAAAGTTAGGAGTGTGAAGAGAAGAGAAGAATGGGGTTGTATAGCTTAATACTGTCTTCATGTTTGATGGCCTGCTTCATTACTAAGATCCTATTAAGAATAGAAAAATAAGTGGTTGATATTCGGACAGCAACAGAAGCAACTACCCTTTTTTAAAATATATATTTTATTGCAGTTTAGGTTCTGGGGTACATGTGAAGAACATGCAGGATTGTTGCATAGGTACATACATAGTGATATGGTTTGCTGCCTTCATCCCCATCACCTATATCTGGCATTTCTCCCCATGTTATCCCTCCCCATCTCCGTACCCCCTCACTGTCCCTCCTCTAGTACCCCTCAACAGGCTTCAGTGTGTGATGTTCCCCTCCCAGTGTCCATGTGTTCTCATTGTTCAACACCCGCCTATGAGTGAGAATATGTGGTGTTTGATTTTCTGTTCTTGTGTCAGTTTGCTGAGAATGATGGTTTCCAGGTTCATCCATATCCCTACAAAGGGCACAAACTCATCATTTTCTATGGCTGCATAATATTCCGTGGTGTATATGTGCCACATTTTCCTCATCCAGTCTATCATCAATAGGCATTTGGGTCAGTTCCAAGTCTTTGCTATTGTAAACAGTGCTGCAATGAACATACGTGTACATGTGTCTTTATAATAGAACAATTTATAATTCTTTGGATATATACCCAGTAATGGGATTGCTGGTCAAATGGAATTTCTATTTCTAGGTCCTTGAGGAATCGCCACACTGTCTTCCACAGTGGTTGAACTAATTTACACTTCCACCGACAGTGTAAAAGTGTTCCTATTTCTCCACATCCTCTCCAGCATCTGCAACTCCCATTTTTTTATCCATCCTTGCTTCTAGACAAAGGCTATCTTACATAGATAGTACAAACGTTGGTTCTTAGCCTGGGCAAGAGTCAATAATTTATTGAGCACCTACTGAGTACCAAGTTCTTTCTTATACATGAAAGGCAGCATAGTAGAGTGAAGAGGACCTTAGATCGGGCATCCCAGTGAATTCTCATCTCAGCTCTTGAACAAGTTCTGTTCCCTCTAGAGCTCTAGATTTCCCCATCTCTACACTTATAACAGATAAGTGGTAGAGAAGCCCTTCAAATAAAGATTATATGTAAAAAATTCAAGAGATAAAATATAAAAGGAGAGCATCTGTCTTGGTAGTTAAGACAAGGGTGGGAGTTGCCTGACCTTCCCAAGCCTGCAGTGGGCTCCTTCCCACCTCTCCAAAGAAATCTCTCAGGCATCTGTGAAATTCTAGGGCTTCAATGCAATGGCTTGTTTCTGAGCTCCCTTTTGCAGGCACGTTCAGTGATTCTAAATTTCTCCTTTTGTTGCAGGTGTCTCAGCCATCCTCATCCCCCACTTGGACCTGGTCGTCTCCCTGGTAGGCTCTGTGAGCAGCAGTGCCCTGGCCCTCATCATCCCACCCCTCCTGGAGATCATCATCCTTTACTCTGAGGACATGAGCTATGTCACCATTGCCAAGGACATCATGATTAGCATCCTGGGCCTCTTAGGGTGTATATTTGGGACATACCAAGCCCTGTATGAGTTGACCCAACCCATTGACCATTCCATGGCCAATTCCACAGGTGTCTATGCATAATTATCTGTTTTTATTCTAATAGCTCTCCCTTCCTCCCATCCCCAATTTGACTGCCATGTGGATGTTATATACATTAATTGAAGCCTAACATCTCTATATTAATTAGTAGCTTCTTTATCTTTCCAAGAGAAATGCAGATGAGAAAAGTTAGCACTGATGTCTCAGGCTACACTTTTTTGGTTTTATATTTTTTGGATGACCTTTTGTACCTCTGAACCAAAATTACACTCAACTGTTCTTATTATCAGCCTCATTGAATGGAAAAGGGATGCCACTTACCCCAACAGCCCTTGAAATAGAGACCAAGCACAACTACAAAAGGGATTGTTTTCTCTATACTGCAGTAGCTGCCCTTAAAGCATCAGATTTAGAAAAGTGTATATTGGGTGAAGGGAGATTTCTATTTAGATATTCTAATTAGAAGAGTCACAGAGAGAACAAAAACAGAACTTAGCAGTAATTTTGTCCCACCACTGGATCTGCCACTGATTTCCTACTGGCCCTCAGGCAAGTTCCTCCCCATCTCTCAGTCTATGAAGTGAAGGCTTGGACTAATTGATTATTAAGGAGTCTGTCAACTCTGATATTCTGAAAGTGAAAAAAAGAAATTAACTTATCCACCAACCACAAAAACTGGCTGTGCTAGTGTTGGCGAGGATGTGGAGCCACTGAAACTCCATACCCTGATATTGTGGACAGAAAGTAGTACAATCAGTTTGAGAAACATCTTGTAGTTTCTCTAAAACTTAAACATATACTTACCATATGATCCAACTATCACACTCCAGGAAAAAGGAGCATATATCCATAAAAAGACGTGTACAAAAATAGTCATGGGAACTTTACTTGTAAAAGCAAAAAAGTGGGAAATATTCTAAATGTCTATAAACAGGAGAATAGATAAACAAATTGTGATGTATCCATACAATGGTATATTTCTCAGTAAGAAATAGAAACAAACTGTCGAAATACACAATAAAATATATGAATCTTAACTATGCTGAATGACAAAATCCAGACCAAAAAAAGAATATGCACTGTATGATTCTACTCATATGAAAACCTTGAAAATGAAAGCTAATCTGTAGTAACAAGGGCTCAGTGGTTGGTGGAGGATGAGAAGGGTGAGAGGGAGGTATTACCAAGGGGCATGAGGAATTTTTGGAAATGATGGATAACATGTTCAGTATCTTGATTGTGAAGATGGTTTCACAAGAGGGTACATATATCAAAACTTATCAGTTGGATACTTCAAGTATGTGTTGTTTATTACGTGTCAATTATACCTCAATAAAGCTATTAAAAATAGAATATAAAATACGGTTCCATTTTTATTGTTTAAAATCAGTTACATGCATACAGTCAAATAATTTTAGAATATTCAGCATATTGTCATAGGAATGTCCACCAAGTCAGTTGAATCATGAGTAAAATTTTACACTTTTTCTTTTATTTATTTATATATTTTTTAAAAGAGAGACAGGGTCTCACTATGCTGTCCAGGCTGGTCTCAAGCCCCTGGGCTCAAGTGATCCACCTGCTTCATCCTCCCAAAGTGCTGGGATTACAGGCATGAGCCACCATACCCAGCCACAATTTTATACTTTTTCTTTTGCTTGCCTGTGTTGTTGCATTTTTTAAAAAAATAATGTATTGATTTCATAACTAAAGAAAATTCATTTGAAGGGGAAAGTATTAATGATTATTTGTTTCACTCTAGTAGAAATGTCACCTTTATTTTATTTTTTCAGAGGAATTTAAAGAGGAAGAAATACCACCTTTAAAAACTTTTTATAACACCAGTGAAAGTATAAATCTACAATGTAATGAATATTTGCAGAGAATATCAATTTTCAACTTCATCTTCTATTAAATGATTGATATTATGGCTTGAATAAAAGGCATTCCAGCTGGAGTTAGCAGCATTCCCCTCTAACATATCATTCATTGGTCAGATGCCAAACAACAACCTCTCAGAGGAGATGTGAGGTAGCTGTGGTATCCTTAGGGAGAGACAGGGAAGAACATCCTATGATTAGATAGAAAGATATCAGCTAATAATGAAGTCTTTGCTCTTTTGGGATCCATACCATGAACCTGGAGGAGTAAAGGCTTTGATGAGCATATGGAAAACGTACTATAGAATATGGAGCAATTAAACGGAGTTAAGGCAGTGGCTTATGACTTTGGGGGACTCATGCAGCTTACTGACATTTTAATAAAAGCTGTGGCTCCTCCTTCTATAAAATCCATATATATGCATAAGTTTGTCATGCAATTTCAGAAACAATCACAAACCTCATGAGTGAATAGACCCTGGGTTGCAAAAGAACCTCTGGAAATAAAAAAGGAATGCAAGGATTTCTGCATCTCATACATGAAATTATCTGCAGATGGCAGCTAGCCAGCCCTGGAACTAAGGTCTGGATGCAGAATAGGGCAATACACAAAAATCAGCTGTGAGAGGTAAGTTATCAGACAAGGGAACTCAGCCTACCATGCAACTGCTATAGAAAACACTTTCTGATGGCAGCCAGCACTGATAGGACCCAAATTGGTCATTCCAGTTGTGACAACATAGGTTGAATTCTCTGCTGCCATGTGCTTCTTTAGCAAAACCCAGTACCTAGTAGTTGGAACAGAGAGATCTAGAAGGATACAAAGAATGTGGGAAAGTCCCCCAGGACTTTCAGAATCATTTCCCACTGTACTTCTCTACTGGACAAAGGTGATTTATCTTAACATGAATGAGCTGGACAATAGTTGGGGCACAAACGGGAATGATATGTAAAATCAATCCATTTAAGAAGAAGCTGAATTCAGATCTTCAACAAGGCCATTGGAGGCTGGGCACGGTGGCTCACGCCTGTAATCCGAGCACTTTGAAAGGCTGAGACAGGCTGATTACCTGAGGTCAGGAGTTTGAGACCAGCCTGGCCAACATGGTGAGACCCCATCTCTACTAAAAATTAAAATATGAGCCAGGCATGGTGGCAGGCACCTGTAATCCCAGCTAGTCAGGAGGCTGAGGCAGGAGAATCACTTGAACCCAGGAGGCAGAGGGTGCAGTGAGCCAAGACCATGCCACTGCACTCCAGCCTAAGCAAAAGAATGAGACTCTGTGTCAAAAAAAGAAAGAGAAAGAAAGAAAGAAAGAAAGAAAGAAAGAAAGAAAGAAAGAAAGAAAGAAAGAAAGAAAGAAGAAAGAAAAATAAGAAAGAAAGAAAGAAAGAAAGAAAGAAAGAAAGAAAGAAAGAAAGAAAGAAAGAAAGAAAGAAAGAAAGAAAGAGAAAGAAAGAAAGAAAGAACAAGTCCATTGGACAAAAGAGAAATGGGAGAGTTGAGGAGTTGAGATGCTAAGGAACGCAAACTGAGATTGCTAAGCACATAAGCTCTGCATGTACGGGGCTGGGGAAGTCACCCACGCGAAAGTGAAGCATTAAGACTTGGCCACCAAGTGACATAAGTCAGTGCACAAGAGCAATGGTTTATAAGCCACAGTGCCCTGACAGGCAGCTCTCTAAGGATCTGCAAGACTTGTTATCTGCCATGTCCAGGCTGTGCCTGACTCAAACCCACAAAGAAGCCCCTTAAGCAATTTCCGGATCTGAGTTCAAAAGGGGAATAAAGGGGCTGGAGAGCGGAACATCTCCCTGGCATGCCAACCCCATTTGGAAGTGAAACTGCTTTGGCGATAGACTCTCTCAAGGGGAAATTCCCAGGAGGACGCAAACTTAGGAAGCTGGCTTCCTGGTCAGGGAGATGTAGGCGAACCAAAAGGCTTCTCCCCACCTCTCCAGCTTCTTCTTGCCCCAATTACAC
Organism: Callithrix jacchus; assembly: GCF_049354715.1. Taxonomy (NCBI): domain Eukaryota; kingdom Metazoa; phylum Chordata; class Mammalia; order Primates; family Cebidae; genus Callithrix; species Callithrix jacchus. Next base: position 50,082,875 of record NC_133503.1, on the reverse strand, counting down.
CTTCTCCTTTCAGCCACATCAGCCAGCCTTTGTCTAGTTTCCCAAATGCACCACACTTCCCGTTGCTGCTGGGCCTCCATCTATGCTCTTCTCCCCTCTCTTCACCTGCTTAATTCCTCCTCATTTTCCAGATCTCAGCTATCACTCTCTCAGGAAAACCCTTTCTGACCTCAGACATTAACCCAGATTCTGCATAAATGTTCACCCCGTCCTCCCGCACTGCAGTTAGATGATGTGATGGTTTGTGATGGTTAATACTGAGTATCAAGTTGATTGGATACAAAGTATTGATCCTGGGTATGTCTGTGAGGGTGCTGCCAAAGGAGATTAACATTAGACAGACCCACCCTTAATCTGGGTGGGCACTATCTAATCAGCTGCCAGCGAGGCTGGAATATAAGCAGGCTGAAAAATGTGAAAAGAGAGACTGGCTATCCAACCCCCATTCTTCCTTTCTCTTCACACTCCTGAATTTTCGTCTCTTATACACATTTAGGATGCTATAAACATACAGTATCATAGATTTTCCAAGGGAGTCCAATTTCAATAATGTTTGAAGGAGTAAATATATAATTTATATGACTTAATTTTATGCAAATTTCTTATTCTAAAACAATTATTACATTGATGTATAATATATGTACATAGTTTTGGGGTGCATGTGATAATTCAATATACTCATATCATTATTAAATATCAAATCATTGTACTTGGGATATCCATTACTTTAAATATTCCAGTCATATAATTTTCCTATGAACAAAATAGAGAAAGCCTGTTCTGGAAAGCATCCATACCAGCTTGCTGGATCTTTTAAAAAATGCCTCTTTCTGAAATTGCTCTGACACATTCAATCAGAGCATGAGAGAGACTCATAGACTCATGGCTAGGAGTTCATCACCCCTTCGATGGGAGGTCCCCAGCTTTCCTTCATCCGATGTTTAATAAACTGCTTATAGAGAAAACTCAGCATCAGTCTTTCAGGAAAGCTCACAATGTTGGGGCAGAGAAGATATATGCAAGAATATTTCTCCAGTGCAGGATGCCTCCTGCTCTTGAGCCTCAGACTTGTTTTGGAACTCAAACATCTTCAGTTTTGGAACTCAGACTGGCTCTCCTTGCTCTTCAGCCTGCAGACGGCCTGTTGTAGGACCTTGTGATCAAGTGAGTCAATACTTAATAAACTCCCCTTTATATACATATATATCATTTCCATTAGTTCTGTCCCTGTACAGAACCCTGGCTAATACAAGGTTCATATCTTTTTTCTCAAAATGAAAACTTCAGCAATATATATTTTAAACTTTTTATTTTGAAAATCATCAGACATTCAAAGGGTGGCAAAAATTAGTTTCCAAGTACCTTTTACCCAGCTCTTACTAATGTTAACATCTTACATAACCACAGTACAAGTATTCAAAACCAAATAATAGACATTGGTGTAATCCTATTTCTGGTTCTTTTTCCAATTTAGCATCCAAATTGGGACCTCACAATGCATTTGGTCATCATATTTCTTGATTCTCTTCCAGTCCATGACTGTTGCTCAGTCTTTTCTTACTGTTCATAGCCTTCGCACTTTCAAAATGTACCGGCCAGTTACATTGCAGAGTGTCTCTCAGTTTGGGCTTGTCTGATCTTTTCTCATGATTGCACTGAGATTGCACATTTCTGACAATACCACAAAAGTGACGCTGTGCCCTTCTCAGTGTATCATATAGGCAAGTACATGGTATCAGTGTGTCTTATTAGTGGTGATGTTAACTTGATCACTTGGTTAAGGTGGTTTCTGTCAGGTTTCTTCACTATAGTGACTGTTTTTTCCCTTTGTAATTAGTGTCTTGTGAAGGGATCTTAAAACCAGGCAAAATCCTGTTTCCCATCATACTTCTATTCACTCATTCGGCATTCATATGTTTCTTGTCTGCAACGACTATTCCTATGGTGTTTGCCTAATGGTGTTTTTTTTTTTTTTTGAGATGGAGTCTCACTTTCTGTCACTCAGGCTGGAATGCAGTGGCACAGTCTCAGCTCACTGCAACCTCCACCTCCCAGATTCAAGCCATTCTCCTGCCTCAGCCTCCCAAGTAGCTAAGATTACGGGTAGCTGCCACGACGCCCAGCTCATTTTTGTATTTTAGTAGAGACAAGGTTTTGTCATGTTGGCCAGGCTGGTCTTAAACTCCTGACCTCAGATGATCCACCTGCCTTGGCCTCCTAAAGTGCTGGGATTACAGGCATGAGCCACCACTCCTGGTCTTTTTTTCTATTTCTATCATTCCTTCTAAATTTATGATTCCATTGTGTATGGAATTCTATAGTGTATTTTTATTCAGTGGATTATAACCCATTATTGTCATTATTTTATTGCTCTAATTGCCCAAGATTTGGCCACTGAGGGACCTTCAATTTGGTTCCTGTGCCCTTTCAATATGCCCTCATGTTCTTGTAACCTACAATATATTTATTTTCCCAACATTTACACATAAAATACTTTCTGAATTGCTAATTCCAGCTCCTGTGAAAACTGGCTAACTAGGCTCCGGGATTTGGTACAGCTCCTTTTCTTGCTCTAGTAACCCATCAAAATGCTTTATTTTTCTTGCCCACCTTCTTCAATGTGGTTGTTTCATTACTGACTTTAATTATTTTGGGGGATTTGAGAAACATTACTGTGGTTCTAAGAGTCCTAGTTATACAAAATATACTCAGATACATTCAGCAGTGTCCCATCCCTACCTCCTTTATTACACCATCACGATTTCTCCCTTCTTTCCACTCTACACCCACCTACCATCCAGAGAGATCTCATTACTTTCTGGGCAATCTTTTCTTTCCTACTTTGCATAAACAAGCAGATGCATGTACTTTCTTATATCTCCTTCTTTCTTACCTAAAAAGTACCACATTCTACTTTTTGTACTTTGCTTTTTGCATTTAATGTCTTGAAAATAACTCTATACCGATTCATAGAGACCTTCCTCATATTTTTTTACAGCTCAATAATATTCCATCATGTGGGTATGCCATACTCTACTCAGCCTTTCTTTTGCGTATGAACATGACTTTGCTTCCAATATTTGCAGTCACAGTGCTGCAATGAATAATCTTGGGCATCTGCATGTTTGTACTGTTGGAGGTGCATCTTCAAGGGAAATTCCCACAAGCGGAAATGGTTGTCACAGGGTAAATGGTTCTGCAATTTGTTAAGTACTAAAAAACTCCCCTCCAGAAAAATCATACTAGTTTGCATTCCCACCAACAGCGATGACAGTGTGTTTTCCTATAGCCTTGCCTAATAGAATGTGTTTTTCTTTCTTTCATCAATCTGAGAGATGATAAATGGCATCTTGGTATTATCTCAATTTACATTCCTCTAATGAGTTAGTTTGAATATTTCATTTTAAAGAGCCATTTTTATATCTTTTTAAAATATACTTTTTTATTGAGACAGAGTCTTGCTCTGTCACCAGGTGCCAGGCTGGAGTGCAGTGGCACAATCTCAGCTCACCGCAACCTCCACCTCCTGTGTTCAAGCAATTCTCCTGCTTCAGCCTCCCAAGTAGCTAGGACTACAGGCACATGCTACCACACCCAGCTAATTTTTGTGGTTTTTAGTAGAGATGAGGTTTCACCGTGTTGGCCAGGATGATCTTGATCTCCTGAGCTCATGATCAGCCTGCCTCGGCCTCCCAAAGTGCTGGGATTACAGGTATGAGCCACCGCACCCGGCCACCATTTTTATATCTTTACATGAGTGTGGATGTTCATGCCTTTTCCCAGTTTTTCTAACAAGTTTTTGGTCGTTTGTCCTTAAATTTTTAATTCTTCATGTAGTAAAAACATTAATTGTTTGTCTATGAAATATGCTGGATAAATTTTTCTCCCAGTCATTTGACTTTATTGTGTTTTTATCAAGTATTTTTTTTCTCTTTATGTAGTCAAACGTGTCAATATTTTATTGCCTCTGGATATTTCCAGCACATTTCCTTCTATATTTACATGGTTTCATTTTCTTACATTTGGATCCTGGATCCACTTGGAGTTCATTCTTGCATATGGTGTGAAGTACAGGTCTAATTTCAACTTTTTCCAGGTGGCTTTCCAGTTGACTTAGCACCATTTATTAAAAAGTCTGCTTTGACCTGCGATTGGAAATACCACCTTTAACTCCTCAACCCCCACCCCTAAGAAACCTCAAGGAACATATGACCCAAGAGCAGAGCAGGCATAAAAAGATTAACTGAGTGTGAAATATGGCAAGGTTTCTCTTCAAACAGCCTGCTCAACTTTTTATTCTTTAATTTCGACTACCCACTGCTTTTCTTCTCCTTTTCTTCTCTTTGATTTTAATACATGCCCAGGCATGTCACAGCACCAGCTCACATTCCTGTCCTTATTTGTGAAAGGACTGGCTCTCTAGTCTGCCACAGATGACCTCTTCCTCCTCTCCCCTCTCTCCCATCACGTGTCCACCTTATCTAAGAAAGTTTAAATGTTCAGCCAATCAGGTCTAGTTTAGATTGTATGGTCTGACCCCAGCCGTTGGGGAAAGGACACAGAAGCAGGAGTCACGTTAGGAATAAAAGCTTCTACTGTTCTCTGTTTGGGGTGCTCTCGTGGCAACCAGCCCTATGAGAGGCACCCTTCTGCGCAGAAATAAATTTGCTTTGCTGAGAAATCCTTTATCTCAGCACTCATTTTTCCTTATCTGAGCTCTATTTCTAACACTGAGCTACTGAGATTCATTCAGGAATGTGAACTAAAAAGCAACTGCTGAGAACAAGGCTGGATAATCCAACAGAGCCAATCGTCTGTGGAGGTTATTGCCAGGAGAAGTGTCAGACCCCTGGCACTGGGAAGTGGTCAACTCACGGGTTGGTAAAAAGAATTAACCAACAACAGTATAGGTTTGAAAAAGGAAAGGTATGAGAAAGGAAGAATGCTGCAGCAGAGTGTGGTGGGGCGCCTTGGTGAGAGGACTGGGCATACCATGGTGGATTTTTCCTTAGGGATACTTCCAGACCTTAAAGCAGGACATTAGGGTTGCACAGTGAGTTTCAGTATGGCATTCCAGAGATGTGTAGAAGTTTTAGTTACTTATAAGCTTTTTATGGGAGGAAAGAAATCTGGAACCAAATGCCTGCTTTAGATAATAGGAAAGTCTAATTACTTCTGATTTTCCCCAGATAAGGAATTTTGCCTCTGCCTCTGATGGCCTGTTTGATAGTCACCAAGTTGTCTTTGCTCCCTTCTAAATTCCTCAGATAAGATTTTGTCTCTGGGACCTGTTCAATGGTCACCAGGCAATTTTCACTCTTCTCGGTCATGAGGTGATAGAAAGCAAAACAGCAAACAAGGGAGCTGGATGGGGATGAACCAGAGATGACAAGCAGCTCCTGCGACAGAAGCAGAGGGCCCGTTCCTGGAATCGCCTTGGCTCACCTGTACCGTTCCCACAAACCCTTGCAACCAAAAGAGCCCCATCCCAAACATGCTTTTGAAATCCCAAGATGTGATGGGTGAAATCTGCAGCCAAGGCAAAGGAGACACTGTCAACAAGTTAAAATGATTTATTGCTATTCCAGGCTTCAGATGAGCCCAGAACTCAGGGCTGGTGTGTGGTTCAGAAGTTGTCACGGCATAACAGGGTGGTGGACAAATCCAGGCAGCCCGATGTTGAGGCCACCCTCTCTTCCTTGGACCCCTGCTCCAAAAGCAACTGCTGGTGGTGCCAACTCCTTCCCATCTGCCTCATTCAGTCAACAGGACTCCAAGACTGGGGCAGGCAGCCTTGTGATCCCCACAGCTCACAGCTAAGAGGCTACCCAGACCTCTCTTAAGACAGGAAGAGCCTTTTCCTTGGGACCAGACACTATTGCTTTGGCCCTGTGGAGGGAGAAGCAGTGCCACAGGAGTTGTCTTAAGAGGACAAGGTGGCCAGGCACAGTGCCTCACACCTGTAGTCCCATCACTTTGGGAGGCCAAGGTGGGCAGATCACCAGAGGTCAGGAGTTCAAGACCAGCCTGGCCAACAGGGTGAAACTCTGTCTCTACTAAAAATACAAAAAATTAGCTGGACATGGTGGCAAGCATCTGTAATCCCAGTTACTTGGGAGGCTGAGGCAGGAGGATTGCTTGAACCCAGGAGGCAGAGGTTTCAGTGAGCTGAGATCGTGCTACTGCACTCCAGCCTGGGTAACTAAGTAAATTCTGTCTCAGGAAAAAAAAAAAAAAAAAGGACAAGGTACGCATGGTATGAGATCAGAGGTTGCGAAGTGGCCACCATGAGCCAGCTGCCCCACTGATATATCCATTTGGGACACATCACAACGCACAGCGTTTTAAAAAAAATAATTAGTTGTCGATCTTTTAAAATGGTGAGATTTCATATACAAATCTGGCTTTTTGGCTTCCCTAGGAGCAAACATTGAAACTATCTGGCAATACTGGGCCCACACCATTCTTATGTGGTGCTGACTGATGACAGCTAGGTAGCAGTTGTCTTCACAGACTGGCTATGCACTCTCCAACCTACTCCAGTCCTTGCCACGCTTAATTATATTTCCAACTGAAGACCAGGCCTCAGCGGCCTTGTATCAATGCACGGGCGCTGTGGCTTTCTGTATAGTATAAGAAATATTTACACTGTAGTATTAGCTTTAATCAAAAAGGAAAAATCAAAATCAAGCATGGAAACAACATGTTTCTCATGGTCCCTGTCACCCATTTAAGTCTCTTGCTAGGCCCTGCGGGTACCTGAGTTTGTAAACAACAGAGCACTCCTAATATCACCCCCAAGGGATCCCTCCCCAACACACCCTGACTCTCCAGGATACACTGCACCCTAGTATTAACTGGGCAAATCTAAAAAGGAAATCAAAATTAGTCACAGAAGTTAGGGAAGAAATAGACTAAGAGCAACTGCTTTCATTTCACCCCTTCATTCTAACAGGGGCTGGAGTAGAATAAAAACGTTAATACTGTCACTTTGCTTTTAACTTAGTGACAAAAAAAAAGAGTGAGAGAGGAAGTCATAAAGACTCTTCAGCTCCTAAAACATGCTGGTTCCCATTCCTTGACTGAACAATGCTCTTTAGAGAGAATGTTAATGGGGATGGGTCACATGGTCAGCCCAGAACCCTGGGCTACCAAGAACTGTCCAACTCATCCTCCCTTAGGTCAGGGCTGCTTACTGCAGCCTAAAATGTAAGTGGCATAAAATGAGTTTCAGTTAGGGTAGGGGACTCATTGTAGTAAGAGGATTAAACGGGGGCAGAGAGTAGGAATTTGGCCTTGGCAAACACAAGACAGAGGAAAAGGAACCTTCCTCATACCCCTCCCTTCTGCTGTAGCAGATGCCATGTTACATGCCCTTTAGAGAGGCAGCGATCTTGATGCAGCCCAGACGCTTCTCACGGCTGCTCAGGACGCCCTGTATGCGGTAGTTCCCGGTGGTGAGCCAACTGGGCAACTCCAGGGAAGGCACAATGAATCCGCTCTTGGGCAGTGAGTAGGTTCCCTGTGGGAAAGCCAGTGGACCGCCAGTCAGTGAGAGCCTAGTGATGGGCTCTCTCCTGAGCCACGGCTAGGATTGTAGCCATGAACTACTACCCCTCTTCCCATCCTCAAACTGGCCACACAAGATGGGAGACTGCCATAGCACTGTAGAGCATAGATTATCATAGAAAAGGGGCCCTGAAGATCACATCTAAGTTCAAGTTCAAGTCTCCCACTTCATAGGTGATAACTGATGCTCCCAAAAGATAAGTGACTCCAGATAGGTCACACTGGCTTACAGATCCAGAGACATCCAGACCTGCAAGAGGAGAATGCAAAGACCCTTCTCTCCAAACCCCATCTCTTCAGCCACAGGGGTACCGCTCTCTCCTCCCTACGTACTTACTTCTTTGAAAGGACAGTGGCAAGGAAGCCCATAGGTATGTAGGGGCTCTGGGCAGGGCTCCCCAGTAGGAAATAACATATCAAGCACATCACAGAAGTCTTCGAAGGTACAGCTGCCAATCTGGTCTGTGCATGGAATCTTGATCCAGAGGCCGGCCACTTCCTTCTCCAAAAGTAAATCCACCTGGTAAAAAAAAAAAAAAAAATAGTGGTGGGGGGTTTGAAAAAGATTATAAGTATAAATTCCAGGGCAAACATACCAGCTCTTCTGTGTCTTCAAAAAAGCAGCAATATATTTTAATCATAGAATTTTTAACGAGCTATCTAGGTAAACTATTCACATTCCTTTGTATTTGTGCCCTAATCTCTCTGGCTCCTGCAAAGAGACTCCAGCTGGCTTCAGCCAAGAACTATAGAAAAAACCCTTAGACCTTCCAAAAGGGTTTCAGCTGATACTCTATAACTCTCTAATATGTTTCCCTTAATATTTTTGCCACCACCCTGAGTGAATCCCCACACTTGTGCCCATGGCAGGAATTAATAATCAAACGTGAATTTTTTCCCTACATTGAAATATACATAAACTTCGAATTTTTTTTTCTTTCTTTCTTTCTTTTTTTTTTTTTTTTGTCATGGCTTATTGCAGTCACTGTAGCCTCAACCTCCTGAGGTCAGACGATCCTCCTGCCTCAACCTCCTATGTAGTTGGGAAACACAGCACATGTTACCACACCCAGCTAATTTTGTATTTTTTGTAGCAAAAGGGTCTCACTTTGTTATCCAAGCTGGGCTCAAGCTCCTGGGCTCTAGCAATCCTCCCGAAGTGCTGGGATTACAGGCGTGAGCCATCATGCGCAGCCCATAGTCTTAGAATTCTGTAGGTACTCACTACCAATTGATTGGTTATAACACGTGCATTGAAATGCACTTGTCATCTAACTGCTAATTGGTTAACTGTGGCATTGCTTCGTAGACTTTCCTTCTGAGCCCAGTCTTGGCCCCAGAATCCTTTTCTGCATAGGACTTCAGGTAGTTACTAACAATTGATGAACTGGTTACCAAAATGAACCCAACTGGTTCTTCTTGGGTCACATTTTCTCTGTACAGCCACAGAAGACAGAACAATAGGAATGTAGAGAAAGATCACCTTGGGACTGGTATAAAATCACAGGTAGGTTACAACTACCTCAAGGAGTAGTGCGCTCCCTGACTAAGCTGGGCAAGCTCCAAAGACTCTTGTGCCTGGAATATAGCTGGGTGAGAAGATCTAGAATACACTTCACACCTCCATGCTGTCATGACTCTGCTCCTATTTTGGAGGTCCAAGCTGACCAGGAGGAAGTGGCCAGAATTTCACAGTGGACAGTCCCAGTTGTCCTGGGCATGTGCTGAATAGTCACCATGTATTAGTTCTCTCTAGAGCCAAATGAGGTGTCCCTTAGAACCATGTCCATCACCCACCAAAAATATCAAGGGAAAACTCTAGGGAAGTGCAATAGGAAATTAGCTTTCTCAAATATCTGATTCCTTGCGAGTGTGATGGCAGGAAATCACATTTTTAGGATCCCTTTCAGCTCTGACATTCTAGCATTTTATTTGGGGATCTGTTTTTTGTTTGTTTTTTGATACGGAGTCTTGTTCTGTCGCCAGGCTGGAGCACAGTGGCACAGTCTCGGCTCACTGCAACCTCTGCCTCCCGGGTTCAAGCAATTGTTCTGCCTCAGCCTCCCAAGTAGCTGGGACCACAGGCGCGTGCCAAACGCCCGGCTAATTTTTGTATTTTTAGTAGGGGCGGGGTTTCACCACGTTGGCCAGGATGGCCTCGATCTCTTGACCTTGTGATCCACCCACCTCGGCCTCCCAAAGTGCTGGGATTACAGGCGTGAGCCATCGTGCCTGGCCGGGGATCTGCTTTTAAGAGATAAACCCTGGATAGGCACGTATGTCCTCAGAGCCAACTGGGCTCATGCTGGTTCCCAGGCCATGGACTCGAGTCTTCCAGATGCCCAGATGTCAAGATATTAGCTGCCTTCCTCCAGGCCCAGAAAGAAAAAAGAAATCAGCACATCCTGTGTTCTGAGTGGACAAATTCAAATTGCTCCTCTCACTGGCCTCGTCTGCTGCTGAGACATATATCCATTGTCTCCACCACGGGCCACATAGCACCCTCTCAGCCCTCCTCTCTTTTATCAAAACTGCTTCTACCCTGCTGCCTAGGAAAAGTCAGAGGGCCTAGGTTAGAATGTTGGTTCTGCCACTTCCTAGTATTACTGCACCCTTGGGGAAGGTACTTGATCTCTCTCAGTGGCCATTCCCTCACATTTTTGTTTTTGTTTTTGTTTTTGAGATGCAGTCTTGCTCTGTCACCCAGGCTGCAGTGTAGCGGTATGATTTTGGCTCACTGCAAACCTCCCAGGTTCAAGTGATTCTCCTGTCTCACCCTCCTGAGTAGCTAAGATTACAGGCATGCACCACCATTCCTGGGTAATGTTTCCATATTTTTAGTAGAGATGGAGTTTCACCATCTCTATGTTGGTCAGGCTGGTCTCGAACTCCTGACTTCAAACCATCCACCTGCCTCAGCCTCCCAGGGTGCTGGGATTACAGGAGTGAACCACTGCACCCGGCCTCACTTCATCTTCAAAAGTGGGATATTTTAGAGTGTCTACCTCTCTCACAGGCCCCACTGAGAGGGAAATACCAGCACTTTGCATAGTACCTGAAATCAAAAGCCGCCTCCTCCATGACTTCTGCCCTACCTTCCTCTGCCAATACTCTCTCCTTGTGTCTCCAATACGCTAATGAAAATGTTTGAGCCAGTTATGCCCTGAGCAAGAATACCCAACTGAGGAGGCCAGGAAGGGGCCAAGTCCTGCCAGCACTCTTCCCACCAGGCTGGAACCTGGAGCGGTGCATCTACAGGAGAGGTAGTGCCTCTCTGATCTCTACTTCTACCCCTAGCACAGGACAAGCACGACACAAGAAGTATACTGAACTGTAGTCAACAGAGGGTTCTAAGGCAGCAGCCACACCTGCCGTTTGGAAATTACAAACTATGGCTCATTTCTTATTCTCAATCTATTTGCTACTGTGACTCAGAAAAGGAAGCAGGGTAGAGTAATAAGCCCAGGCACGTATATGACTTTAGGGGCTTGGGGAACCAAGTTATCAGGCCTGAAAGGCTGGAATAAGTATATATGACAAATACAATGACAATTTACAATTCTCGAGGATGGGGAAACCAGAGTCCCACAGGCTGAAACTTGAGGGAGGCTGGGCAGTGGGAGTTATTAACTTTGCCAGATCTCATGGAGCAAGTCAAAAGAGAAAAGGGAGCCCCTGAGCAGGCCCCGATCTTACCCATGGCCATGGAAACCTGGGACATTTAACTTTTAAAAATTGCAGCTAAGGTCAAATCTATCCAGATCCCAGATTTGACTTTTGATTAAAGATATTTCACTACAGCGAGGTCAGGGGAAGACAGGATGGCAGTTGCTTTCTTGGGTTTGGGCAGTCACTCTCCTTTGGGCCTTAGTGTAACAAGGGGTTGAAGCCCTGTGGCCTCAAGAGTGCTCCAGGCTCATCTAGAGCTTAGCTCTGGGCAGCTCTCATAAGTGGGTCTGCTGGGCAAGGGGAGAGGTCTGGAACTAATCTGCAGCACTCTTCTCCCCTCCCCTGCAAATACACCAAGCACTAAGTCTACCCCCCTACCTCCCATGCTAACAACTAGCTTTGTGACCTGAGACAAGCTGCAGCCTTCCCTGAGAGCCTCTGTCCCTCATCATCTCTTCTCCCTAGCAAGTGGTCAGAAGAGCTTTCATCTAATAGTTGATATGCACATACCCTAAAAAGAGAAAAGAACTGAACTAAATACACACACACACAAACACACACAGACACACACACATGAGAAATACTGGCAGCCAGGCACGGTGCCTGATGCCTGTAATCCCAGCACTTTGGGAGGTCAGGAGATTGAGACCAGCCTGGCCAATATGGTGAAACCTCATCTCTACTAAAAATACAAAAATTAGCTGGACGTGGTGGTGCACACCTGTAATCCCAGCTACTCTAGAAGCTGAGACTGGAGAATCCCTTGAACCCGGGAGGTGAAGGTTGCAATGAGCCAAGATTGCACCACTATACTCCAGTCTAGACAACAGAGTGAAATTCCATCTCAAAAAAAAATTGGGGAAAGAGAAGGAGCAGAGGGGATCTGAGGCCAATTTTTACTAAGCACAAGTGACAGTCAAGACTGAGGAGATTATTTAGGCCCAAATTTATGAAAGGTAATAAAACAATGGAAAAAGAGGGTACGGGGTAAAATCCATCTCAATGGTCTGTGAAGGAGCCAGGAAAAGCAGGGTGAGGGCAAAAGAGGGGGTTTGTCAGCTTCTTGTTTCCATGTCAGCTACACAGGCCCTCCCTAGAAACGCCAGTGGTTGCACAGTGATGGCGGGAGAGGGAGCACAGTGGCAGGTCTGCCAGGAAAGCCCACCCTCCAGATTCAGCAGAGGGACCACACAAATAAATGTGTGTGACCCTGGCAGAGAAACTGTTCCGTGTCCATACATAGGAAATAATTCCATCCCTTGGCCCAGATCCAAGGGTGCAGGGCTCGATCCCCTACCATTTGAGGAACAGTAAAGGAACATAATGACTCGGCTAGGAAAAGACTTAGTATGAGGTGCAGGGGAGCTGAAAGCTGCCACATATCCAGGACTTGTGTCTGGGTCAAGAGGCTGCAGGATAAGACAGATACTGATTGAAATGTTCACAAGATCTAACAAGTACCAAGCATGTCCTGGCTGCCAGGCCCTGTGCATTATTTACTAAGTCAGGTATTGCTCAAGGAAAGCCCAAAGGTAGGAGCTGCAATTAAGCCAGGTCTAAGGGTAATGTTAGAAACACAGATTGCAAATCAGTACTCTTTTAAATGATTAACACAAAACTGGTACCAGAATAGATCTGGATCAGGAACAGACTGAAGGGCATAGAGGAACATCATATAAAGGTAGCAATTTTAGCTAGAGGGTAAAGGACCATAATCAATGGTTTTGAAATGGATATATGAAAAGTCTTCATTATTCTGTAAGAAAATATAAAAACATCCGCCCCTAAAATAGTCAATGGATGGAAACAAACAGGTTATTCCCAAAGTAAATACAAAAGGCAAATAAACGTATGAATAGACATCTGTGCTCACTAGGAATGATGCAAGTTGGTTCAAACATTGGGAGGCACTTGGGTAGTATGTATCAAAAGACCTAGAAAGTGTCTATTGATGTACTATAATAATAATTTCTACACAGATGGTTATTACAGCAAAAAAAAACAAAAACAAAAACCACTGGCTGAGTGCAGTGACTCAAGCCTATAATCTCAGCTCTTCGGAAGGCCGAGGCAGGCAGATTGCCTGAGGTCAGGGGTTCAAGACCAGCCTGGCCAACATGGTGAAACTCCATCTCCAATACAAACACAAAAATTAGCAGGGCACAGTGGCAGGTGCCACTGCTACTTGGGAGGCTGAGGCAGGAAAACTGCTTAAACACAGGAGGTGGAGGTTTCAGGGAGCCAAGATGGCGCCACTGCACTCCAGCCTAGGCAACAGAGTAAGACTCTGTCTCAAAAAAAAAAACACCAACCAACCAAACACTACCCTGGAAATAAACTAAATGTTCACCAGTAGACTTGTTATATAAATTATGAAATATCCACATCTGAATATTTCTGCTATTAAAAATGATTGGGTGGGCTGAGCGGGGTGGCTCACACCTATAATCCCAACATTTTGGGAGTCTGAGGCAGGAGGATTACTTGAGCCCAGGAGTTTGAGACCAGCCTGGGCAACATAGGGAGGCTCCATCTCCATAAAAAATTTAAAAAATTAGGTAAGCATGGTAACATGTGCCTGTGGTCCCAGCTACGCAGGAGGCTGAGGCGGGAGGATCACTTAACCCCACAAAGTAAAGGCTGCAGTAAGCCATGATCACACCACTGCACTCCAGCCTGAGCAACAGAGTGAGATGTCATCTCTAAAATTATAATAAATTAAAATAATAAAATAAAATAATGATTGGGTAAAAAACATGACTATGTAGAGCCACCTAATCCTTGGAAAGAGATATGGAACACATAGTATTGTGCAAAAAAAAAAAGCAAGTATAATAGCACATATCATATATTCCCATGAGTGTAAGTGTGTCTGTATTTACAAACACATAAAAATTCTGACAGGATAAATAAAGAGAAAACACTGGCTATCTCCAGGATTTAGGTTGCTGGAGGACATTTACAATGAGCACTGCCTATTATCATACATATCCATTAAAAATTATTATGTATGTTACACATGTAATTGTATGGGGGAAAGTTGCAAAGAATGTCCTATACGATATTAAAAGTGCTTACCCCTTATCACTAGGTAGTGAGGTTTCTAGTATTTTATTTTATTTGTTTATTTATTTATTTTTGAGACAGAGTTTTGCTCTGCCACCCAGGCTGGAGTTCAGTGGTGCGATCTCGGTTCACTGCAACCTCTGCCTCTTGGGTTCAAGTGATTCTCCCACCTCAGCCTCCCAAATAGCTGGAATTACAGGCACTTGCCACCACACCCAGCTAATTTTTCTATTTTTAGTAAAGATGGGGTTTTACCATGTTGGCCAGGCCAGTCTCAAACTCCTGACCTCAAATGATCTTCCCACTCAGTCTCCCAAAGTGCTGGGATTACAGGCATGAGCCACTGCACCTGGCCTACTTCATTCATTTTTTTGACCACTTGTGTTTTTGTTTGTTTTTTTTTTTTTGTAAATGTTTTATGTTATGAAGAGCTAAGCTGCAATGTTGCTTTGTTGATATAGGTCAAGGTTCACAAATGATTCTAGTAGGTAAGAATGGAACAAAGAGAATTTCTGAATAAGAATCACTTGATGATCAGCTTGCCCTACATCTGCGGCCTTAAGAAAGTTATGCATATTAAGGTATCCTTCTGAAGCGTTAAGTGGCACCTAGTCTTCTGTACACAAATATTACCAACTGGCAGAATGCAGCAAAAATAATTCATTTCCCCTGAATCCTAAAGGTAACTTTGGGAAAACTTAAAGCTATTTAACTCATTTTCAACACTACAGATATAGAGTACATTCAGATATTACTATCTACCTTGGCTTGTTCCAATGCTAGTTTTATCCAAAAGCAGCAGTGCCCAAGGGCATATAAATAGCTTTCAGTAATTTTAGCAAAAGTTTGACATTTTAAAAGATATGCTTTGCTAAATTATGAAGGCATGTTTTAACAGTACGTTCTATTTTTTTTTCTTTTTTTTTTAAGGGAGGGGAGGGGTTCTTATCCCTGATGCAGGTAGCCCCTACTGCTATGTCGTTCCCCTAGTGGCTAGGGTTGGACTGCACAGTCTAAGCTAATTCTGACTGGCTATTTTAAAGGGAGCAAGGGTATGAGCCAGAGTGGTGGGGTGAGCAGTTTGGTGGGAAGGACAGTTACAGGAAAGGTAACTAAAGTTGACTCAGGTCAAAGCAGGTTACGAGGGGAACAGATACGAACTACTGATTAGAACTGGCAGGAAAGTTGTTTACTAAAACTTGGGGTAAGGGGGCAAAGAAAACCAGGAAGTTAAACTCTGAAATTGAGAACAAAGAACAGAGGATCTGAACGTGCTGATACATTGGTTCTTTGGAGAGGATCTCAGAACTCACTGTACTTAACAATTTATAGGATAAAACCTTTTTTTTTTTTTTTTTGCATTATAGCAATCAAAAAGATTTCAGTGAAAAGCTGACAGCTGTTCTCCCTCTCATATTCTGGTTGGGCTTATACTCACTGATTGACTATTTAAATAATGAGCTATTTGGTTTTTTTGTTGTTGTTGCTTTTTTTTTTTAAAGAAGGAAAGAAAAAAAGGAGTGAAGGAGAGGAAGAAAGGAAGAAAAAGAAAGAGAGAACAGAAATGTTGCATTATTCTAAAAAATCAATCAATATTTCATTTAAACCTATGAGTAGGTGTGATGTGGTATTGACAAGAATGTGTATTTTGTATATTTAAAGTGGAGAGCTCTATAAATATTTATTAAGTTTACTTGTTCTGGATCTGAGTTCGAGTCGTGGATATCCTTATTAATTTTCTGTCTCATTGAGTCTAAGTCTCTATGTATCTGGGTGTTAGAATCATTAGCTCTTGTTGTTGCATTGATCCTTTTACCACTATATCTTTGTTGCTTTAAAATCTATTTTATCAGATGTGAGAATTGCAACTCCTGCTTTTTATTTATTTTTTATTTTTGCTCTTCATTTGGTTGGTAAATCTCTCCTTCCCTTTGTTTTGAGTCTTTGTGTATCCTTGCATGTGAAATGGGTCTGGATGTAGCATACCGTTGGGTTTTGGCTGTATCTTTTGATTGGGGGATTTAGTCAATTTAAATTTAGGATTACTGCCATTTGATGTTAACTGGCTGTTTGATCCATTCGTTGATGTAAATTCTTCTTTATGTTGGTGCTCTTTACTTTTTGGTATATTTTTAGAAAGGCTAATACTGGTTGTTTCTTTCTATGTGTAATGCTTCTTTCAGAAGCTCTTGTAAAGCAGGCCTGGTGGTAATAAAATCTCTGAGTACTTGCTTGTTCATAAAAGATTTTATTTTTCCTTCAGTTGTGAAGCTTAGTTTGGCTGAATATGAAATTTTGGGCTGAAAGTTCTGTTCTTTAAGGATGTTGAATATCAGCCCTCACTCTCTTCTGGCTTGTAGAGTTTCTGCTGAGAGATCTGCTGTAAGTCTAATAGACTTCCCTTTGTGGGTAACCTGACTTTTCTCTCTGGCTGCCCTTAGTATTTTCTCCTTCGTTTCAACCCTGGTGAATCTAATGTGCCTTGGGGTTGCTCTTCTTAAGGAATATCTTTGTGGTATTCTCTGTATTACCTGGGGTTGAATATTGTCCTGCTTTGCTAGGTTGGGAAAATTTTCCTGAATAATAATATCCTGAAGAATATTTTCCAGCTTGGATTCATTCTCTCCGTCGCATTCAGGTACACCTATCAAATGTAAATTTGGTCTTTTCACATAGTCCCACATTTCTTGGAGACTTTGCTCATTCCTTTTTACTCTTTCTTCTCTAATCTTGTCTTCTCGTTTTATTTCATTAAGTTGGTCTTCGACCTCTGATATCCTTTCTCCTGCTTGATCAATTCGAGTGTTTAAACCTGTGCATACTTCTCGGAGTTTCCATATTGTATTCTTCAGTTCCATTAATTCACTTATATTCCTCTCTAAATTGTCTATTCTCATTAGGATTTCATCAAACCTTTTTTCAAAGTTCTTAGTTTCTTTACATTGGGCTACAACATGTTCTTTTAACTCACAGAAGTTTCTTATTATCCATCTTCTGAACCCTGATTCTGTTAATGGGATGTGCTCGTTCTCCATCAAGCCTTGTACCCTTGTTGATGAGGAACTATGATCCTCTTTAGAGGGAGAGGCATTCTGATTTTGAGTATTCTCAGCCTTTTTATGCTGGTTTCTTCCCATCATTGTAAATTTATCCACCTGTTGTCTTTGTAATTACCAACTTTCAAATTAGGTCTCTGAGTGGACATCCAAGTTGTTAATTCCCAGGGCCGAAATATGAGCAACCCACTGCACTGGCCAAAACAGTGGCGTTAAGACTGATGGTGCTTTTCTGCCCGGGAATCTCCAGTCTGGCTTCCTTGAGTCCACAATAGGCCACTCTGCCTTCCTGGAGCTCCAAACATCGGTCAGAAGGGGAACCAGTCCCGTTTACTCCAAAACCACTGCGCCGGCCACAGGAGTCGCACTGGCAACCCGTGGGGCTCCTCCACTGGGAATCTTCTGCTCCATGAGTGACAAAAATTTGTCTAAAAATGTGGCATCCTCTCGTTCTCTGCGTTTTCACTGGGAGCTGCAATCCTGAGATGTTAGCAATCAGCCATTTTGGATCATTCTCCCCAGAGAACAATCAGGCCCAAAGAAGGCCAGGATGCTCCTGCCAGGCTCAAGATATGTGTCACTCCTGCTCTTACCAGGAAGTTGCTGGCGCTGACATCAGAGATTCCTTTCAATCTGATGATCCTGAGAGTCCAGGAACCTGTGAACGAGTATCTCAATCTACACGTCCTATACTATTCTGGAAATCCAGGATTCTGACATTCTTCACAGTTCCCCCAGCATATGTGCCCCAGTGCCCCTGCTAGCCAGCCTCTGGCACCTCCCCTTCCCCACCCACCCCTAGGCTCACCTTCAAAGGAGAACTCAGGGAGACACTGGTGCTGCCCACGACACTGAGGGTTACATTCCCAGGAATGATGATGGGGTCAGGATCCACAGTCAGGCTTCTGATCACTGCAGGGTCCTTCCCTTCATCACAGTTGTCCCAGGAAAACTTACCTAGCTGGAAGGACCAGGGACAATCAGGCAGCAAGGAAGGAGGAGAAGAAAAAGGTTAACAAAAGAAACTATCACAGATCGTAGGAAAAATTAGCTCCTGGCAGTGTGACCTTGGGTGAGGCACCTCTGTCTTTGAGCCTCATCTATAAGCCTCCACACCTATGAACCTGGGATAACACTTGTCCTACTCATTTTATAGATAGGACTAAACTAAAAGACTCAAAAGACATTATCTCACAAAAGCATATTGTAAACTGTAAGGCAGAATATGACAGACCTGGAACTTCAAAACAGGAGACTGACCTAATTGGCCTTTGGTGGGTGCCTTCTCTGCTTTCCCACCTCCCTGCTGCCTGCTCCTCTCCAGCCAGCGTTGGGATCCCAACAGAGGGCAGCCTCCTGGAGGATTCACCTCTGCAGCCCACACCCAGGACCTTGTTCATGTCACACCCCACACCCAACCCAGAGCCAGGAACAACGGGAAATACAGAGCACAGATAACAGCATCTGAAATCCCACTCTCAAGGGGGAAGGTGATTAACTCAGGAAGGAACAGGACACCCATGAAAAGATCCCCAGTGGATCACTTGCTGATGAATAATGCCCAGTGAATGGACTTCCCAGTCCTAACCAGTGGCTTCTTCTTCCCATCCCACCTCTCATGCCACGTGCCCAGTTGGGTCACCCACCACCACTCTGCTGAGCTGTTCTTCCTGTTCTTCCTCCACATGCCCCAGGTCTCCTGATTCTGCCACCATTACATCTGCATGTGACTGCATGTGACCGCCACTCCCCACTCCAACAGGACCCTGTCTGATGATCTTGAACACCTCCCCCACCATGCAGACTCTCTGCCCACCCACTCTCACCTCTCCCAGCCCCCTAGAGGCCACCTATGAGAGACTGTTGGCACGCCCTCCATCTACACCCTGCCTCAGAGAGAAAACCTGCCAGTCCCACACCCCGAAGCTGACCCCCACCTTCAACACTCCCATCACTGACCAGATCCAGAGGAATCACCTAACCTCAGCTAAGCTGATGGATTCTCTCTGCCCAATTTTGGAATTAAGGCATAAAAGGCTGGGAATATGGGGGCTTTGTGCTGTCACTGGATCCTAAATTTTGGGTTGAGGCCACACCATCTAGATCTGTGACCCATGACCAAGTGGAAGTTAATGAAGGTATAAGAACTAAGGGCTCTGTTGGTCTGTGCAAAAAAGTCCCACTTCCCTGTCAATAAAAGCAGCACGGAAGGGTATGGTTTTGGAGAGACATGGGCGAAGGACGACTTTAGCCAAACAACCCTGGGTGGACATCACAGCTCTACCACACTTACTATGTGATTTTACCGGTCAGTTTCCCCTTTGGAGTCTCAATTTCCACATCTTTAACTGGAGGCATTTCTACTTTCCTCTCCAGGATGTTGCAAGGGCAAGAGCATGTATGTAAAGTTCATAACCCAATGCCAGACACAACTTGAGAGCCGGCTCACTAAATGGGAGCCATTAGCATCCTAGCCTCCGCTTCCTGCCGGCAGCACCATAAGATGTCTTGTAGCTCTGTAATAAACTTCCCCTTTACCTGAGCTTTTAGGAATGAGTTCCTACCCCTTGGAATGAAAGCTCATGTCATGACTAAGAAAGGCAGGACAGGGTAGTTGCCTATAAATGTTTCCTTCAACATTCACTCCACAAATATTTATGGAGCAATGATGACAGGCCTTGGGCTAAGCACTGTGGCAAGAGTGGTAAACAATCAGACATGGCTCCTGCCCTGTCTTGAGGAGCTTACCATCTAATGCAAATAAATATCACTCACTATGATTTGTGAGTGCCACAAGGAAATGTGCAGAAGGTAATGCTGACAGCAAGGAAGGACTCACTTACATAGGGCGGTGGGGAAGTGATACTTAAGCTGGACTCTTACAGGATGAGGAGTCAGACATGTAAGTGCAGAAAGAATGTTCCAGGCCAAGGGAACTCTGGCAAAGGCCCAGGAACAAAGAAGCTTGGCTGCTCTAGGCACTGGGGGAAGGCCATGGCTAAATGTCGTGGATGAGGGACCCAGATGAGGCTGGAGGGGCGACAGGGTCATTTAATGTAGGTCCCCACAAGCCATATTCAGGAGTTTGCATTAACTACAGGTGCAGTGGAACCCCACTGAAGGACAGTACTACACTGTGATTTGTGCATGTAAACAGACTGAAAATGGTCAAGGAAAGAATACCTGGACTTAGGAGTCAGGCTGCAGGGCTATGTAGGAGCAGGACTAGCTGTTTTCTGGGTGGGGATGCTTTCATAGATTCTAAGGCAGCCTGATCCACACCGAGGATTGATTCCGGGCTGGTGGGGGGGGTGTAGGGTATCCAGAGTGCCTACTGGAGAAGAATTCCCTCCCCTCTTTAAGCTTCGCATTCCCCAGGACCTGGGGAAGATGTAACTAGATGGCTCCCTGGGGGTAATGTCCGGCTAGCTGCCTCTATGGTGACAGATTCTGCTACTGAGTCCAGGATCATCGGGGATGGGAGATGTAATGGATTAGCAATCCCTACCAAGACAAGGCTGGGCACAAGAAATTTGCCATTCAAGCCTAAGCCAAAAGTGGGAAGGGGCAGCACAAGGCAGAGGGGAAAGGCACAGCCCTGGAGGCAGAGACATGGGCACTACAGGTATGAATTAAAATCCCAGCTCAGCCAGTCTTGTTAGCTGAGACCATGGGTAAGTTAACCCCCTAGAGGTTCAAATTTTCCTCATCTACTACGTGGACATAATGATATCTTCTCACAGGGCTATTGTGAGGGCATGATGTTGGTATAGAGAAAGCACAGGGCACAACTCCTTGAGACTGTCAAGCTCATAAATAAACAAGGAAAGACTAAGAAGCTGTCGTAGACCAGAGGAGAGTGGGGACTACAACAACATGTGTCATGACAACAATGACTATGCAGTACCCTGGATCGGATCCTGGCTCAGAAAGAGGATATTAATGGGAGAACTGGTGAAATCCAAATAAAGTCTAGAATTCAGTTAACAGTAACATACTAATGTTGTTTTCTTAGTTTTGAGATATGTACAATGATAATATAAGATCTTAACAGGGGAAACTGAGTCAGGAGTATATGGAAACTATATTATCTCTGAAACTCTTTTTTTCTTGAGATGGAGTCTTACTCGGTCATCTAGGCTAGGGTGTAGCGGCAAAATCTTGGCTCACTGCAACCTCTGCCTCCTGGGTTCAAGTGATTCTCCTGCCTCAGCCTCCCAAGTAGCTGGGACTACAGGTGTATGCCACCATACTTGGCTAATTTTTGTATTTTTCGTAGAGACAGGGTTTCACCATGTTGACCAGGTTGGTCTTGAATTCCTGGCCTCAAGTGATTTGCCTGCCTTGGCCTCCCACAGTGCAGGATTATAGGTGTGGGCCATCACACCTTGCCGCAACTTTTCTATAAACCTAAAATTAGTCCAAAAAACTTTTTTTAGGAAAAAAGCACATAGCTCAGTACATACCACATAGTATGTGTACAGCAAATGACAGCCACTATCTCGGTTCACTACAACCTCCACCTCCCCGGTTCAAGTGCTTCTCCTGCCTCAGTCTCCCGAGCTGGGATTACAGGCATGGGCCACCATGCCCAGCTAATGTTTGTATTTTTAGTAGAGACAGGGTTTCACCATGTTGGCCAGGCTGGTCTCAAACTCCTGACCTCAGGCGATCTGCCCACCTCGGCCTCCCAAAGTGCTGAGATTGCAGGCTTGAGCCACCATGCCCAGCCTACAATTTTTCAACTTGACAACAGTGCCTAAGTGATAAATATTCAGTAGAACTGCACTTTGAGTATACTGTTTTTCACTTCCAGTACAGTCTTCAATAAATTACATAAGACATCCAACACTTTGTTATGAGATGGGCTTTCTGTTAGATGATGCTGCCCAACTGTAGACTAATGTATTTGTTCTGAGCATGTTTAAGGTAGGCTTGCCTAAGCTATAATGCTCAGGTTAGTTGTATTAGAAGCATTTTCAATTTAATGGTATTTTCAACCTACAATGAGTTTATCGGAACATAACCTCATGAAAAATTAAGGAGCTTCTGTATATAATACATTACTGACTACAGTCATCCTGGTGAAAATAAATCTCAAAGCCTATTCCTTAGCAGAACTCAGTGGCCCACTCCTGTAGTCCCAGCTACTCGAGAGGCTGAGGTGGGAGGATTGCTTGAGCCCAGGAGTTCAAGGCGTCAGTGAGCTATGATTGCCCCACTGCACTCCAGCCTGGGTGACAGAGTGAGATCCCACCTTTACTCTCAACTTCTATAAGTTCAACTTGGTTAGACTCTACATATAAGTGAGATACTAAAACAGAACTACCATATGAACCAGTAATCCCACTTCTGGGTTTATATCCAAAGGAATTGAAATCAATATTTCTAAGGGATATCTGCACTCCCATATTCATTGCAGTATTACAATAGCTAAGATACGGAAATAACCTAAGTGTCCCTCAACAGACACTTGATGGATAAAGAAATTATCCGTCAAATTGAACGCATAAAGAAAATGTGGTATAGATACACAACAGAATACTATTTCAGCCTTTAAAAGGGGGAAAATCTTGTCATTTGCAACAGCATAGACTAAATCTGTAAGACATTAAGCTAGTTGAAATAAGCCAGGAACTAGGCTTTTTCAGGTCTAGGGATTACAGAACTTCCCTGTCCCAGGGATCTGCAGCATGGTGTGAATGAGAAGTGAAGGATGAAGCTTAGAGGGTAGGGGGACTGTTGCCTCAGTGGCTCACAACCACAGGCAGAGGAGTCACAGGCCTCGGCAGTTGTCACCAGATGGGCAAACCTGGATCCTCTGGCCTGGAGAAGCTCTCAAACCCTCCCACCTCTCAGGAAGAGCTCAGGGCATTCGAGTAGAGGAAGAGATGAAGCAGCCGGCCTTATCATGGGGACATCAGGAGTGGGGGTCAGGAGTCAGGAGCAGGGTAACAGGACTGAATCTCTGTGAGCAATGCCTTAGTTTTAAGGCTCTCTGCATTTTCACACCGGCGCTTGGAGAGAAGGCCGGAGAATGCAGACGTGAGATTAATCTCTCCAAAAAGGGCCTGGAGCAGAACAAGTCCTTAGAGGCCACCCTCACTGTACAGACCAGAATCCCATAATTAGTTACTTTGGGAGGCTCTACTGGAAAGAACTAACTCTAGAGAACGGAGTGGCCACCCCCATATCTCACCCAGACCTGCACACCCGTATCTGGGCCTGGAGGCTGCAAACAGCCTCTTAAAGGAGGGTGCACTCACCTTTTTCGGGTGGGCTTGTGCAGGGGCCGCGAGAAACAAGCCCAGGGCGATCAGGAGCGGAGCCTGCATCAGGAATTGCATTGAGAAGGGTGGGTCCCGGCGGAGTTAACTGAAAGGTCTGTGGCGGCACAGGCGCCTTTAAGCCTTTAAATGCCTTCCTGCATTGGTTACACAAAGCTATGTATTGTTATGCAAAGCTGAGTCCAGACACTCGCAATTTCGCCCCGCCTCGCCCCGCCTCGCCCCGCCCCTCCAGAGACTTCGGCTCCGCCCTCTCGCTCTTCTCATTGGAACCTGTCTCTCCAACGTACGTGTCGAGGCCTTCCCTCTGCGGGGCGTAGGCGAAGCTGGAGGAGAAAGGGGGCGAAGCTGAGTGCGGCTGGAACCGAATGGAGCTTAGCGCGAGGGTGGTGCGCGATCACGAGGAAGAAGCGGAGCGGCACGCGCGGGAGGGGCGGGGCCGTGGCGCGAGGAGGGGCCGGGCGGAGTGCGGCGCGGGGCGGAGCCGAGCTCCTGGGAGAGGCGGGCCGGGCGGGTGATGGGGCGGAGCTGTGGTTTCTGAATTCCTGCCTGGACCGTCACCTCCGGAATGACCTTTGGGAAACCGCGGATTGTGTATTTTCATCCACAAGTCCTTCTTGACAAAAATGTCACGCTCTCTGCCATGTTACGCTTCCCCATATTTGTGTGATTTTATTAATTATAGCCGTTATAAAAACTAACAGTAAGTGCTTGAAAGCATGCTAAGGATTCAGGAGGGAATGCTTTTTTCTTCTTCCCCAATTTTAGCACTGAGAAAACTGAAGGGAGGATAGCTCTGCCAAGGTCACACAGCTAGGAAGGGATAGAGCAAGGCTTCTTTTTACACACGCCATCAGCCAAGATTTTGTCAGGTTACTACACGAGTTGCTTTTAGAAAATTACAGGGCTGTTGTTACCGGTACCGCCAACTTACCACTAAATTGTGAACTCCACAAGGGGTGGGATCATGACTCTTAGGCACTCATTTACACCCAGTGCCTGATACATAATAGACAATCTGTTGAGTATATGAATGCATATGTAGAATTTAAAACTCACCTGATTTTTTTTTTTTTTTTTTTTTTTTTTTTTTTTAGACAGTCTCATTCTGTCGCCAGGCGCTAGGCTGGAGTGCAGTGGCACAATCGTGGCTCACTGCAACTTCCACCTCCTGGGTTCAAGCAATTCTCCTGCCTCAGCCTCCCAAGTAGCTAGGACTACAGGCGCACACCACCACGCCCAGCTAATTTTCGTATTTTTAGTAGAGACGGGGTTTCACCACGTTGGCCAGGATGGTCTCGATCTCTTGACTCATGATCCGCCCGCCTCGGCCTCCCAAAGTACTGGGATTACAGGCTTGAGCCACCGCGCCCGGCCTGATCATCTTTTTTAAACTAAACTTTTTATTTTTAAATTAATTTTAGTTTTATGGAAAAGTTGCAAAATAGTACAAAGTTCTCTTCGTTCCTCTATTGTTGAGTAAGACTCCCCGTGGCCTGCCCAGGATTCAGGCTGCAGGCACAGAGCTTGTGCTTGCACTCCAGGGCTCCTTCAACTGCCAGCGACAGAGGTTGCAAAAGAATAAAAAATTAATTTTTTTAAAAAAAGCTGAGAGCATGACACTGGTACACTATTATTAACCAAGCTCCACAGTTTGCCTAATGATTCTCCCATTCTGATCAACTCTTCCCTTTCATCTAGACCAGTTGAGGTAGTAAAATAAGTCTGGAGGCAGAGAAACTATGGCCATTTCACTCTGACTTCCTAGAACAAAATTGAAAGGAACACCCTTACTCTCCACACATAAGTAACAAAAGGACCAGAGGCTACTCTCTTTGCAAACCCCCACTTTAAAGTACATTTCAATTTCTATGCTAAATTTTAATTTCTATGTTAAAATTGCACAGAACTGCAACTTTGTAACTTCAGCCTGATTGGGTTGCATTCCACAACCAATCAGATGTTTGCACAGGAGTGTGATCTTTGCAACTTCACTTCAGCCTCTGATTGTGGGCCACCACTTCATTTACATGAGGTGAGCACCAAGCGGCCAATGGGAAGGCTCTGGGGGGTATTGGACCCAAGAAGATTTTGTATCCGAGCCCTTGAGCTGACGCTTGGCCTGCTCCCACACTGTGGAGTGTACTTTCATCTTCAATAAATCCTTGCTTTTGTTCTCTCATTGCTCCATCCTTGCCTTGTTTTGCTGTGTGTTTTGTCCAATTCTTTGTTCAAAAACTCCGAGAACCTAGACGACTTTCAGTCAAAACCCTCTGCTGGTAACATTTTGGCAAGCCAGCCAGGAGAGAAGGTAGGCCCAATGCTTGGGATTTATTTTTCTCTTTTTTCCTTTTAATACAGGGGAATCTTTCTCTCCCTCTCTCTTTCGCTTTCCAGCGTGGAACCCCCAGTGGACAGCGCCTAAGCACAGGAAACTGCAAGTTTCTGGCCTGGGCCACTCTCTGGTGAAACTGAAAGGCTTCCATGTGGAAGCACCTGACCGCCACCATCTGGTTAGAATGAGGGGCCTGAGTCTTTTTTCTTGTTTTTGTTTTTCTGAGTCCTATTCCTTTTTTTTTCCCCCGAATTCTTTTCCTTTTTTGCTTTTTCAGTCTTTTAGTGGTCGTTTCCTAGTAGTTCCTTAGTAATTGAGGGGAACTGGCCAGCACCATTCTCCAGTGTTCTCTGAAGCCAACTAATAAAAAGGAATAATTGCCCTGCCCTAAAGGGAGAGAGATTCTTTTCTATCCTTTCTGGTTATTGTCCCTGATGCTTACATATGTCTCAGTTGGCAGCAGCAGCTCATTCAGGGCAAACTCACACATAATTCAGGTGACGTAAACCTTCTTATGCTAAATTCTTCTCTTCCCTTCCCCCACTCAACTGGCTAAGGACAGAAAACCCACCTAGCTATGCAAAAAGGTTATATGACTCAGAGAGTCCAGGCATGTCGTAGATGGTCTGTCTGGTGCATGAGGAGTTGGGGGGGGGGGATTCATGAAAGGGAATCTATCAGTGCCTAAACTGAGAGAGTTAAAGGGTTGCTTTAAGTAGCATGGGAAAACCTTAAGGAAAGTTCATAGTAGGTCTTCAGTGGTGGAGGAAACCATTCCAAAGCAGTGCTGGCACCCATCTAAGATCAGAGACATCTGACAGACTAAGTCAGGGCCCTAATGGGGGGATGCTCCCAGGGACCCCAGTCTGGGCCCAGAATTTTCCAGGGGTATTCCCTGGGTAAACTTTGGGTCACCTGTTAGCCCTCCACTTTTCAAAGTCATCTCCTCTTTCCCAGACCACTATGGACAACTCTCCACCTGATTCCCACTTGGCTACATCCTCCACCGTCGGAATCAATTTGATCCTGACAATCTAAGGAGAAAACATAGAATTTTCTTCTGCAGTGCTTTCTGGCTCCATCATGAGCTGCCCAGCCTGGGAAAAATGGGTAATCCATGGTATCCTCAATTCTGACACCATCCTGCAATTAGACTTATTTTGCAAGAGGCAGGGCATGTGGTCAAGAATCTTGTACATACAGATGTTCATGACCCTACACCTAACAATCTGCAGAACACTCAGAACCCACCTCGCAAAGGAAGGTTCTAAGGGAGAACTGCATATTATAGATGACTCCCTCTTACAAGGGCCACCTGTCTCTCAGGGTGAACAGCAACCACCCTCATATGGCCTCTTGCCAAGTGCTCCTGAGGCTAAAACCCAGGAGCAAACACCAGAGACCCTACTAAGTCCCCATATTCAACTCTTTCCAGTCCTGCTACATCTTAGGGAAGTAGCAGGAGCTGAGGGGCCAGTCCTAGTGCAGGCCTCCTTCTCTATAACGAATATACAGCAATGTAAGGAAAAGCTAGGAAGCTATTCCGAGAATCCTAGGAAATTTGCAGATGGATTCCAAACTTTGACCTTAGCCTTTGATCTCTCATGGAGAGATGGTCAATTCATGTTAGCAACCTGTTGGCACTCCTTCAGAAAAGGAACAAATCTCTGTGGCTGCCAGCAGGGAAGTGGATGAATTATTTGCCTGAAACCCTCAGGGCAATTACCAAGGCCCAGACACAGTTCCCACTACTGATCCTAATTGGGACTATAACACCCCCATGGGAATGAATCACCAGGCTAAATTTCTTGAGGCTGTCTTTGGAGGAATGAGAAAGGGAATAACTAAGGCAGTAAATTATGATAAAGTAAGGGAGGTTACACAAGGTGAGGAGGAAAATCCAGCCATGCATTATGGTAGACTGGAGCAAGCCTTTAAAGATATACTAATCTGGACCCTTCCTCTCCCGAGGGCAAAATATTAATGGCGCAGCATTTCATTAGCCAATCTGCCCCAGACATTAGATGTAAACTCCAAAATTACAGATGGGACGACAAACTAATCAAAATCAGATTCTTGCTACTGCCTTTATGAGGTATAGCAATCACGACCTGGAAGAAGGAAAAACAGAAGTAAAGAAAGGCAGCATGTCAAAATTATGGCAGCCATCACTGGTGATGCCCCGAATGCCCAAAGAGCATCTAAAGGAAACCCAAAGGGTCATAAAGATAATGCCAGCAAAGGCAAGTCTTGCTTGGAATGCAAGAAAAGTGAGTATTAGGCAAAGGAATGTACTAAGCCCTCTAGAGGCTCCTGCCATCAATGCAAAAGCACCAGTCGTGACCCCAGGTACTGGAGAATGGACTGCCCCTGCTCCCACTGAGGGGATGGGTTAGGCAAAACACACCTAGCACTGCGAAAGGAGGAATCAGATGAAGACTGAAGTGGCCCGGGGTCTTTCTCCCTGCCCCTGTTCAGGAAGATTGTAATTACTACAGAAGAGCCCCTAGTAACTCTGGATGTCATGGGCACCCAAATTCAGATTCTTTTCCATACAGGGGCAAATTATTTTACTGCTTATGCAGGGAAACTTTCCACCCGGTCCACAAGTGTTATGGGACTGGAAAGGAAGCCACAAACCAGATTTTTTACTCCTCCTTTGATTTGCCAATTTGAGAAACAAATCTTCTAACAGGAATTCCTTCCTAGTAGTATCAAGCTACCCAATCCCCCTGCTGGGAAGAGATATTATGGTTAAAATAAGGGCACTACTACAATTTAAGCATCACCTAATGAAATTGCTAATAGTCAAAAATACAGACAATGTCCAAGACCACGTTAATAAACAGGTTAACCCACTGGCATGGTATACTAGAAAACTGGGGAAGGCTAAAACAGCAGTGCCAGACAAAACACAGCTTGAAGACCCCAGCTATTTTCCCAATCAAAAATAATACCCAGTTAAGCAGGAAGCAAGAAAGGACCTAGCACGCATAGTTGAGGTGTTACATACCCATGGGCTCTTAAAACTCTGTAATTCTCCCTGGAATTCCCCCATCTTACCTGTTCCAAAGCCTTCAGGGGAATACAGGTTAGTAAGAACATTTAATAAAGAAAGAAAGGGGACAAAAAGAAGGATCCTAGTGGTACATCAGGTCAAAAATATATCTCTCAGACAGCCTGGTGGGAAGTTATAAAAGCCCTGTATGACTCTTTCCATGTTGGGAGGGATGTAACCCTCTGCTCATGGTAAACCAGCTCTGCACTGGGGCTAACTTCAGTGGCTAAGCAAGTCTGCCAAGCCTGCTCACTATGTGCACTTAACAACCCAGGAACCAAAATGCCTCCTCTAACAGAACCAGTCCAGAGGAGAGGAACTTATCCAGGGAAGACTGGCAATTACACTTCACCTATATGCCAGCTTGCAGAGGACACAAGTTTTTGTTAGTACTAGTAGATACCTTTACTGGTTGGGTGGAAGCTTATCCTACCAGAACACTGAAGGCTAATGAGGTTATAAAGTTTCTCTTGAAAGAAATAATCCCCTGGTTTGGGTTACCTCAGAGCCTCCAAAGTGATAATGGCCTGTCCTTTATCTCTCAAATAACTTGAGCAGTTTCTAAGGCTCTTGGAATCAAATACTATTTATATTCAGCATGAAGGCCTCAATCCTCCAGAAAAGTAGAAAGGGGTAACCAAACTCTAAAACAGGTGTTAGCTAAGCTACGTCAGGAAACATCAGAAACTTGGGTCAGCTTACTGCCCATAGGCCTCTTAAGGATTCATAATAGCCCTAGAACAAAACTTAATATAAGCTTATACGAAATGTTATACAGAAGGCCATTTGTTTTTCTTTTGAGGCAGAGTCTCACTCTGTCACCCAGGCTGGAGTGCAATGGTGCAGTCTTGACTCACTGCAACCTCCACCTCCCAGGTTCAAGTGATTCTCCTACCTCAGCCTCCCGAGTAGCTGGGATTAGAGGCTCCCGCCGCCATGCCTGGCTAATTTTTGTATTTTAAGTGGAAACAGGACTTAACCATGTTGGCCAGGCTGGTCTTAAACTCCTGACTTCGTGATCCATCCGCCTTGGCCTCCCAAAGTGCTGGGATTACAGGCATGAGCCACCATGCCTGGCCCAGAAGGCCATTCTTAACTAATAATTACTGATCCAGATACAGTCAGATTAATAAAATACCTAGTCAACCCAGGACAATTTCAGCAGGCTTTACAAAAGTTCGGAATTCAAAGTCTCCCCATACCAGGAACTAACCAGCAATCCCAAATCAGGCCAGGAGATAAGGTGCTTGTTACAACACGGAAGGAGAGAATCACGTGCTCAACAATTACAACCCAAATGGAAGGGACCATGTTCAGCAATACTAGCCATGCCTTTTGCCATCAAAGTTCAAGGATTAGAAAGTTGGGTACATCTTTCAAGGATCAAGCCAGCAATACCAGAAGCTCCAGACCAGGAACTTGAAGTCCCCATCAGCCACAGCACCTATGAACCTGTGGAAGACCTGAAGGACCTGTTTAGAAGACAGCCGAAAGACAAGTAAATGCCTGCCAACTTTCCTTGGTGTCTTTGCTGCATAACTACCATAGGCTGGATAATAGTAGTCATTTATTTTATTTTTGCAGTGTAATTGCCTTCTTCCAAATAGATGGAATCACTTCCTTTGTAGTAATTAAGCAGAATGTTTTAATACATTTTTATAACAAACATTCCTGACAGCATAGGTATGCACCCCCAAAGTACTCATTAAATCTTTTAACCGAATTCATTTCCTCTCTCATCCAGACTATCAAGCTTCAGATGGTCACACAACAAGTGAAGACAACACGCCCAGCCATCAAGAAGCAACCCGGTCTCCGTTAGACAGAATAGGGAGAGTGTTCTGTCATTTCCAACAGGTAGGGACTATGCCCCAAGTCAGCATGAAGCAGTTACAGAAGAAAGTCCGTCAGTCCCTCTGCCTCCCATAAAGATTTATGGGGATCACATCTCTCAGGGATGAGATAAAGCAGGAGAAGAGGGTCTGGAAGCAGGGAACCTAAGGTTGTCTCACACTGACTTCCTAGAACTAAATTGAAATACAACCCTAACTTTCCACACCTACATAACAAAAAGATGTAAAGAGGCTACTCCCTTTGCAACCCCACCCCCAACCCCACCTGTACCTTGTCTGTGAAGCAGATAGAAAATTAAAAGTACCTCTGACTGGTTGCGTTTTTTTTTTTTTTTTTGAGACAGAGTCTCTATTGCCCAGGCTGGAGTGCAGTGGTGCCATCTCCACTCATTGCAACCCCTGCCTCTTGGGTTCAAGCGATTCTCCTGCCTCAGCCTCCTGAGTCACTGGGATTACAGGAACCCACCACCATGACCCGCAAATTTTTATATTTTTAGTAGAGACGGGGTTTCCATAAGTTGGCCAGGCTGGTCTTGAACTCCTAACCTCAGGTGATCCACCTGCTTTGGCCCCCCAAAGTGCTGGGATTACAGGCTTGAGCCACCACGCCCAGCTGCATTCTTTAATTGCTTCATTCTTTCCTTACTTTGCTGTGCGTTTTGCCTTTTTGTTGTTGTTGTTGTTGTTCAAAATGCCAAGAATCTGGACAACTTGCAGTCAAGAGCCACTACCAATAACACAACCTCTTCATGAGATCCATGAAGGAAGAGGACTTGCCCAGTGGTACACAGAAGAAGTGAAATTGGACATCATTTCTCCTAAGCCTGAACCATAGATTGGATGAGAGATGGCTCTGCTCCAGGTGAACATGGGTGACAGATGCCGCTATGGCTCTGCTCCTTAGTACACGTGGGTGAGAGATGCTCATGTAGCTCTGCTCCTTGGTACATGTGTAGATGAGAGACGCCCACGTGGCTCTGCTCCTTGGTGGTTGTGTAGGTGATGGATGCCCCTATGGCTCCACTCCTTGGTACAAGAGGGTGAGAGACACCCCTGTGGCTCTGCTCCTTGGTGGAGGTTTGGGTGGTTGCTGACCACAATGCCAGCATAGTATGCCCTGCAGCATCACTGGGAATAGGAAGGGGCTGCACAGACCCTTCCAGCATCATTCCTCATCTGTCTTTCTTGCCAAGTCCCCTCAACCCCATTACCAACTTCCTTTTGACACCTAAATACAGACACACGCCACCATCACGCAAGAGGTCAATGCCTGCCTTCAGGCAGTGAAAGGTTAACTCTCCCAGCCACCTCGGTGGCATATTCCTTTCAGATGAGAGTTCCTGGCATCTCCACATAAAGGAATTTTGGAAGGTCACAGAGACAGTGACTGGAAACCAAACCATAACCAAGATGAAGAAGGGACGGGACATGTTTTCAGTCCGGTAGACCCCAGCTTTCACCCTGGCCCTGCCATCTCCGGCTGAGAGAACCTGGGCAGGGGCCTTAACCTCTCTAGCTTCAGTTTTCTCATTTGCAAAATGAAGATTTAAGATGATAATAATGAAACTACCTCTCAGCGATAAACTATTGACTCATTGATTGACTCATTGATTCAACTACTAAACAAGACAAAGACCCTGCCCCTACCCCACAGGCACACCCCATACCCCTATGACTAGAGTCTTACTGAAGGGCAATCAGCAAAAGAAGAAACAAGATGACAGCATCAAGTTGACAAAAAAAATCAGGTTAAAATAACACAAACTGGACTGGGTTGCTATGGGAAGTAGAAAAGTTTCTTTTGAAAGTTTCCTTTCTTGTTAAAGAATAAGTGTGCTGATAACTTTGTTAAGGCCTATCCTATGCAGCTGTTAGACATGCTATGCTTACCGGCACCTAGTACATTCTATGTCCTTGTACTTTAACCAAGATATCTGTGCTGGATGTGCTCACAGGCAAGTCCCAGACCTCCATTGCTTTTACCTGTTTAGAAAAGTTTTAAGTTGTTAGCCAATCAGGTTTTAGTTTAGATTGTGAGATCTGGCTCCAGCTGGCAGAGATCAGACACAGCAGTGAGGACGACCCCAAATGCATAGGGAATAGATTTGTGTGTTTTCCTTTGTTTGTTGTACACTTGTGGTAAAATGGCTAAGGAGAGTACCCTTCCTGCAGTCCAGGAAGTAAAAATTGTGTTGCTGAAAGATCCTTAGTCTCAGTGCTGATTTTTCTTTGCAGCACTGAGCATCTATTTCCAACATCTATTTCTAACAGTTGCCTTTTGGAGTCTGATAAGAACTGTCTGAGGAGGTGGGCTTTGACTGACCTTGGGAGAAATGAGAAACACTTGGGAAAAGAGCCAATGGAAAAATTAAACGTGGTCAAGACCATCAGGCCATGGTATCCAGCCAGGGCTTCACATTGCAGTCCTCTAGGAGCTTTTATAAATCCCAACCCCCAAGCCACACTGTAGACATCTAAATCTCTTGAGTTGGGACCTAACCACTGGTACTCAAAAAAAAAAAAAAAAACTCAGGTGACTAAAATGTGCAGCCAAGTTTGCAGTGATGTAAAGTATCTGACACATACATAGAAGCAGCAACTATTAAAAGCAAGGCCTCTGTCCTTGAAGAACTCACCTTATAGGAGTGATTGGTTAGAAAACTGGAAATTAGCTGGGTGCAGTGGCTTAGGCCTGTAATCCCAGAACTTTGGGAGGCAGAGGTAGGTGCTCACTTACTTGAGTCCAGGAGTGTGAGACCACCCTGGGCAACATGGCGAGACCCCGCCTCTACAAAAAATTAGGTGGCACACATCTGTAATTCAAGTTACTCAGGAGGCTGAGATGGGAGAATTACCATAGCCCAGGAGGTGGAGGTTGCCATGAGCTGTGAGGGTACCACTGCACTTCAGCCTAGGCGATAGAGTGAGACCCTGTCTCAGAAAAAAAATAATAAAATGAAAACTGGAAAATATTGCTACCTTACTATTAACGTCAAGGTTCTTGGCCTTGAAATAATATGGACCAGTACAGCCTACCAACCGTGCTTGTGTGTGGTGGGTGCGGGTGTTGTTGGGGACTAGCCACGTATCTAAAGGCTGGTGTGTGTGTGTGTGTGTGTGTGCATATGCACGCACACACAGGCACGAGCCCACCTGCGTGTTATAAATGCATGTGAGGCAGGAGAATAGGGCCTGGAGGCAGGGAACCTAAAAACTTCCTAGAACTAAATCAAGTTGAAACACTGTAGCTATGACAAGAAATAGCCTCTTTATTTACACAGTTAAGTTTCTTTCTAACTTTACTTCATCCTTTGCATTTGCACAGAGTATACACCAAGTAAATAACTTTGTAACTTCACTTTTTAGCCTTTTCCTTTCAGGCATACACTATGTATCCCATGGAAACCTCTAGACGGTATTTAAAACCCAGAAAATTCTGTAACCAGGCCCTTGAGCTGCTTGCTTGGGCCCCCTCCCACCCTGTGGAATGCACTTTCATTTTCAACAAATCTCTGTTTCTGTGGCTTCATTCTTTTCTTGCTTTGTTTGTGCATTTTGTCCAGTTCTTTGTTCAAAACGCCAAGAACCTGGACACCATCAATCAGTAACACTTACACCTCAAATATGTGTGTGGCAGTCATGGGGCAGATGTAGAGATCACAGACAGGTGATGCCAGCCTCAAACGCATTTGTTCGTCTGCATGGTGTCTCTCAGAAAATATTACTTAATTGCTAACTTCCCATTTTTAAAGGTGATTTCTCATTAAACCGTGTATTTCCATCTTTTTCTGAAAAATCAGCTTTTGTTCCACCAGGGCAACGGTTCATTGAAGCTGTGCTGCCATCACCCTCTAGGTGGGACCAGGCCCCGCAGCCTCCACAGCACCTTCAGCATGTGCAGCTCTCAATTTTGGTATCACCTGGTCTCTGTGAGGTTTTGACCCCACATTTAGTCAGGATATCTGCTTTTACATCTCAGCTATTCTTGTTATTAAAAGACAATTTTTGAAAAGAAGGTATCATAACTCTCACAGATATAAAATGAACAGGTGTTAAAGATTGTATTTAACTCATTGAGGGAGAGAACCTGTAAGACATAACCAGTTTAAGGAAAATTCAAACAACACTCATGTATAGATCAGGAATAGTGGAATAAATGTGCAAATTGGAGGGGAAAACTGGCCTCTTCCATAGTGAGAGAAGGAGGTCAATTTCAACTCCAAGGGACAAGACTTTACATGTGTATAGGCAAAGATAACTTTTCATTGTTATGAGCTATCTGAACTTCAGGAGCAATAAAAGGCACGGTACCCCCATACAATCAGAAACAGATTGTATGGGAAAGGAAAATAAATTTTGAGGTCCCCACATCACTAAGCTAAAGGGAAAAGCCAAACTGGGAACTGCTTAGAGCTAACCTGCCTTCCATTCTGTTTAAAGTCATCCCTCTGCTCGCTGAGATAAATGCCTCCTTTGGAAAGGCGAATCAGAAACTCAGGGATGCAACCATTTGTCTGCCACCTACCTGTGACCTGGAAGCTCCCTCTCTGCTTCAAATTGTCCCATCTTTCTAAATGGAACCAATGTACTACTTTTTTTTTTTTTTTTTTTGGACATGGAGTGTCTCTCTGTCACCCAGGCTGGAGTTCAGTGGCATGATCTTGGCTCACTGCAAACTCTGCCTCCTGAGTTCAAGTGATTCTCCTGCCTCTCAGCCTCCCAAGTAGCTGGGACTACAGGCACCCAGCTAACTTTTTGTATTTTTTTTTTTTTTTTTTTTTTTTAGTAGAGATGGGGTTTCCCCATGTTAGCCAGGATGGTCTCGATTCCATGACCTCATGATCTGCCCTCCTTGGCCTCCCAAAGTGCTGGGAGTACTTCTTAAATATATTGATTGATATCTCATGTTTCCCTTAAATGTATAATGCCAAGCTGTGCCCTGAGCACCTTGGGCACATGTCATCAGAACTTTCTGAGGCTGTGTCATAGGTAGGCATCCACGACCTTGGCAAAATCAACTTTCTAAATTAACTGGTACTTGTCTCAGATTTTCAGGGTTCACAGGCATGTAGAAAGGTATGCTCTAGACAATGAATAATTTTTCATTGGTCAAAATTTCTCTCTAAATCATTATATTGTTTCTGACTACAGGCAGTCTTTAACTTTATTGTGCCTCAGTTTCCCCACTTGTAAGAAGGTAAGTTCAAACTAGAAGATCCCATTCAACTTTGAGAGTCTGTGTATGCACGTGTGTATAAAAATGAAAGGAACATTAGATGTTATTTCAGTTCTCTGAGTGCCCAAGGCCACTCAGCAGAGCTAGGGTAAGTACTCAGGTTTCCAGTCTCCCAGCTCAGGGCCACATCTCTGGGCATGGCAAGACTGCAGAGCTGATAAGAGAACCACCTCCATCTCACCTCACCAGTCTGAATCTGGAGAGCACTTGGAGGCTGGACAATGGGGAGCAGGGGTTGGATTCATCAAGCAAGCTGGGTAGAGCTAGGGAAGGCAGGCTTGGAAGCAGCATCTCCGACCAGCCTCAGTCTGAGGGCCCAAGATGTGAGGCTTCTGTGCAGGTAGGTATTGCTTTAATTCCCAGAGATTTTCATCTCATTAGAGGTTTTTTTTCTAGAGCTGTGATGATTAATGCTGGCTACACATTGCAGTCACCAGGGAACTTGAAACTGTCCCCATGCCCAGGCTGCACAACAGGATGGGACCTATGTATTCCTATTTTTTAAAGTCCCCCAGAGGATTCCAATATGCTGCAGACATTGAGAACCACTGTTCTAAAGGTCTCACTAACAGTCACATGCATGCAAAATATCTGAGATCTCACTAAAATGCAGATTATGATTCAGGAAGTCTGGAGGGGAGCCCCAAAATTTGTATTTCTAACTAGCTCCCCATGAGACCAAAGCTACCGGTCTGAGCCCACATTTTGAATAGCTAGGGTCCAGATTACACTGACTTTCTTCACCACTGGGTGGTAGAGTGGGATACAGATAGAGTCACTATTTCCTCCAAGGAATGTGTGTCTGGGGAACTTCCCCCACCCCTTCTCCTTATTGAAACAAGACAGGAAGACAGAGCCTCAGTTCTTCCCAGATTCTCTTCATTATGCCCTATCACTCATCACTGTATGTTGAGATCGGTTGATTCTGTAATGTCTGAGGACCAGTCCAAATTCAGTTGTTTTTTGGTTTTTGGTTTTTTTTTGTTTTTTTTTTTTTTGAGACAGAGTTTTGCTTTTTCACCCAGGCTGGAGTGAAGTGGTGCAATCTCAGCTCACTGCAACCTCTACCACCTGGATTAAAGCCATTCTCCCATCTCAGCCTCCCAGGTAGCTGGGATTACAGGCTCCCACCACCATGCCCAGCTAATTTTTGTATTTTTAGTAGAGACGGGGTTTCACCATGGCCAGGATGGTCTCGATCTCTTGACCTCGTGATCCACCCGCCTCGGATTCAGTGAAGTGTTTATCTCAGATGAGTTGCCCAAGAGAAGCTGGGTGAATCCAAGCAGGCTGACCAGAAATCGGTTCTCTAATCAGTTCTGCTCTACTCTTCCTACCTCCCCTCCTTCCCTCTTCCTTTGCCCCTCCAAAGTGGCTGTCAAGGATTATTTCAGTTTAACAGACCCTGGCTGTTTATGCCAGCAGTTTTCCAACCAAGGATAATCCCACCAATGTCTTGGAAGGTCCAGACAGTACCTAAAAGTCTGATGCCTCCCAGCGGGGGATTGGGTGGATCTTTTCCCTTAGGGCTCGGGATCTGGATTCCAGTACAGGGACTAGCAGTGCACTGGCACCAGATTTCAGGCAGGAGGCACCATTGTCATGGGACCTTTACAGTTTCCAAAGCATTCCATTAGCTGGCTAATTCAGCAAACATTTGCAGGGCAGAGCAATACCAGGGTCCCAGGTTCTGGGATGCAAACAGAACCTGCCTGCATTCAGAATACTCAACTGCAATCACGCTGGGCGCCTCGCACACATTGACTGCAGGGAGGGACGAAACCTAAGAATGCCTCCAACCACCTGTAGTACATCCATGTTGCCAAAAGGGGGCGGCCGCTACCCAACTCAGGCTCATTGTTGGACACACGCCGGCCAAGTGTGGCCAGATCTGATTTTTCAAGAAAAGCTGGAAATCCACTTTCATGTAAACTCTCCAAATATTTAATGGTGGGCAGATAATTCCGATGTTTATAAAAGAAAGAGAGAGGGAAGGAGGGAGGGAGGGAGGGAGGGAGGGAGGGAGAGAGAGAGAGAGAGACAAAGAAAATAACTCCGAGTGGAGCTGGGTGTGGTGGACCACGCCTGTAATCACAGAACTTTGGGAGGCCTAGGCGGGAGTATCACTTGAGGTCAGGAGTTCGAGACCAGCCTGGCCAACATGGTGAAACCTCGTCACTACCAAAAAGCATTAAAAATTAGCCAGATGTGGTGGCACGCACCTGTAATCCCAGCTACTCGCGAGGCTGAGGCAGGAGAATCGCTTGAACCTGGTAGGCGGAGGTTGCAGTGAGCCGAGATCGCGCCCCTGCCCTCCAACCTGGGCGACATAGCGAAACTCCGTCTCAAAAAAAAGCGGGGGAGAGGGGGTTTGCCAGACCTACAAAACTCCAGTGGGCAAACTCTGGTGAAATGTGACCCCAGAGTGTGGGATCTTGGCTTCGTTCAAAAATGCTGGAGCATTACATCACTATTCTAATGCCTTCATTTAACATGTGAGACTGAGGTCGGGAGAAGAAAAGAGATTTGCCCAGATTTGTGAAGGCAGAGCCAAGTGTAGGGCGCCCTGCCTTCTGGTCCAGATGTTCTCGCAGTCAGGGTTCAAGGGAGGCGATCCTACAGCTCCGGTGAGGGCGCGCTCCTGGGTGCCGGTCAGGCCAAGGGGGAGCCCCGATGGGGCTGGGGAGGTCGCCAGAGCCCAAGGGCAGGAGGGGGAGCGTAAGTTTATTTTTAGCTCCTTGGAGTGTGCCTCTGCGCCTTATTTAGACATCAGGCGACAGGGTGAGCTGGAGGCAGCAGGGCCCGGGGGAGGAGATCGCCCCCTCCAGCTCCCTGGCTCGTCTTACAAGAGCTCTTCCCCGCCCACCCCCTCATCATCCTTTCTAGGGGCTCTGGGGCTGCTGTAAATAGTAGCCCTTGCTGGCTTGGGCTCTGCCCTCCTGTGGTCCTACTTACTTGCTTTCTCCTCTACTCCCGCCCCAGCAAACCCCCGACCCGTTCCCCCAAAGTCTCTCTGATCATTAGAATCTAGGGCAGTAGGGCGTTTTCTCTTCACCCTGCTGGGGTCGCAGATCTCTTTGAGAAGCTGGAGTAATTTATCATGGTGCTTTAGAGCTCAGATTGTGGAGTCTGATAGGCCTGGGTTCAAATCCCAGAGTAGGACTCTAGGCAAGAGACCTACCCTCCCCAAACCCAAGTTTCTTCATTAATACACTGGAAGTGGTAGCCCATCAAGTTTCCCTCCCAGTTTCTGAAGATTAAATGTGATAAGTACACATTTAACTTTACTGCACATTGCAGTAAATTCTCAATAAATGATGGTGATGGCAATTCATCAAGATCTAGACCTTTACCCAGAAAAAAAAAGGAATTACTCGTACGTGCACAATTGTGAATGTAAACTTCATACTCAGTCCAACTAATTCATTCATTCACCCATTTGTGCAACAGATCGTTACTAGTGCTTACCGGAAGCCAGTCATTAGGCAAAATGTGGGGTGCGGAATGTGAATGTATGGGAATTATCCAGGGTCACAATGCAAGTCAATAGCAAACCAAGCATTGGAATGGAAGTCTCTATTTAAAAAAACAAACAACAGCTTTATTGAGGTGTAATTGATTAAAAAGAAAAACGCTGCACATAGTTAATGTAAACAATTTGATGAGTTTGGACATATGCATACCCATGAAACCATCACCACAATGAAGGTAATAGACATAGCCATCACTTCCAAAAGTTTTCTGTGCCCACCTTTTTTTTGTTTGTTTTCATTTTGATTTTTATGGTAAGAACACTTCACATGAGATCTACCCTCTTAACAAATTCTTAAGTGTGTAATAAAGTATTATTAACCACAGGCACTCTGTTGTGTAGCAGATGTCTAGCACTTATCCATCTTGCATAACAGAAACTTTGTACCCACTGAGCAACAACTCCCCTGGGCCCTCCCCACTCAGCTCCTGGAAACCATCATTCAATTCTCTGCTTCTATGAGACTGATGATTTTAGATATTTCACATAAATGGCATCATGACTGGCTCATTTCACTTAGCATAGCGTGTTCCAGGTTCATCCATTTTGTCACAAAAGGCAGGATTTCCTTCTTTTTAAGGCTGAATACTATCTTTTTCTTTTTTTCTTTTTTTCTTTTTTTTTTTTTTTTGAGATGGAGTCTCGCTCTGTCACCCAGGCTGGAGTGCAGTGGCACGATCTTGGCTCACTGCAACCTCCACCTCCCGGGTTCAAGCGATTCTCCTGCCTCAGCCTCCCGAGTAGCTGGGGCTACAGGTGCGCGTCACCACATCCAGCTAATTTTTGTATTTTTAGGAGATATGAGGTTTCACCATATTGGCCAGGCTGGCCTCAAACTCCTAACCTTGAATGATCTGCCCACGTTGGCCTCCCAAAGTGCTGGGATTACAGGTGTGAGCCACTGCGCCCGGCCTGCGTACTATCTCATTGTATGTGCACACCACATTCCCTTTATTCATTTGTCTGTTGCTGGGCATTTAGGTTGTTTCCGTATCTTGGCTATAGTGAATAATGCTGCAGTGAACACAGGAAAGCAGACCTCTTTTCAGGGGATAGCTGGATCACATGGGAGTTCTATTTTTAATTTGTTCAGAAATCTCCATACTGTTTTCCATGGTGGCTGCACCATTTACATTCTCACCAACACTGCACAAGAGTGAAAGTCTCTTGAATTCTACCTAATCTTGACTCCTTTAAAGAATAACTTCTGCCTCTGAAAAGGGACTACAACAAAGATCTCTCCCAGCCCCAATCAAATCTGAGATTTCAAATTCCCTCCAGACCCCTCCTCCAGCAGACCGTTTTCTGCTTTCTCCAGCACACTTGACCAATGTTAGCTTCTGCTTGCACACCTCTTACAAGGGGGCACTCACTCCTGTCAGGTCAGACCCCTGAATCTTTTACCCATGGGAAGATCTTTCTTCCTTTCAAGGACCTGGACCCTACACCCCTGGGTGCCTCTACCTATCACTCATAACTTTGCAAGACAGCTTGGAAGACTGTTCATCTTCTCCAAGTACTCTGATCCAAAAGTGCCTTGAGGAAGGAAGAGGAGAAATTGGGTGAACTGGAGGCTGCATCCAGCCTTGCCCAGCTTCCAAGCCCTGCCTGAACTCGGGCTCCCCCAGAAATCCAGGTTCCCAAGGTTCCCTCCCTCTGCAGCTGCTTCTTTAAGAAGCACCATGGAGGCTGGTCCTTACTACTGTCCTTGGATCCTGTCCAGGGCCCTGATTTAAAACGTATCGCAACGTTTTAAAAAACAAACATGTGTTGTAACCCAAGGCCCTGGTTACCACAACACTGCCGGCTGCTAGCTGCCGCCTCCCAGGCTAAGAGTAGAGGAAACTGCTCTCCGCCTACCCAAAGGCACCCACACTGCTGCGCACCGTAGTTACCTTATTATATCAGTCCAGGAGCTCTGTGAGGACAGGGCCAGAGCTGGACCCCAAGGCTGCAGGCCTTCTGCACCAAAGTGCCTTTGGGATCCTCATGCACACTCTCGTGAACGTTCCAAGACAGCACTGCTCCAGAACAGCACTTCCTCTCCATTCTCCACGTGAGCCCCAGAATGACCTTGGATAACACCAATCTGACCACGCAACTCCCGCTCCTACAGGATGAAGTAAAAATGTCCTGGCTAGGCCTTCAAGGCCTCTGCCTATCTGTATCTTCCTCACTCCCTGCATTCGCCCAGCATTCCAGCCGCACGGAGCCTCTGCACCCACCGCAAGGTGCTTCTGGGCATAAAATGCTCTTCCCACTTTGTGGACAAGCAGAACCCCTGCTTAATCTCCACGGCTCAGCTCAGGCATCACACCCTTGGTGAAGCCTGCCCTGACCTTCACTCTCCTAGGCAGAGTTAATCACTGCTCTTGCTTCCATGGTATTTTTCCATAACCCTTGTTGCATTATTTGTCTACCTGGAATACAGGCAATGTAACCTCCTGAAAATATTTTGTTTAGCTTGCGTGGTAATTTGTGTGTGTGTGTTTGTGTAAAAGAGAAATAGAGATTTTACATTTTTAAAAAGGGAGGGTGCTGGGCACAGTGGCTCACATGTGTAATCCGGCACTTTGGGAGGCTGAGGCAGGAGGATCGTTTGAGCCTAGGAGTTCAAGACCAGCCTGATCAACATGGCAAAACCCTATCTCTACAATAAAAAAGATAGCTGGGTGTGGTAGCATGCACCTGTAGTTCCAGCTACTCAGGAGGCTGAGGAGGGAGAATGGCTTGCCCCTAGCAGGTTGAGACTACAGTGAGCCATGATTGTGCCACTGCCCCCCAGGTTGGGCAACAAAGTGAGAGCTTGCCAAAAATAAAAATAAAAGCAATTGAGCCAGACACGGTGGTATGCACCTGTAGTCCCAGCTACTTGGGAAGCTGAGGCAGAAGATCACTTGAGCCCTGGAATTTGAGGCTGCAGTGCACCGTGATCATGCCTGTGAATAGCCACTGCACTCTAGCCTGGGCAACATATCAAAACCCTATCTCTTAAAAGGAAAGAAAAAAGATTTCCAGTATCACTTAGAAAATTAGAAGGTCAGGCCAGTCGGACCTCCATTTCCTTCTAACACCAACTCACTGCAGTGCGGCCACCTGTGCTCCTTTTGGATGGGCATATGGCCCCTAGTTTGCACCTGTCCCCACCTTATACCAGTCTTTTTCTCATTAAGGTACTTACCTAGCCCTATAGACGTTTGGGTTTTAAGCTGCAGACCTAGGTATACTCCCATATATTCTAGGCCAGTCCCATTTACAAATATTATTCTACCTCCTTGTCTCTCTAAATGTCCCAGAAATTCCAATATTTTGGCAAAGAGTAATGCATGAATAGAATCAGATCAATAAAAATATGCATAAGTCACAAAATTTCTTTGCTAACTCATGTGGTCCAATTTTAAATTTGGAAAACCCAGTCACTGACCTCACCATTCTTCAACTCTCATTCCCATTGTTTTATGTGGGTAAGACCCTCCCACTAGAGTAGAACAGGGACTACGCATCAGGACCCAGGACCAGGAAATACCAGGTTTTCCAGAAAGGAGAGGTCAAGGCGTAGTTGTCTGTTGTAAAAGGGTTTCTTAAGTTACGACTACATAGCAGGTTATATACGTTCAAAAATATTCACTTTTCAAATCAAAGAATGAAGTGGGCTGCTGGAAATGAGGATCCACTAAACAAGGCTATACAGTTAGTGTGTTTGCAGTTGGATAGAATTGAGAGTGTGATGTCAGTGGGAATATGTCCCCTGATGAGACATATACCAGGAGAGGCAAGGCGGAGAGGAGTAGGGAGTTTGCTGGCTGCATGCAGCAAGGCAAGTGAATATCCAACTCTGCTGTGAGCCTGGAAAGACCAAAGGTAATGTTGGAGTCCTGCTCACTCAATTACATGTAGGGAGTTTGCTGGCTGCGTGCAGCAAGGCAAGTGAATATCCAACTCTGCTGTGAGCCTGGAAAGACCAAAGGTAATGTTGGAGTCCTGCTCACTCAATTACACGTAAATCAACATGCTGCTCATTAGAAGACTGTATCCAAAAGGGAACCTCAGAATCTCCAAAGCAAGGAAGGATTCTCCTATGATCTCTAGATGTGGGATGGCTCAGAGCCTGGCTTGTAGCCCATGGAACAGTCCACCATGTTTCACACGAAGGATGCAGGTAGGGGTGGTCTAGACACTAGACACCCAGTGCTGCCAAGGATGCCTCACGCCTAGAAAATGGTGCATACCCATTGACTCACTGAGCCCTGGATCCTACTTTGTCCCTCATCTCTGTGCTCATGTTTTAAGTCTATCAGAGATCTATCAGACATGAGGAGGACATGAAGGTCTAAAGCAGTGGTTCTCAAACATAAGCCTTTATCACAATTATGGGGAGGAGATTTTAAAACACAGATTGCTGAAGCCCGCACCCAGGGTGTCTGATGCTTTTCTAACAATTTCCCAAGAGATGATGATGCTGTTAAACCCTGGTCCACGTTTTGAGTCATTAATGTAATGAAACGTTCACTCCTATTCATTCCTAGTGGCCTCCAGACCCCACAGCTCACTTACGGAGAGCATGTGCAGTTTCCCCTAGAGAATATTCCCAGGTTGCCGGGTGCGGTGGCTCACGCCTGTAATCCTAGCACTTTGGGAGGCTGAGGTGGGTGGATCACCTGAGGTTAGGAGTTCAAGAGAACATTACCAGGTAGCTGGACACAGTGGCTCACACCTGTAATCCCAGCACTTTGGGAGACCAAAACAGGTGGATCACTTGAGCCCAGGAATCCAAGACAATCCTGGACAACATGGCAAAGCCCTGTCTCTGCAAAAAATACTAAAATTAGCCAAGCATGATGGTACATACCCATAGTCCCAGCTACTCAGGATGCTGAGGTGGGAGGATCACTCGAGCCCTGGAGGTTGAGGCTGCAGTGAGCCATGAACCATAATTGCACCACTGCACTCCAGCCTAGGCAACAGGGCAAGACTTTGCCTCAAAAAGAAAAGAAAAGAAAAGAAAAAACAGCCGGGCGCGGTGGCTCACACCTATAATCCCAGCACTTTGGGAGGCTGAGGCAGGTGGATCACGAGGTCAAGAGATCGAGACCATCCTGGTCAACAAGGTGAAACCCCGCCTCTACTAAAAATATAAAAATTAGCTGGGCATGGAGATGCGCACCTGTAGTCCCAGCTACTCAGGAGGCTGAGGCAGGAGAATTGCTTGAACCCAGAAGGCGGAGGTTGCAGTAAGCAGAGATCGTGCCATTGCACTCCAGTCTGGGTAACAACAGCGAAACTCCATCTCAAAAAAAAAAAA
The DNA here is from genome assembly GCF_049354715.1 of Callithrix jacchus. Taxonomy (NCBI): domain Eukaryota; kingdom Metazoa; phylum Chordata; class Mammalia; order Primates; family Cebidae; genus Callithrix; species Callithrix jacchus. The sequence continues at coordinate 50,037,912 of NC_133503.1, read as the reverse complement.
AGTGGGGGAGCATATTTCTAGGTGATGTTCTGTGCTCCTCCTACTCTTACCATACAAGCTTCTTAAGGACCTTTAACTGAACTTCACTAAACAGAGAAAGCACTGACCAACCATGATTTGCATGAATTGATTCTTGGTAAAGAAAGTGGTAAAGCGAATCTTGAAGCCTCTCCCAAGGCAGCATTACTCAGATTCAATTCTCCTTTTCCAAGGACTTACCCTTCAATTCAATTCAACACAATCCAATCCAATCAATGTAGCAATTCAGTTCCCTAGCGAGGTGACCCACACAACCTTTGGAGCAGTAAAGCTCAACAACCCTAAATGTGAAGATTCCTCGGACTCAGTCCTCCCAGTCCGATGCAGTGGATGGGCAAAAGAGAGGGAACTCCAGAGAAACTGCACTTTGACCAGATGAGTTAACCTAAATTAACTGAAGCAAATGAGCCGCCCACACCTACAGAAATGCTCCAATAGAACTCTAAAGACTCAACAATTTTAGCTGTTCTCTCATTTTCTTCAAGTGTATTCCAAGAGGAGCCTATCAGAAACCAGCCTTTCTTTTTAAGCTGGAGTGCAGTGGCATGCTCTCAGTTCCCTGCAACCTCTGTCTCATGGGTTCAAGCAATTCTCATGCCTTCACATCCCAAGTAGCTGGAATTACAGGCACATGCCACCATTCCTGACTAACTTTTGTATTTTTGGTAGAGACAGGGTTTTGCCATGTTGGCCAGGCTGGTCTCGAACTCCTGACCTCATGTGGTCCACTTGTCTTGGCCTCCCAAAGTGCCAGGATTACAAACATGAGCCTCCGTGCCCAGCCAAAACCAACCTTTCTAACCAGAGTCCAAAAAACCCAGGATACCTTAATCAACACAGCTTCATTTCCCATCTCCAGAACTAAGCTGGGGCTTTGCAGAATGTCCCTAAGAGTAAATGATTCTAATTAAATTCAATATAATCAACCTTAATTAGTAACCTATGTATTGGTTAGAAATTGCACTCTGCTGCAAGTAACAATCTCAACAGCACTAGCTAAAAAATTTTTTTAAATTTGTACATTGATATATATAAAATAGTTGTACATATTTGGGCATACATGTGATATTTCATACATGTACACAATGTGCAATGATCAAATCAGGGTAATTGGGATATTCGTCACCTCAAACATCTATACTTTCTTTGTGTTGGGAACATTACAATTCTCTTCCAGCTATTTTGAAAAAATACAATTAATTACTGTTAACTATAATTTCCCTATGGCTTAAACTAATTTGTTTATTATGTGAAAAGGTTTGGCAGTAGTTGATCAAGGCTTGTACTGAGGCACCATAAATTAATCAGAGGTCAAGACTCTCTTATTTTTGCACCAGGTAATAAGATGGCTGCCAGGATTCAGCCATCCGGTCTGTATTCCAGGCAGGAAAAGGGGGAGCACAAAACATGGGAGCCCTGCTCCCAGCTGAGTCATCCTCCTATTAAAAGTTTTCCTGGAAGCCTCAACCTGTAATTTCCCCTTAAATATCCCTGGGCACCCCTAGATGCAAGGGAAGCTGGGTAAGTAGTCTGTTAGCCCAGTACTTTGCCAGCCCAAAGAATAATCAGGATTCTGTAATTATGGAAGAGTGAAGAATGGAAGTTGAGTAAGGCAGCTGGCAATCTCTCAGCGAGATGGGGTGGGTGAGGAGGGAGGAGACAGAGCTGCATAACCCTTCATCCATTAGGGAGGACACCCAGAGCACACAAACAAGTGCAGCTCAGAGGAAAATGGCCACTGTGCTAAGAGAGCCACAGAACAAGTGCTGCCAGGCTCTTGGAAGGAGAGGGCATTAGAGCTGCTCCTCCATATACACATAGAATTAAACCCAGAGATGTGGACCGTAAAGAAAGTCACTCTGGGCCAGGCGCAGTGGCTTAAGTCTGTAATCCCAGCACTTAGGGAGGCTAAGGAGGGTTGGTCACCTGAGGTCAGAAGTTCAAGACCAGCCTGACCAACACGGAGAAACTAAAAATACCAAATTAGCCAAGCGTGGTGATGGACACCTGTAATCCCACCTACTCAAGAGGCTGAGGCAGGAATCTGGGAGGCAGAGGCTGCAGTGAGCTGAGATCTCAGCATTGCACTCCAGCCTGAGCAACAGGAGCAAGAATCCATCTCAAAAAAAAAATCACTCTAGGCAGAGGACATATGCTTGGGAAATATTTGAGCCCAATCAGAAAAACCTGCACAGAAAAAACTTTAGGGCTAGAAAGACCTTTAGCAACCACGAGCTGAGAAAGTCTTCACCTGGGATTCCACGCCTAGCCCCACTGCATGGGCTGCATGGGGTCCCTGAACTGCCTGAAATTCTATGCAAAACTTTTTACATGTGGGTATGTTATATTTTTTCTCATGAAAGATGCTCAGAATAATCCTCGTATTGTTGTTTCCAATATTTCCCCCAAAGAACCCACCCCTTCAACTTCTGTTCTTTTACACACAACCTAGCTACCAACGTGAATTCCTCATTGCCTAGCTCACCGGCCTCCATGCTCTAACCTGGCTTGACTCAAGGTGCTCTTCCCTCTTGTAATCACTCTGCCTTGCTTCTCCCCTCCCCCAAGATATGAAAAGATAGGTAGTGATCTCCCCCTCACTGTAAGTATTAAACATAGACTGCATAATCACCTAGAAAGGAAATTATAGCAGGAGATTTCTATTAGTCAGTGTTCTTAATTGCAAGCAGTAGAAGCCAAGCATCAAATTCCGACCCAACCTGATATTCTAGAATTCCTTTTGATATGAATACTCTTTGGCTGTACTATTCCCCCATGAAGTCTTCCCTGACTATCCCCATCTCCCTTTAATGATAATACCTCCTGCATGAAGCACACGACTTGGCATTAGCTTCATAAAACCTGTTTTGCATCATTTCCCATTTTTTCTTAGGTACAGCTCAATTGTCAAACAAAAGCACCCCAGATTAACAATTCAAGAACAAGACCAGAGTCTTCTCTTGTGCTTTGACTATGCCTTTGCCATAGGGTGACCAACCATCCCAACCTGCCTGGGACTGAAGAGTTTCTGGAGACATGGGATTTCCAGGACTAAGAGTGGGAAAATCCTCTGCAAATCAGGATGAGTCACCCTACTTGCCTAAGAAGCAGTAGCTGCTTGTCGATTGCTAACTGTGGTAGATTTTATCCTATTTGTCAATATTTCTGATTCTCTTCTCCTTCTGGACATGCATTGCACTTTCCCATCCCCTTAAAGTTGGGCATAACTGTGTGACATGCTTTGGACAATGAAATGTGAGTGGACCTCCATGTGTGTTCCCTCCAGGTGGAATCAGTTAAGGCACTGTGCACTCTTCTCTGTACACTCCCTTCTCTTTGCCCAGCAAATCCTAAAGTCATCATGTTGAGAAGGCTGCACTACAGGATGATGTGGAACTTCTCTGTGAAACAGAGCCCTCTGCCTGCCCATGCTGGACATGTAGTGTGAGCAAAAACCTATCCTCTCTTGTGTCAAGTCACTGAGATTTTTATGCTTTTATTATCTCAGCAAAACCTCTCCTAACCTGACTGGTATGCCAACCATCAAAAATCTCATTGGCAACTTGGTCAAACTCAAGCTGCTCAAGTTTCTCAGGCACAAACTTCAAAACATATAACCAAAAATCCCACAGTGGGAAAATGGGAAATTGAAACCTGCTCTCCCAGGAGGCTCGGAGAGCAATACGTCTTGAGAGCAGAGGCTCCAGGGAAAGAACTTGCCTCCTGGTTCCCACTCACCACTCCAAGCTATTTATTTTATTTTCTTTAACTTTATTTATCTTTAGAGACAGCATCTTGCTCTGTCACCCAGGCTGGAGTGCAGTGGCATGATCATAGCTCACTGTAATGAGAAACTCCAGGGCACAAACAATCCTTCTGCTTCAGCCTCCTGAGTAGCTGGAACAACAGGCTCACACTACCATGCCCAGCTAACCTTATTTTATTTCTGAGATAGATTCTCCCTCTGTCAGCAGGCCGGAGTACAACGGCGCAATCTCAGCTCACTGCAACCTCTTCCTCCTGGGTTCAATTGATTCCCCTGCCTCAGCCTTCCAAGTAGCTAAGACTACAGGTTCATGCTACCACACCTGGCTAATTTTTTGTATTTTAGAAGAGACGGGGTTTCACCATGTTGTCCAGGATGGTTTCCATCTCCTGACCTTGTGATCCGCCTGCCTTGGCCTCCCGAAGTGCTGGGATTACAGGCGTGAGCCACCGCACCCAGGCAATTTTTTTTTACAAGGTCTCATTACATTGTCCAGGCTGGTCTCAAAGTTCTTGCCTCAGCCTCTTAAATTACGTGTGAGCCACCCCACCACACCTGGCCCCAAGTTATTAATTTTAATTGTTGACATTAAAATTTGAGATCAATTTTAGAGTGTTCAACTCTTCAACATATAGATGAGAAACTCTCAGAAAGGAGAAATGACTGGTTCAGGATCACTTTAGGAGTCTGGATTCTCATGCTCACGGTTTAGCCATCTTTGCCCTTTAGGTTGCTTTTCAACCTAATTAATCACAGTCATTGTCCATTTCTTTACGATTTCACAGATCTGCCCATAGCTTGATGATGAAGAACTAATGATAATTTCATGCATAGGTTTAAACACATTTTGAAAGAAAACTTTTTCACATTAAAATAGTATTTTTAATATAATAATAATAAGTGATACTCATTTTTTAATATAAGAAAATGAAGCCAGGCTCAGTGGCTCATGCATGTAATCCCAGAACTTTGGGAGGCTGAGGTGAGAGACTTGCTTGAGGCTGGGAGTTCTAGACCAGCCTGGGCAATATAGTGAGATCCTCTCTCCAAAAAAAAAATTTTTTTTGAGACAGAGTCTCTCTTTGTTGCTAAGGCTGGAGTGCAGTGGGGTGATCTCAGCTCACTGCAACCTCCACCTCCCAGGTTCAAGTGATTCTCCTGCCTCAGCCTGCCCAGTAGCTGGGGTCACAGGCATGCACCACCATGCTCAGCTAATTTTTGTATTTTTAGTAGAGATGGGTTTCACCATGTTAGCCAGGCTGGTCTCAAACTCCTGACTTCAGGTGATCTATCTGCCTCAGCTTCCCAAGGTGCTGGGATTACAGGCATGAGCTACCCCATGCCTGGTCTACAAAAATGTTTTTGTTTTTGAGAGGGACTCTTGCTGTGTCACCCAAGCTGGAGTGCAATGGCATGATCTAGGCTCACCACAACCTCCTCCTCCCAAGTCCAAGCAACTCTCCTGTCTCAGCCTCCCGAGTAGCTGGGACTACAGGCATACACCACCACACCCAGCTAATTTTTGTATTTTTAATAGAGATGAGGTTTTACCATATTGGTCAGGCTAGTCTCGAACTCCTGACCTGAGGTGATCCACCTGCCTCAGCCTCCCAAGGTACTGGGATTACAGGTGTGACCTGCTGTGCCTGGCTTACAAAAAAAAAAAAGTATGTTTAAAAATTAGCTAGGTATGGTGGCATGCACCTGTGGACCCAGCTACTTGGGAGGCTGAGGTGGAAGGATCACTTAAGCCTGGAAGGTTAAGGCTGCAGTGAGCCATGATCACTCCACTGCACTCCAGCCTGGGTGACATTGCAAGATCCTGTCTCAAAAAAAGAACAGTTTTAAAATTTCAAAATCTCACCAATACAGGGTAGTCACTCAATACTTATTTTTTCTAACAAAAATGAATGTGTTACATTTTGTAATACAAAAAATTCATCTTCATCAGTATTTTTGCTGGTTATATGGCATTCTATTTTTATGGATATAGCATAATTTATTTACCCAAACTTCTTTTATTGGCTATTTAGGTTGTTTTGGGTTCTTTGTTTTTAATCATGAGCACTGTTCCAATAAACACTGATAATTTAAGTATAATTTAGGCATACCCTGTTTCTTCAGTACCTGTGAAGCACATCCTATAGCAGGGGTTCTCAAACTTTAGCCCAGGCCAGAAATGCCTGGAATCCTTATGAAGCTATAGATTCCTAAGCCCCATCCCCAGAGTTTAGGTCAGGGGTGGGGCCTCAGAATTTGCATTTCCAACAAAGGCAGCTGGTAGCGCTGACACTGCTGATTTGGGAATCACACTTTGTAAGCCACCATTCTCTATTATACTTGCTTTTGAGAACCTAATACCATGTTTCCTTAGTTTCCCTTCTTACATACTTTTGCAACTGGTTTTGTACTCTATGGAGGGAGCACTTTTTTTTGAGATTTCATATTCTTTCCCCATTCATGACTCTAACCTTTCACAGCACACCTTTCCAAGAATTTTTAGGCCTGATTCTAATATTCCCATATATATGCAAATAAGCATACACACTGATTTTCAAAATTAGTTATCTTTTTCCTGCATTGCTATGACAGAAACTTCAGCTAATAAAAAAGTGAAGATAAACAAAAGTTCCTTTTCCTAGACACTGACATTTTATGTCCCATATTCTCACGAGACCTGGCCTGCCTCCTGAGGTTGTTGTGATGAATAATACCTATCCAAGAAGGATAGAGTCAAATATCCCAGATGCTTGTGAGGTGGAAAAAACACTAGCCCAGAGTGAGGAGGCATTAAAGTTAAACTTAGTATTATTGGCTGGGCATGGGACCCAGGACTTTGGGAGGCCAAGGTGGGCAGATTACCTGAGGTCAAGAGTTTGAGATCAGCCTGGTCAAAATGGTGAAACACGGTCTCTACTAAAAATACAAAAATTAGTTGGGGGTGGTAGTGCAAGCCTGTAATCCACCTAGATACTTGGGAGGCTGAGGCAGGAGAATCACTTGAATCCAGGAGGCGGAGGTTGCAGTAAGCCCAGATTGTGTCACTGCACTCTAGCCTGGGCAACAGAGTGAGACTCTGTCTCTAAATAAATAAATAAACTAAGTAAACTTAGTATTATTATTTATTTGTAGGCAATTGAGTCAAAGCTTAGGTTCTGGAGTTAGAATTGTATTCTGTGCTGTGGCTCATGCCTGTAATCCCAATGCTTTTGGTAGCCCAGGTGGGAGGATTGCTTGAGGGCAGGAGTTCAAAATCAGACTGGAAAAAATAAATTAGCTGGGTGTGGTGGTGTGCGTCTGTAGTCCCAGCTACTCAGGAGGCTGAGCTGGGAGACTGGCTTCAGCCTAGGCGTTTGAGGCTGCAGTGAGTTATTACCTTGCCAATAAATAAATAAATAAAGGAACTGGATTCTATTTGGGCTGTGGTAACTTACCAGCTATGTGACTTTAGACAAATTATTTCGCATCTCTGAGCACCATTTTCCTCACCTGTAAAATGGAGGAAGTAATACCTTTGTTGCACGGATATGGCAAGAAACAGAAATAAAATGTATAAAACAACTGAGACGAAACAGCCCTCGATAAAGGATAGCTGTTATGTTTATCAAACAGTTGTTTTAATTATTTCACCCCCCACCCCCGGCCCTTTCTTAGCTGAGGGTTCGAAAAAGCATCTGTTGCTCCTTAAGATTGTGTGTGTGTGTGTGTGTGTGTGTGTGTGTGTGTGTGTGTGTGTGTGTTTTCCGGCCCTGACCGGAGATTCCTATTATTTGGAAAGATTCTGGTCACCTGCCTCTGGTGGCGGCACCACTAGCCCTGCGGGCTACGCCGAGGCCCCGCTCTTCGGGTATTTACGGCGCTCGGCCGCCCCAGCTCAGGCTCAAGTCTGCGCTTCCAGGTTCAGTTTCAGGGTCTCGCCGGCAGCCCCAGCCGGCGGGCGCGGAGCAGAGGGCGGGGCCCGGACTGCAGGCTCCTCTGGGGGCCCCGGAGTTGGGGTGCGGCGTCCGGGAATCCCCGGAGGAGGATGGGCTGCAGACACAGCAGGCTGAGCAACTGCAAACCCCCCAAAAAGGTAAAGGGCGCCGGCGGAGAAGTTTCCTTTAAGAGGAGAGGGGAGTGCGGCATCGCTCCGCCGCAGGGGACTTGGCGCCCCGGGCTCCCTCTGATCAGCTTGAGGTATCGGACTGAGGACCTAGAGAGGCCGGCTCCGAGACGGGGGAGGCTCTGCTGGGAGGCGCTCTTTACCCCGGCCCGAGCCGCACCAAGCCGCCGAGTTTACAAACACCTGAGCCAGGGAAAGGCAGCTAATTCCCGCTGCCTTGGTGGGGAGATGAGCGTCTGTGGCAGGTGCCCCCTGCCTTCCGTCTGGGGCTGTTCGCTGTGTGGTCATGGACAAGTGACTTGACCTCTCTGGGCCTTTGGCTTCCTCCCCCCGGGTCAGAGGCTGATAATCTCATGGCTGCTCACAGAGTGTTCTACCGACTGGTAGTAGCGGCATCACTGGGAACCTGTTAGAAATGCAGAATCTCAGGCTCTGGCCCAGTCCTGCCAAGACCGAAGCTGCGTTTTAACAATATGCCCAGGTGATGACGCTTTAAAGTTTGAGGCGCTGGTCTTAAGGCTTTTGCAGGCCCCGGAGCTACTGAGTGTGGGCTGCCCTTGGGGTAGCTGGGAGGGGCGAAAGAGGGAGGCGATCTACTGCCTTCTGCGGCCCTCTCTTCCCTTCCTGTCCTTCCCCCAAGGGGCCTTGGAGCTGGGTTAGGGCCCAGGGGACTCTACTCAGGTTTCTTGCGGTGAGACCAGCTGCCCCTTGGGGTCTGACGAGCCCAGAAGGTCAGAGCCTGGAGCTAGAAGGACAGCCTTCTCAGGGGACACTGTGAGGCAGAGGGGAAGGAGGATCTTCAAGTTCTGGCCCTTTTTCCTACCACTGCCTGCCCCTAGCCAGGTGGGACTAGATGATCCCATTGCCTTTATGATCATTCTCCCTTGAGACCCTGATGGGCCCCAAACTATGACAATATTTAATAGTTTTGCAATGAACTTCAGTCCTCCCTCTGCTCTTGCTTTGCTTGTGCCTGAGTACAGGTTTTTCTGCCTAACAGTACTGTCCTAGCCTGGAGGGTTCTACTCCCCGCTCTGTCTGAAGTACAGACAAGCTTTCCTTGCTCTCCCTTTATTACTGGGTTGAAAATCCTCACCAACCCCTGACTGAGAAACCCTCATGTCTTTCCTCACTCCAACAGGGAAACTGAGGCTTGGCGCTATCAGTAGAAGAAAGGGGCTGGCTGACAGGGATGACAAGGTGGAGAGACCTGAGCCTGAGACTTGTAACTGAGCAAGTGGGAGGTGGACAGCAGTCCTGGGTGTAAGTCCTGGTAGTGCCACAAACATGCTAGGTGATTCCAAGCAAGCCTTTGTGGCTCCCTAGGTCTCCATTTCTCTCTATATGGAGTGGTGAGCAAGATGATCCCTAAGTCTCAGAGTCTGTATTCTCTGCACCTGGGTCAACCTTGTAGCTTGCACCTGGGTCAACTTGTGGACCAAGGGTGAATTCCATCTACCTCAGAGGTGGAGGAAATGGGAAGGAGCCTGACTTCCACAAGGTGGAAGAGGAGGTCACAGTAAGCACAGCTCCTTTGGCTCCTGCTGCTTCCAAGAGACTTACCAGCTGTCCCTGCCTGTCCCTGGCACAGCCAAAGCTCCGAAGGGCAAGTAAATCAGGCACAGCATGTCTGAACTGAGTTGGAAAGAGCCTTGGGTACCACCTAGGCCGATGCACCCACTATACAGATAGGAGGTTACGGCCTAGAAGAGGGAAGGGGCATGACTGAGGTCACAGAGCAACACGGAGCAGAACGCAGGTGTCTAGTGCCCTAGTCCGGTGCTCTCTGTCTCTACCCCCTCCCACAGTGCTTCCAGTGGCTTCTTGATAACTACAAATAAGACCCTTTAGCATAAAAGGTTTTACTCTCGTTGCCTCAGAACAGCGTGGCATGCCTTCTTGGCCCCAGCCATGCCAGGCCCCTGCCCCTACATGGCGAGATTTATGGACTGGTTTTGTTTAATGCTCCCATCCCTCTAGGCTGTGCTCCTGCCCGATTTCTCACCCAGGTGCAAACCCCTTGGAAGGCACGAGCTCCCAAGTTCATCTTCAACAGGCTGTTGGCCCCCTGGGAGAGAGGGGGGACTCCAGGGATGGGATGAACAAAAATGAGCTCAGGCCACAGAAGGGTTAGGTTCTGATAATCATGACTCACCCTGCATGTTTGCAGAATGCTTTCACATCCTTCCAGCCTCACAGAAGCCCTGGAAGCAAGGCTGAGCTGTGGAATCTTTCCCACTTTACCTGTGAGGAAACTGAGGCTCAGTGATGAGCGATGGGTCCAAAGTCACAATGCCAGTTGGTAGCAAAGCTGTGCAGTGGCGCCCGGCTTTCTGCACTCCCCATCTGGTGCCCATTGCTTTATGTAGACCGTGGAGCAGGTGCTAAGTAGATATTTGAGTGAATGAGGGACAAATAAGAGCCGCGCTAGGGGCTGGCCCAGGGAGCAGCAGGAGCATGACGTCCAGCCTTGAGAGATGCAGGAAGGGTTTTTGGATGGAGCATGGTTTAGAAGGTATGGCAAGAGTTGCCCACTCATGGCCAAGGCTAAGCAAAGGCTAAGCCACTGAAAGCACAGCGTGAGGGGGTTCTTTGTGGAGAATAGGGGTGGCAGGCAGCAAGGAATAAGGCTGGTACTTTTAGCAAGGACTATCCTGGCTAGGGACAGGAGCTTAATCATGAGGCCTTCTCAAGGTCCCTCCAGGTTCAAGGATCTGAGGGTCTACTGAGTTCCGTGGTCTATGGTACCTGTTGGGCTTGGCTGACTAGCTGCTCTAGACCATCCTGAGACGCCTGGTCTGGGCCTAGGTCACTGCCTTATTGGAACAAGTTGAAATGCTGGGAATGAATGAATAGCATTCCTGGCAGTCTAAGGGTAGGTGCTGAGGAAATGTCTGGATCATGTGGTCCTTCCTAAACCTTTATTCTCCATAAAAACCATGGCTAATGCAGTCACATCCCCCAGGAAGACTAAGAAGGCCAGGCAGAGAGTGGGTAGGGGTTAAGTAAACAAGCCTTCTGGGGGCTTGCCAGACATGGGGGTAAGGAGGGGCCTTCCTAGTCCCAGCAGGTTACGAGCCTCCCTTGGGCAATAAGGTAGGGGGTCAGGAGGCACCTCGTGGCCAACCCCCTTTGTATGACACTGAAGAGTGCCAGGCATGATGTCTCAACTCTCCAGTCCCAAAGGCTGTGGCTATGGGTCCATAGTTCCAAGCAGGGCCTCTGAGAAGGGGCTCAGCACAGTGCCAAGTACCTGGGCCTCAGGTGACAGATACTTGGTGGATCAGTCATTCAGCAGCCCTTCATGAGCACATCCATGTAGCAAGCCAGGTGATAGAAATGAATGATATGGGCCAGGCGTGGTGGCTCATGCCTGTAATCCCAGCACTTTGGGAGGCCGAGGTGGGCGGATCACCTGAGATCGGGAATTCAAGACCAGCCTGACCAACATAGAGAAACCCTGTCTCTACTAAAAATACAAAATTAGCTGGGCATGGTGGCACATGCCTGTAATACCAGCTACTCAGGAGGCTGAGGCAGGAGAATTGCTTGTACATGGTAGGCAGAGGTTGCAGTGAGCCGAGATTGTGACATTGCACTCCAGCCTGCACAACAGGAACAAAACTCCATCTCAAAAAAAAAAAAAAAAAAAGATTAGAAGAAAGACTGTATGTGACAGAGCCCCTGATGCCCTGACTAGCAGGAAGGATGCCTTTGAAAGAGGCTTAATGTTATGCTTTAAGGACATTGCTGCCTAGATTGTACCCAAGGAAAGTACCCTGGGACGTGGGAGGTAAGGGACGTTACTGTCCTTGGAAGGCTGACATGTGCAGGGTGGGGAGGATGCAGCCTAGAGTCTGGCCTCTGCCTTCAAATCTCTGAAGTCTTGTCAAGGGTCATGGAAGGCAGCTTTGTTCTCTGTTGTTCCAGAAGGCAGCACTGTGGCCATTGGGGGGAGGCTAAAGTGAGCCAGATTTCTACTTCTCATGAGGAAGAAGCGGCCAGAAAAGGCCTCAAAGGGTAGTGAGTTTCCCATAATTGGAGGAGTACAAGCAGGGGTCAGGTGTCATTTTGACAAGAAAATTAGAGGGAACACAAGCCTATGACCAGCAAATATTTACTATTCCATTCAAAAAAAGGAATTAGTCTGATTATTATGTTTTTAGTCAAAATTTCAAAATTTGGGAAAGAATAAGAAATTTTAAAATCTTTTAATCTCACAGTTAAGAGATAGCCATGGTGTACATTTCAGTGGCATTCGTTATACTGTTTTTTACTATGTATATTATAGATGTGAGTATGACTATCTGTATAAAGCTAAGACTATATTTTATATGGCTATATTCCAGTTACTTAGTATTCTTCCAGGGACATTTTCCCATGTTAAGTAGTCCATGGAAACATGGACGTTTTAGGGGCTACCGAATGTCCCACGGCTGTTCCGTGGCTTAATCAGTTTGGACACGTGGTTCTTTACAGTCTACACTCCTACCCTGGTAATCAATGAACATCCTTGTGTTTTCCTCCTACCTGACGCCAGCGTGACTTTAGACTTAGATGGGGTCAAGCAAGGTCCCTTAGAGAGACGGCATCTCTCTAAGTTGGGTTTTGAGGGTGGGTGGGGGTTAGGCAGTTGTGGGGCCAGTGGGTTATGCAGGAGGGCATCCTAGGCAGAAGGAATATGGGAGCAGCCCTTAAGACCTGGTCAGGAGTGGGCAAGTCTGATCGTCTAGGTCAGTTAGTAAGGGCAGGCCAGTCAGGGAGCATGAAGGCAAGCTGCCTGTGCAGCACTCAGTCCCCTGCCCCAACCATCATGGGGATGTTGGCGTGTAAATGGTCTCCAAGCTGGTGATTTTGCCAAACCTAGAAGCGAATGCCCCACCAATCTTCCTAGCTAAAGCCAGTACAGGTTTTCATCCATGAGGCACTCGGAAAGTGTTTGACAACCTAAAACACATTAGAATAATGCCTAAAAATCTTTGCCTTTGAGATACAGCCTTTGGTGATATATTTTCTGCGCAGGTACATATTTTTAATTCTTTTCCTTTATTGAATTTATGGATGGCTAATATAGGCCCCCTGAGAACATGATGAATTCCCAGATACCTAAGGACTCCCATTTTTGCTTCAGATGGGTGTTAGGTTTGGGGCTTCTGCTTCATGTCAGCACTGTGCTGCTTTTTTGTCATAACAGGGCAGAAAAGATTAAATTTTAAGTTAATTGCACAGAAGCAAACAGGTATATATATCAAGATGGTGAAACTCTGAGTTGGAGGGGTTGCCCCCTGACATCTAGGGTGTGTAGATCAGCCAGTGAACAAGAGCCTGAGACCTGCCTGGAAAAAGAGCTCTAAGCAGTCTCAGTATAAAATTCATATTAAAAAAATAAGCTTGAAGAGTCTAAGGGACCCTCCTAATGAAAGGAAGAGTCTCTCAGATGCCCCTAGTTCTGGTTCTGACACCTCAGGGTGCACTTGGGCTTCTGTCTGCAAGGCTGGCACCCTGTCCTCTGCATCCTCCACCCTCAGCACTGTGAGCTGTCCCCCGTGACCAGGGGAGAGAGCCAGGCTGGGAGCCCCACTGCAGCAGGACTGGCAGCGGGGAGGGACCTCCTGCTGCCCAACTTTGGCAGAGAGAAGGAGCGAGAGAAGATCCATCCATCTTGAGCAGATCTAAATCCATCCATTACCTGAAGACAAGCCATCCTATTTGTCTTGCCA